>NW_022436950.1:13500632-13623671 GCF_009761245.1 Sapajus apella | reverse complement strand
AAAAAAAAAAAAAAAAAAAAAAAAAAAAAAAAAGAAAAGAAAAAATACATGGCTATAATGATAAAAAAAATTAACATGCAATTTCTGCTTCTAGCTTAATATGGTTCTTACAGCTAAGAACTATATTAAGAGCTTTATTTATACTACTGTATTTAAATCTTCTACAGTATGATGAGATTAGTATTCAGTCCCTACAGCGTTGAGATGTTAAGAACCTTGCCCTATGTCACACTGCTACTAAGTAATAGAATCACAATTAAATTCAAGCAATTGGATTCCCAAGCCACATTTTTTTCTTTCTTCTTTGAGTAATCTCTGCACATGTTACACTCAGCACTGTTGAAAAATAAGAAAGTGAAAACAAGATGTGAAAGGGGAAGGAGAGGAGGAAGTTGGTGTGATTTCACATTTACACCATCTTTGTGCAGCTTCTCACTATCAGTATCAAGTTAGATGGGCATCTTCTGATTCAGTCATTGTATTACGGTTCTCTTGAGGGACAGAACTAACAGGATATATATGAGTTTATTAAGGAGTATTAACTCACACGAACACAAGGTCCCACAATAGGGCATCTGCAAGTGAAGAGCAAGGAAGCCCGTCCAAGTCCCAAAGCTGAAGAACTTGGAGTCTGATGTTTGAGGGAAGGAAGCACCCAGCACAGGAGAAAGATGTAGGCTGGGAGGCTAAGCCAGTCTAGTCTTCTGGCCACACTGGCAGCTGATTAGATTGTGCCCACCCAGACTGAGAGTGTGTCTTCCTTTCCCAGCCCACTGACTCAAATGATAATCTTCTTTGGCAACCCTCTCACAGACACACCCAGGATCAATACTTTGCATCCTTCAATCCAATGAGGCTGACACTCAGTATTAACCATCACAGTCATCATTATTTTCATTACCTACTTCTTAGCAGGTTCCTTTTCCATATAATTTCAACTTTTATTTTAGATTCAGGGAGTACATATGCAGGTGTGTAACACGGGTGTATTGTGTGATACTGAGGTTTGGGATATAACTGATTCCCGTCATCCAGGTAGTGTGCACAGTACTTGGTAATTAGTTTCTCAATCCTTGGCTCAGTCCTCCCTTTCCACTAGTGCCTATTGTTGGCATCTTTATGTCCATGAGTACCCAATGTTTAGCTCTCGCTTATGAGTGAGAACATGCAGTGTTTGTTTTCTGATCCTGTGTTAATTCACTTAGGAAAATGGCCTGCAGCCGCATCCATATTGTCTCAGCAGGTTTCTGTACAAAAAATAAAGAGAAAGAAAAGGAAGAGCAGGGAGGACGATGAACAGAACAGAGAAGAGAGGAAGAAAGGGCAAAAAGAGAGAAATGGCCATTCTATCCAAATAAACAACTCTACCTTAATCATGCATCAGCAGGAGGATGTTTATGGCCTCAGCACATTTCTTTTACTGCACAGTAGAGACACTTGGCTCTTCCCTCTTCAATTCGAATGTGAGTGGAATGGCTAACTCATGTGAACAGACTTTTTTTCCCAGGGAGGAGCCAGCCACACAATAAAATGTAAATGGAAAATAGCTTCCTGATGTTCCTCTGCAATACTTTGAATCATGCTAACTTCTAGACCAGATTAATTACACAATTGTAAGAGCAGGAAATAAACTGATTGAGGACATTATCTTCCTCTTTCTTTCCGAGAAATACTATTTTGTCTTGATATGAGCTCTCTCCTTCACCTTGGCTTGTTTTTTCAACTCAACCACTTCTCAAACTTTTCAAGAAGGGACAGTGTATGACTTGAACCTAAGTTTTTCCCAAATGAGAAATAGCAATTACTTGAGTGCTTGCCTCCTTAGTAATAGAATTCTTGATTGCTTTTGAAAGCTTCCTAGCAAATAAAAGGCAGAGGGGTCTTTCTGACAAAAGTAAAATCCTAATTCAAGAAAGGTAAAATGGGTAGGGACCTGGTCCAAAAGAATGAGTCCGTATTTTCATACTTTAAATCAATCTCTCCTAATATGTCAACCATTGTTCAGAGGAACACAGACTCCGGAAGTGCAAATTTTCCCAGCCTAACTCTATTATAATAATGTATGTATTCAAATATCCTATAAAACTATATTCTAGTGAACGTGTGGGAAAAAATAGAAACTTTATTTTACAGGAAAATTGCCACATTTCACCTTATTTTTGAAGCTTACACCAAAGATAATATATTTAGTGATTCGCTAAATGATTTAAAAAAAAGGAAAATTACACAAATGTTGGTTGTAACATAATTTTCCTTGAGGAATAAAATATATGCTAGTCTAGTAGTCTATCATCAGATTTGGAGAGAGATTTTCATCTCTATCATGCCAATTCCTTTACTGACATAGTGTTTTCCTGGCTACTTTGTTTAATCTACAGCGTTCCTCTCAATACTACTGCTTTTGTCATTCTCGGGAATACACAGACTTGAATCTTAATCTGTACTTTGTAATAAAATTACATTTTTAACAGACCTTGAGAGAACTGTACAATTCAACAATAATTAAAGAGGTAAAACTGTGTGGTGTTTTCACTCCAAATTGCCTTCATGGAAGATCTCCAACTATCTTCAAGTTTTTGCTAGTGCTAGAAAAAAGCATCCCAGGTCACTCTTTTGGCAGAGCAGGGTCTCTTTACTCTTCCTACATCTCCTTTCCATTTTATAGATTGTGACAAAGCTTTTCCTCAATTCCAAAGCTACTTAACATCAAAGGTCTGGTGGAAATCTCCCCATGTCCTGAAGTTCCCAGGAAACCCCTCTGCATCTGAGTGGCTCTTTCATTATGGGAAAGGCAAGGGGTGAATGACGCTCAGATAAGATCTAAAAGAGACTCACTGTGTCCCACAGGCCTTGTTGGAGAGAGGGTGTTACAGATGTTGGACTGGGGCCCTGGGTCAAATTCATCAGCCCTCATATTCTTCTTTTCTCTTCTTAAGAAAACTACTCCAGATGGCATATATTAATGTGTATTTGTAATACTTTTGGCACAGGATAGTGGCAAGATAAGAAAAAGTGAAGTAAACAGAGATGAAAAAGCAAGTTACCAATGAAACAAAACTGGAAGCATTTACGTTTCTAAGTAAAAGACTTTGGAGGATTAGATATAAAAAAAGGCCAATTGATTTATCTCTCATTTCGTCTCCCAGTTGGAGGAAAAAAAGAGAGAAATTTCATAACATCCACTTTTCCTATTTTATGGAGTTGTTTGAAAACAAATATTTTCCAAAGTTAATAAATTTAATGTGGTAAACTTTACAATTACATATTTCTCTTGTTATTGGTCTTAATCATTTTCTGATTCCCTTCACTCATCATTTTATTTCCCAAATTTGCCTGATATAATTTAGTTCAAGCACGTTGTATACGGGAATTGCCAGGCGATTGCTAAAGAACTGCATATCTCTTAAACTTGAACATAGAGATATGCATTTTTGGTCATGGACTTTTAACATAGTTAGGCTTAGCCTTACTTCTATGTTAACTTATCCTTGATTGGAAGCCATAGCAGTAGAAAACAAATTCAGTGATCAGAACCTCTTTACATTAATTACCCAATTCACTGAATGTAAACATGATTCATGTCTGTTCCCAGCCTCCTGCAAAACTGAAGACTTTGCTGTGTTGTTTTTCTATTTTCCATCCTTTCCTCTCTCTGGACCTTTATTTAAGCTAATTCCTCTTGCTTGAAGTCTCATAGTCCAGCTTACTGAGAAACAATTCCCCAAGGGTCTTTTGTGTTCCTACACACTTTACGAGCAGAAACATGGACTGCTTCTTTTCCAGGCTATCTTTCCAAAGATATTTATAGGGAAAACAGTATAGAAAGACAGAACTACTGTTTTCCTCTGGAGCAAAGCTCAGGTTCTTTTGTCACATAACCCACTACTTATGTAGGCATTACATGGTTCTATTGTATCTTATCACTCTATGTGAATATGGGCTATTTCTGTGACCAACACTTTTCTTTGTCTCTGACACAGGAGTCTGTGTTTTCTGCCAGTATATATGTATCTCTGGAAGACTAAATTCTTAGCTTAAAAATAGAATAAAATCTCAGACCCTTGTATTTCTTGATACAGCTTCAGTTATTTTTTTTTTCTTCTAAGAAGTTGTATTCACTCCTTCTTGGTATAAATATTAAATATAATAATTTGGTGCTTCCAAAACTTTCTCTGAAAACAAAGCTTCTCTAATATATGGTTAAATAAACTGACTCTTAGATAAATTTCCTAAAATCTCCCATTGATGGTTCTAAACACGAACATGGAAATCCGTTTATTATTTTATTCAGACAGGGTCTCACTCTGTCACCCAGGATGAGTGTACAGTGGAGTGATTATAGCTCACTGCAGCATCAAACTCTCGGGCTCAAACAATCCTACTTCAGCCTCCAGAGTAGCTGGGACCATAAGCGTGTACAACCATACCTGGCTATTTTTTTATTCGTTGTAGAGACAAGGCCCTTGTTGTGTTACTCAGGCTGGTCTTGACTCCAGACTCAAGCAATTCTCCCACCTCAGCCTCCCAAAGTGCTGGGATTATAGGCGTGAGCCACCACACCCAGCCTATGTTTCTTTTTAAACAGAATTCTAAATAATTATTATCTCTGAACATATAGTGTATCTAAAACATGTATCACCACTCCAGTTAAACAGTATACATTCAATTATAGTTATTATTATAGTCTTCAAAAAGTATTTGATATATATTAACACTTTTATTCACCTCACATCAGAAAATGTTAAAAAAAAAAGATACCAAAATACCGCTTTTATTACTGAAGAACAGATTAGAGAACATAGCTTTGTTCAATTGCCCAGGTGAACCTACTAATTACATCCTACAATTAGGTATATTCACCATTTGGTCTCAGGCAGAACTCAACTAGGGCAGAGCTTCCAATATAGAATATTTTCAGTTAGGTGAGATTAAAACAGCATAGAAGATTTTGGGAGCCTATCATGAGTTTTGACTTAGAAAATGAAGAATGGAAAAAAATAGGTATACATGAGAATTATGAAGCATTTAAAGTGGGAAATACAGTAATCTGATGACATGGCCAATATTTGTCTTTTGACTTGATAAGTATTTTTGTTTATGTTTTTGTTTTTGTTTGAGATGGAGTTTCCCTCTTGTTGCTCAGGCTGGAGTGCAATGGCGATGTCTCGGTTAACTGCAACCTCTGCCTCCCAGATTCAAATGATTGTCCTGCCTCAGCCTCCCTAGTAGCTGGGATTACAGGTGCCCATCACCATGGCTGGCTAAATTTTGTATTTTCAGTAGAGACAGGGTTTCACCACGTTGGCCAGGCTGATCTCGAACTCCTGACCCCAGGTGATCCACCTGCCTTGGCCTCCCAAAGTGCTGGAATTGGAGGTGTGAACCACTGTGCCTGGTCAGTTTTTGGATTTCTTAAAAAACTTTAATTTTAGGCTCAGGGGTACATGTGCAGCTTTGCTATATAGGCAAACTCACATCACGGGAGTTTTTTATGCAGATTATTTTGTCACCCAGGTACTAAGCTTAGTACCAAATTTCATTTTTTCTAACTTTCTCCCTTCTCCCATTCTAGGTTTTTAAATGACCACTTCATATTATCTTACGACTCAAAGAAGTTAAGGAAATTACTAAAGATCGCATGGTTAATAAATGTTACAGCTAAAATTCCATCTGGTAACTCCAAAACCCTATTATATTATACAGTATTGCTAAGGAGTGATGAATGGTATATTGGAGGTGAGAAAGGACAGAGCATATAGAGAGGTTACCTCAATAGTATACAGATAAAACAATTTGATTCTAGAGCGAATTTGATAGTCATCCTTTTTCATTTGAATTTACTGAGACCTCAGTAAATCTTGACCTTGTGTTATACACTGGGGTAAAAATACAATAACACCTACATCTTCTATTGAAAGGTGGAAGATAATTTAGTGAGAGACATAAGCCAACATAAGACCACAATAAACTTGGTCATTGGCATCTCAGGGTTGGACATTAAGTAAACAGTGAAAACCTATTCAAACATGGAAGAGAAGAAGTGAGAATCAGAAGCTTTTCCAGAAATAGTTACCAGGGATTAGCAAGTTATTCAGTAAACAAATTCTGTCCTAACACAAAATCACTAGTCTTTACTTTTTAATAATGATGCATTGTAATTTTATAAAATCAGAAAATAAGATAATATTAAATTCCTATAAATAGACAGAGACATCTGCTAATCCAGTGATAACTCCCATTAGTATTGGAACTTTTCATATGGGTTTTATGAACCTATTTTTCTATGCAATAATGCACCTCAAAGAAGAATCATTAGCGGTAAACAGGATAAGCATACGTTTGGGTATGAGTAAACCTTCTCATAGCTGAATAACCTTCTCAGGAACACTGAGTTTTCCATCGTCCTTAGCCATTATCAAGTGGATAAAATTCCCACAATTTTTCATTCATTCATCCATTTATTCAATCCACAGTGAGGCCTTCCAATGTCCAGGTGCTGAGCTACCTGCCAGGAGAACAGGACCCTGTTCTACTAACGGATCATCCAATAAAGTAAGGGATAATCAGTCTACTAAGAGAAAATCCATTAAGTTCTAGCATCTGGAGTGCACATTCCAGGCAATATTATTGTTCATACCAATAAATCAGTGGAAAGCCTTTTCCATGGTTACAAACTTCCCAGAATTGAATGTTTAAAAATATAAAGAGTGGGTGACTACACTCTACAAGCAAGACAGTCTATAACTTTTATTGTTCCTCTTTCTGGGATGAACCTCTCACTGTTTCTTTCCACAACTAACTTCTCTTTTAAGTCTCAGCTCCAATGCCTCTTCTTTCCCAGAGAGGTCACTAGTAATCATCCTGTTTGAAGAAGCACCTGTTAACCAAATAAATCACTCTATCATGTCATTCTATTTATTTCCTTCAGAGGTTTAATTATAATCTAACCACATTTATTTGTTTACCATCTATTACTTGTCTACATCACTAGAATCCAAACTGTTGAGAGCAGAAGACTTTTTTATAATCTTCATAGCTATATGCCTAGCACTTAAACTCCCACACTTAATAATCACTTAATACATAATTTATTAAATAAGCTAGCCCTAGTTTTCATTTCTGCACCAACACATAAGTTAGTAGTTACATCACTTAGGATGCTTTAAGCTACAGAAAACTGAAATCCAAAGCCAAATGGCTTAGTTAGCCCCAAACATGTATTATCTTACAACAAGAAGTTCAGAGGTAAGGATGCACCAGAGGGCACTTGGCCTCTCAATGGTATCATTAAGAAGCCAAATTCATTCTGTCTCTCAGTTTTGTCATATTAGGAAGCTGGCCCTTCCCTAGAGTTTTTTGTTTGTAATATTCTGCAGCAATCCTGGATTATCAAATCCATTTATGAAAACATACAGAGGAAGAAATGGAACTATGACTTCTTTGGTGATTACTACAATCCATAAATAAACTTTTCTGGATGACACTTAGCAAACTTCTCATCAAAGCTCAGTGTTGACAATTTTGTTGCACATCCACAAATAATCCAATCACAAGGGAAACAAGGCCATGATGACTGATTCACACCAAAGATTTCCACACTCTTTGATTGTGAACCATGATAGAATTGTTTTTATATTCACATACACACACACACACACACACACACACACACACACACACACACACACAAACTGGTTTTTATAAAAAAAGTTTTTATGAGATCTTTCTTACCCTGTTTCTAACCTATATGTAATCTGATATTTTCTATTCTATGAAATTTCAGACACAATAATATGACCCACTAATTTGATTTTAGGATTTACTAATGATTATGACTCATAGTTAGAATAACATTATCCTAGACCAATAACAATCTACTTCTAAAACTAGGCTGTGAATCAGTTGAAGTAAGAGTATATGTCCAAACCAAATTAAATTTAGGGAAAAGAAGAAAGTGGCCTTGGTGGAGGCAAATAGCATCTGCTGAATTTTTACTTAGTAATTTTTATTTATATTGTTAATTTGAATTTTCACATTACTTGTTATATCATATGATATATCTAATAAGAACTGTAACAAAGATTCTCAAATTGTAAAACTATGGAAGACAATATGTTAGGAATCAAATACATTCTAGAGGACTGTTCCTTTTTTGTTATTTATATGTTTTGAAAATGTTACTTAAAATGGCAGAAATTAGAGCTTAAGTGTTAGGCCCACGAAAAATACCAAGTAAGTAGAACCTTCTCAGTTTATTTGAAAGCCATCATAAACCATGCTGACTTCCCCAGGAGGCCTCTGAAAACCCTCCAATTGGATCTCTTGTTGATAATGAAGTGCACCACATTGATGTTACCTACATTGATGTTCGCTGTCCAAGGTATTCCTACCAAAATACTACAGAGAATGGTCTCCTCCCTGATGTCTCTGAAATAGACAAACTCAAGTCTTCTTAGCTAGTCCTATGAGCTAAGAAGTTGCATCCTTCTAGCCACTGTCTCAATCTTCTCTTCAGTTTTCTTAAATATGTATCTATCTCCATTTTCTTCTAGCTAGATTTTTATTTAAGAAAGCCCATAATTTCAATATGTACAGTAGACATTTTAATTCAAGTACAATATTTTGTCATTTCTTTATCAGGGAACAGAATCAAAGAGGGCTACAAAATTGGAATATTTAGGTAATGGAACATAATCACTTCAATCCCCAATATTTTATTTAATTTTAATCACTTTCATGAAACATAAACTGCATTATAGAATTACTTGTCATCATAAAATATGCCAAGAATCTAACCTTTTATTGATTCGAGATGATTATTAGAGACAGAATTTATTTCTTAACACTTTAATACAGAAATCCTACATGTGTTTACTGAAAACATTTTGATAAATAAAATAAGATAATGAATGTAGCACTCAGCTCACACCAAAATAAAGCATGACCAGGGAAGGAGGAAATAGCAGAAAGATAAAATAATCTATGGAGAGAAAGTTGAAGGGTTAGTGCTATCCCAAGGAGACTAGGATTTCTAAATTTCTAATATTCTCCTTGTTCCTAGCCTTAAGCAAGCCATATATGCATGCAGTCATGCAGTCTATACACAGAAATGTATTTGTGTGTAATATTCTAGCATAGATTTTCATTATATTCTTGTACTCTATACTATAAAATGGGTAAGCTGAGGCATGGCTTAACTTAGTTAAATGATAATATCTTAGAGTCAGTGACAGATTTGGTTCTGTATCCAAACCTACTTTCTGTGACCTCATATGTTCCCTTTGAATCAGGCCTAAGAATAGTCTTGATACCACAGAGAGCACCCTCCCTGCCCACGTGATAACCAGGGCAAGGAAAAACCAGGCTCACCTTGAGAGGAATGTGGCTTTGCACCAGGTATTTCAGGGTCACTCAGCAGGGTTATTTTTGCTATTCTGCTGGCCTTTCCTCCCTGGCTGTGGCCCAGAACACTCCAGGCTCTGTCATCGTTTTGCACTGCACAGAGCAGCCCATTGGCCTTAATACCTGAAACCACAGCTGCACTTCAAGACCTGTTATGATCAACCCAATGCTTCATAAGGCATTACTTTTCCTCTCTGCCTTCTACATAAGGTGACAGATGGCACTATTGCATCACATTCAGCTTTTGGAGGAAGTAAGCTTAATAAACTATGGAATAATCTCTATCCGTGCCCAAGAAAGCAATGGGCCAGGGAGTCAGAGATTGGCTGCCCAGCCTCTCAAAAAGGAAATAGATTTATTCTAGCAAGTCTAGCCCTACGAAGACAAGAAAACATGATATTCTTTATCACCCCGATTCAGCAGCACCAGCAATTTGAGCTTTGTATTTTACTATTATCTTACCAGGAGGGTCACTAGTAAATACAGATGGATATTAAAATAGTTCATGTTAAGGATAACATAAAGTAATAATATGAAAAAGAGTAGATTAAATGTAAATGTAATAAAATCATGGTGCCAACACTCTATCATACTACATGGAAAGAAGCACTGCATACTTGACATGTTTTCAGGGTAGGCATTGCAAATCCTTAAATTACAAAATATTCCTGTATTATGATGTGTCACGGATAACTAGAGAAAATATTATTTGAGATCAGAAAACTTGAATTTTAATCCTGGCTTTGCTATTAGTTAGTGTTGACCTATATAACAGACAGAGACTCTCTAAAACAGAATAACATTTATTCAGTAATGGTTGTTGGAATGAAAATACCCATGCCATAGTAAACTATGTGTATATTCAAGGAGGTAAAGGAAGTCAAAGTTTTTAAAAGAAAATAAAGCTACATAGCTCTTTTGAGAAAATTATGCTTGGCTACAAGGATCAGCAATAAGGGTGATGTCAGTCTGATGTTGGACAGGCAACTGCTGAATAGATGACTTGGTGAGGTTTTTGTTTGTTTGTTTGTTTGTTTATTTTTCTGTTTGTAAAGTTGCAATGGCCTTTGTGCAATGTTGTGGCATTTGCAGTCTTTTGTGGTAGCCTTGTTATCAGGCATTCATGCATAGAAACCTTTGTCATGGCCCTTCTTGACCCTATTTGTCAGTGTTTTTAACACAGGTGATTCCATTTGGATTCACTTTCACATTAGCTACCTTGCCTTTGGCAAATTATTTATCTTTCTTGGTACTTCAGTAGCTTTATTACAAAATGGGAAGAAAGAGTTCTCGCTAGATAATCTGTGAGGTCCCTTCCAATTCTTACACTTTTTATTCATCTGTAACTCAACCAGGCATCACCATCCTGCAAATATAAATGAGGTCATGTATACATTGGCATTGTAGTTGCTTAAGCCTACTGGCCTCCATTTGCAGAACTGCAGGCCCTCGGCACCCATGCTATTTTCTCCCAAGTCAGTCCCAGCTATTTCTGGGTAAGGTAGTGTAGCAAGTGTTGGTTGGGTTCTATGTTGATCCCCTTAAGTTTCTTTTACTGTTTCTTGTGTCCACCCCCAACTTCTGAGAGCTTTGTTTCTAAGGTCCTACGCCTGCAGTTTTCTTCAGAGGACTATTCTTGGGCTAGCTGGGCTGTTTTGCCTGCTCACAAAATGTCCAGAGCCTTGAGACAATTGCTGACTTAAATTAGTGAGGCGGTTTCAGAGCCCAACTCCCTTGTTGCAAAAAAGCACAAATTCTATGGTGTCAGGAGCCTTCTGTGAGGGTCCTCATCCTCATCCTGAAGACCACCACAGAACCTCACCTGAGATCCTTTTCTGCCCTGTTTTCCCTATTTCCTGGGATGTTTCACGTATGCTTAGGAGAAATCCCCCTCCTTCTCTTCTCAGCTGGCATTCTTCTGGATGCTTACTGTCTGCTAGCCACTTGAGGGCTGTGCCTTGCTGGGTCATGTTGGAGGTGACCTCACTGGGCACACTGGTACTCTGCCAAGGATGTGGCCTACCAGGGCAACCCCAGACTGCAAAGGGGCACTGCCTCCTCTCCAGCCCTTTTTGTACCACTTGAATCATGATGAGCTCTTGTCAGAAATGAGATGTGTTTCTCTCCAATTATGTTCTGTTTTGCTGCCTACACTCAGAGCTGAGCCGCCGGTTCTCTGCGTTTCATAGAGCCTCCTGTGCATCAGGTCTCCCTCTTTATTGCGCTCCTATTGGTGGTCAAGCCTAGTCACTGAGAGGAGGCAGGTGAAAAGAAACATCATTGTCATTTCTCCATCTTCCCGTCTCTGTCCCCATCATGCTAAGTTTTGCAAGTAGGTTCCTGAAGAGATACTGGCAACATGTTCAATCTAAATTCTTGTTGCTAACATTTGAAATCGCCTTCTGATGGATCAGAACTCAAAATCTAGCACTTCATGGTCTCTCTAGAACTATCTTATCACAAAGCCAATCAACTTAATAAAAATGGCCGAACCAAAACAGGTGAGTGGAAAAACCACTTCATTTATAGGACAGCTACATTTTTTTTTAATCTGATAATATAAAGTGATGAGTAACAAATGTATTTTGGTAGATTTCACCTAAAATCCTCATCTGGGTGTACATTTCCTTTTTTGTTACATTCTTCAAAAATCCATGAAGTAATAATATTCATTACTTTTATATTTGTTATTTGATAATCACCAGCAAATGTTCATTAATTAAAATCTCCTCCTGGAGATGCTTAATTTAGCAGTGAAATAATACCGACAGTCCTATTTGTTCTGGGGCTTGTCAGGCAAACTTTGGCAAGCTGGAAGACATCCAGGTCAGTGGTACAAAACCTAAATTAGAAATAGCATCATTAGGCAGGGTGAGGTGGCTCATACCTGTAATCCCAGCACTTTGGGAGGCTGAGGAAGGCAGATCATCTGAGATCAGGAATTTGAGAACAGCCTGGTCAACATGGTGAAACTCCTTCTCTATCAAAAAAAATTCAAAAATCAGCCAGGTGTGGAGGCTAAGGTGGGATGATTGCTTGAACCTGGGAGGCAGAGGTTGCAGTGAGCCAAGATTGCACCACTGCACTCCAGCCTCGGTGACAGAGTAAGACCCCTGTCTCAAAAAAATAAAAAAAAAGAAAAGAAAAATAAAAAAGAAACAAATGGCACCATGAAAACATACATTCCCAGGAAACATTACTTAATATCTCCACTGTTAACTTCCTTTTAAATAAACCACAGTATTGAGGAATAAAAGGACCAACACATTTGCCTCTTGGCAATACATCCAATGGTGCAATATATCCATCACATGAGATCAGCTACCTTATTTAAATCAATAACATCTTATTAGTTTTTTCCTCTTATTTATTGTTTTGTCTTCCTACATCTAAAATAATTATGTGTCAACATTTATTAACTAGGCAATGGAATAGAAAATACAAGCTTTATTTTCAGTATTTTCATTGACTTCTGAATGAACTGGGTTAGACACTTCATCAGCAGGAACCAATAATATTTATTATGCTCCATCCTGCAAGAAACCTGGTTTTAGGTATTCTGATAAAGGAAGTTTTCTGGGGAAAAGGTATGGTTTCTGTTTATAATCTAAGAAAGCAATGTAGAGGCAGACAGAACAAGCATTGTTCAAACATATACAACCTGCTTTTTAAAACACATTCTTCATGTGGCTTTTATAAAATTTTCCTTTTATAAAGGAGGCAAAAAATTGGCAAGAATAAAATTAAATCAAAATGCCCTAAATAATATGGCCAAAGTCACTTTAGAGAAATGGTTCTTAAGCTTGGGTGAGGGGGATCATCAATTCCAGAAAAATCATCTGTGTGTATAAATATCGACATTTGGTAGAAAATCTTGAGATTCTCAGATCTCCTTTTTTTGAAACCCAATTTAAGAACTCCAATTTCAGTTTTTCAGAAACAGGATATAAAATGCTCAATCTTGCTAAAATAGAAGAGTATTTACTCAAACTGGATGACCTTCCCTTCCTTTCCTTTTCCTTTTTTTTTTTTTAACTTTTCCTTCTCCCTACAAAATTTCTCTCTCTGTCTCTGTCTCTCTCCTCTCTCCTCTCTCCTCTCTCCTCTCTCTCTCTCTCTCTCTCTCTCTCTCTCTCTCTCTCTCTCTTCCTGCCACGTCTCTTTCTCCTCTCTCTACTTTTGGTCTTCTGTGAGTTAACAAGAGTTTTGTAGTAAGAAAGCAAAGATGAAAAAAAAAAAAAAAAAAGAACCACACAAAGCTTTTCATTTCTTGTTTCCCTCCTACATGTGATGATACTGGATATAACCAACTTTAATCCATATTATATTATGATCTTCTCTCTAGGCCTTGCCCTACAGACCACACCTACTGGGAGGCTTTACTCTGATATATAAAAACGAAGTGGGTATTGAACAATGAGAACACAGAGACACTGGGAGGGGAGCATCACACACCAGGGCTTGGGAGTTGGGGGGCAGGGGAGGAAGAGCAGCGGGTGGGGAAATTGGGGAGGGATAGCATCAGGAGAAATATCTAATGTAGATGACAGGCAATGGATGCAGCAAACCACCACCATGGCTAGTATATACCTATGTAACAAACCTGCATGATCTGCACATGTGCCCCAGAACTTAAAGTATAATAATAATAATTAAAAAAAAAGACACATCTTATGTAAGACATAATCTGAAAGAATAATGGTGACACAATAAACTTATAGACAAAAAATTACAAATAAATAATAATAATAAACCTTCTGACTTCGGCCTCTTGATGTTGCTAAGTATGTGTGTGCTCACTCCCCATGAGGAGTATCTTATCTTAGTGTTTCAAGCTATGTGCCTGTATTCCTGTATTATTTAGAGTGCCACTAGATTCTGTAACAAAACACCCAAGGCCCAATATTTCACTGGCTTAACCCATGAAAAGTTAATTTCTTGTTCAGAATAGATGTTCTGTTCACAATAGTTCAGAGCAAATGTTCCTGTCCTCTGTGAGTGAGTCAGGACTGTTCTTTCTGGTCATTCAGGACACAGCATGGCAGAGAAAGAAAGAGAGAGGACAGAACTGGCCCATCTGTGCCTTAACCCCTAGGCCTGGAAGTGCCATAATCACTCCCACACATGTTCGTAAGTAAAAACCAGTCATATGGCACCCAGCAGTGAATAGATGGGCTGGAGATAGTGGTTCACTCCTGTAATCCCAGCACCTAGATAGACTGAGGCAGGAGGAGGGCTTGAGGCCAGGAATTTGAGACCAGCCTGGGCAATAGAGCAAGACCTCATCTCTACAAAACAATTTTTAAAAATTAGCTGGGTATGGTGGCACATACTTGTAGTCCCAGCTATTCAGGAGGCTGGGCTGAAGGATCACTTGAGCCTAGGAGTTTGAGGCTGCAGTGAGCTATGACCATGCCATTGCACTCCAGCCTGAGCAACAGAGTGAGATCCCATCTTTAAAAAATAATAATGAAAAGGTACAGGTGGAGGTTGAAAACCTAGTCTCTGCCCCGACAGCGGCTTTCAGCAATAATTCTACACTGTAGGTCACCATGGATTTCGGTGGACTGCCAGCCATCTTTGCTCAGCCCCTTTTTGATAAGCAAGGTGTTTTTCATCCTGCTCTGCTTAGGTATCACTGTTATCCACTACCCAGGTTTATATTTGTTTGTTTGTTGCTATGAAGAACAATTTCCCAAAATTTCATGACTTAAAACAACAAATACTTTGTATCTTATGTTTTCTATGAGTCAGGAGTATTGATAGTGGCTCAACTGGACGCCTGTGGCTCACAGTCTTTCATAGGTATCAACAGACACTGCAGGGAGCATCCACTTCCAAGCTCACTTTCCTGGCTATTTGCAGGCCTCACTTCCTCACTGGTTGGTGGTACATATGGGCACCTGGCCACTTAGGCCTTTCCACTAGGGAACTCACAATTTGGCAGCTGGCTTCCACTGTAACGAGCCATCAAGAAAGTGAGAAAGGAAACTCAAGATAGAATTCACCATATTTTGGTGCCTAATCTTGTTAGTTTCATTCTGTGAAATTAACTAATTCAAACTTAAAGCTCTCAGAACTTTAAATTATTTTAAACCTTGAGAGAAATGTGGCTATGTAGCCTGATTATAGATCATATCTCTTCCTCATTCTTGCCCTGTAAATGATTAGGAAAGACTGAATGGCACCAGGGATAAGACCCACCAAAACTATCATCCCTCCCTGCTGAAAGTTAAGGCAATTTTCCTCAGAATGTACTATAGCAAGATGTAACCAATCAAGTCACTATAACACATGGACTAATCTTGTACGGAAAATGTTGGTCCTTGTTAAGTTTCTCGGTCTTTGCCTACATAAATGAAATCTTACTTTGTCCACCTTGGAATGCTGATCCATACTTTTGGAGTCTGTATTTTCCAGGTGGCTACTCTTTATTTTTTTATTTTTTTTTATTTTTTGAGACACAGTCTTGCTTTGTCTCCCAGTCTGGAGTGCAGTGGCGGGATATCAGCTCACTGCAACCTCCACCTCCCTGGTTTAAGTGATTCTCGGTCTCAGCCTCTTAAGTAGCTGGGACTATAGGCATGTGCCACCACACCCAGCTAATTGTATGTATTATCAGTAGAGATGGGGTTTCACTGTGTTAGGCAGGATGGTCTCGATCTCCTGACCTTGTCATCTACCCACCTCAGCCTCTGAAACTGCTGGGATTACAGAAGTGAGCCACCGTGCCCAGCCCCAGGTGGCTATTCTTAAGTTCTGCATTCAGATAAACTATACTTCTTCATATTTCCCAAATCTCATTATTTAAGGTTGAGGATGTCATCACTATTGCTGCATTTTTTTCATTTGCAGTGAGTCACACGTCCCATTCATGCTCAAAGGAAGATCAGTACACAAGGATATGAGTAGCAGGGGGCAGTGATGAGGGGCCATGTTCAAGGTTGCCCACCGACCACAGGTATGAGCGGAGAAGGCTCTCTATCTGTAGTCTCCAGCATTTAAAAATACATAAACATCTCTTGACTTGTTTTGGTAACAATAATGTAAGAAGGTGGCCAGATATCTAATTCTGCTCCAATATAGAGCTGGGAAAAGAACCTACCTGGTAGTAGTGGGTAGTCAGGGCGCCAGTTCAGGAGCCTGCACAGATTGGAGGCTCTTCTGGAATAAGTGGCTGAGGTTGGGTTTTCTTGTTGCTCTCCTGCATGTCCCAGTCTCACGTATTTATTTTCTTTAATTAAATTTGTGTATTTTTACTTTATATTACTCTTTCTTTTTATTTACCTTAATTTTAACAATGCAAATTTCAAGATCCAATAAATGGTCAAGGACAGGAGAAAATGACAAAATACTTATACTCAACATAGAGGCCCACTGAAAGCTGTGTTTTTTTAAGTTAATAAATAATTAACATATGCAAATTTTTAAAATACCATAACTGCTTTACACTCTGTTCAATTCTCAATTTTATTATTACTTTTTCAATTCTTAATTTTACAACATTGTTTTTATTCTTGTAAAAGAGACAGCCTACAATTTACAATTTTAACCTTTTTTTTTTTTTTTGAGTGGAGTCTTGCTCTTGTTGCCCAGGCTAGAGTGCAATGGCACGATCTTGGCTCACTACAACCTCTACCTGCCAGGTGCAAATGATTTTCCTGCCTTAGCCTCCCGTGTAGTTGAGATTACAGGCATGAGCCATCACACCGGGCTAATTTTGTGTGTGTGTGTGTGTGTGTGTGTGTGTGTGTGTGTGTGTGTGTTTTATGGGGTTTGTATTTAATGGGGTTTGACCATGTTGGCCAGGCTGATCTCGAATTCCTGAGCTCAGGTGATCCACCCACATCAGCCTCCCAAAGGGCTGGGACTATAAGTGTCAGTCACTGTACCCAGGAATTTTAAACATTTTTAGGCATACAATTCAATGGCATTAAATACATATATATTTTGTGCAACTATCACTACCAACCATTGCCAGAACTTTTTCATCTTCGCTGAGTGACACTCTGTACCCTCACTGATTTTTATAACAGAGTTCTAATCACTTAATTGTCATTTTCTTCTCTCTCCTTAGAAATCTTTTTTACGTTTATTCTTTTTCTTATTTAAACTCTTTGGCTCCCTTTCTAAAAAGCAGCTATTCATTCTTCAAAATAATCCAGAGATTAGAGTTTTACTTAGGGAGATAACATGGCTAGGAGTTTCATTCCAGCATATTCAAGAAGCTAAGATAACTCCCTGGCTACTCCTAGCACCTCAAATCCACAGAATGGGTTTATTTTGATGACATCTGCAGGTTTAACTTACTCTAGTATGTGAGACCTTATTAAACTCTTAAAAACAATAAATAACAAAAATCTACATGTTTAGCTGGACCACTCTGTATTCATCTCTTTTGTAGCTTGTCTAAGTCATTCTTTTCATCCTGATTCCAGTAAATAGACCTTTGCTTTATTCTTGGCGACCATATATCAAGGTTCTAGCAGCCAGGCATTTTCTTCCAGAACTAATTTTCTACCTGTTGCTTTGGTTCCCAGGACCAGTTCCCTGCCTGCTCTTCCCAGATTTTGCAAGAGCTACAAAGATATGTACATGAAGCTCCATGCCTGTTTCTCTACTACTTGTCATCAGAGTCCTCTCTTATCCTCTCTACTACCTCATACCTGGATCCTTCTGGATCATCTGTCTTGTCAAAATGGAGATTTCTCATCTCTGCATCCTGACCATTCTTTTATGTCTATCCTGCTGAAGACCAAATCTATGCTCTGTTACTTTCTGTCTCTCATATTCTTCTGGGACAGCAAAATCATTTTGAGTTTAAACCAAAAGACCAGTACTTTTGGTTATAACATTCAAAATGGAATGAGCACTGTTCCTTCTAGAAGGAAGAGGTAAGAACTCATTTTTGATGCATGCGTCTAAATTCTAATTCTATATGTCCAATGGAGACTGTTTTTTGCCCAACCAAAATCTGTTCTGCTTTTTCCAGAGTAATAGTGTACAGCTGGGTGCTCAGCTGCTCAGGTATACTACATCTTCCTGCCTTCTGGTAGTGAGGTGTGGACATGCCACTAAATTCTCATCAATGGAGTATGAACAGAAGTAAAATATGCAGCTTCTGCCTTACTTGCTTAGAAAACACTTGCTCAGAAACAACTCCTCACTTGTCTTTCTGCTAACTGAGAATGAGAACAAGAGAGTTCCCTTGGAAGCTATGTTATATATGATAGAAACACCTTTCTGTCCAAGGCATGACTTCCTGAAATAGAAGACACCTTCCTGCTCTGTGCCATGAAGAGACACAAAATAAACTTTTATTCTGCTGAACCACCATCTTTGGGTCTTCTTGCTACATCAACCCAGATTTCATTCTAGTGACTACAACATAATTGATGTAAATCTTAAAACTGTTCATCGGTTAACAGATCCAAATATTTCTCATTTTTTCTATAGGTGCGGGTAGCTGATTGACGACTAATTGTATTTAAATAGGAAATAATTAAAATGTTGTGTATGCTAAAAATCAGTCAAACTTCTGCTTTGCTATTTGGCCTCTCTGCTACTTCTTTCTCAGTAGGCAGGATTGGGGACAGGAGAGACTTTCGGTGACACTTACTCTTCATGGGTTGCAGTCAATTATATCTTCCAGATATAATAATTATTGATTATCACTCAATTTTCAAGATAGGCAATATGCTGACATGAGAATCAAATCACTTGTTAAAGGAATCTCATTGACCATATTGCATTCTCATGGACAGATATTGCGTATATAATTTTCACAGCAGTTGCTTGCATTTTTTTAGGCATCAGACACTGAATGAAACTGAGGAAGTAGATACAGAAAATGGCAAATGTCAAAGTAATCTGAGCCAATTATTATTTTAAGGGCTTCAAGATTTTAGACAATGATGTTCTTAGAAAGTATATAAGGAATTTCTCTATTAATGGTTCCTAATCTGTTCAAGGCCACAGGCTGTCCTGGGAAGTTGATGAAACTTTGGCCTCTTTTCCTAGGCAAATGTATAAGGTAACAAATTTTGGAAACAATGTGAGATGGCTCACAAACACCCTGAAGCCTAGACACATTCATGGACCACAGATTAGGAACATACTTTTATAACGGAAAAGTAAAAGAATAAATCAATTTCTTCCATTCAATCACAATTATATCAAACAAGCATTTATCATGTATTTGTTTGCCAGCAAAACCTGGACCCAAAGACACTGAGAGAATAGGTATGCCCTCGTTATTGAGTAGCTGAAAGTCCGATGGAGAAAATAGGCCTGACAATTGATATTCACAATGAAATGTGATGCAATGTATACGTGAGCAGAGTGCAGAGACAACAGAGGACTGGTTAAAATCTCTATCCATAGGAGCTAGAGAAAGGTTTCTTTTTGCACAAGTAATGCTTGAGGAAGATCTGAAGAAACAAAGTGACCAGTCCTGTGGAAGCAATCCTTCCAAATCTTCTTTCATACATGGTAAAAACAACAATCTTAATGAGCCACTTATTATGTGTTAGATACTATTTTAATAGATGTTTAATCCTCACAAGAATTCAAGTGTCAGGTTCTCATTACCCAGCTGGTAAGTGGGGCCAAATTTAATCAGGTCTCTGCAACCATGGACTCATCATATTGTCTAGGATCCATACGTAAAACAGTGAACTAGAAGAAAGTGAGGAGTGTGTTATTTCTGTCAAGTGATTATACATACAAAAAACAGAGATTTTATGGACCAGGCATTTGATTGGAGCACAGCACAGTGGCATGTGTATTACTTTCCCGATTTTATAGATGAGGCACATAGCCTTTAAATCAGTGGTTCAAAGCCACATACTCACAGAAGGGAAGGCCCATGTATGAACGCTGGCCTTACATATTTAGCATGTTGTTGTTGTTATTATATCCCATTGTTTCAAGCACCAAGGGGAGCTGATACCATCTGGGGTTCTAAACCTTTATGACTAATATGAGAATCAAAATGGTTACACCAAATGCAAGTGCAGAATTTAGAACCACATCTGTATTGTACAGTTCAATCCTAGACAATTATTTGTCCAATCTAGGAAGACATCTGATTTTTCATTTCTATTCTCCCCTAGCAAATAGAAATGAAAATAAGAGGTGAGGAACAGGTACAATATGAGATAAAGTTCAACTTAGCTAACTAATAAAAATGCAACTTGACTATCAGATAAATTAAAGCAAGTTACAAATTTGAAGCTCAGAAAATCAGTTTCCAGAATCTAGTAGTAAAATGAGACATTAAAAATCTCCACAAAGTGACTGGCAAGATGGCCAAATAGGAACAGCTCTGGTCTACAGCTCTTAGCGAGATCAATGCAGAAGGCAGGTGATTTCTGCATTTCCCACGGAAGTACCCAGTTAATCTCATTGGGATTGGTTAGAAAATGGGTGCAACCCACGGAGGGCGAGCCAAAGCAGAGTAGGGCTTTGCCTCACCCTGGAAGTTCAAGGGGTTGGGAAACTCCCTCCCTTAGCCAAGGGAAACTGTGAAGGACTTTGCTGTGATGAACAATGCACTCTGGCCCAGATACTATACTTTTCCCACAGTCTTCACAACCCACAGACCAGGAAATTTCTTACAGTGTCTATAACACCAGGGACCTGGGTTTCAACCATAATACTGGGTGGTCATTTGGGTAGACATGAGCTAGATGCAGAAATTTTTTTTCATACCCCAGTGGGACCTGGAATACCAGTAAGACAGAACCATTCACTTCCCTGGAAAGGGGGCAGAAGCCAGGGAGCCAAGTGGTCTAGCTCAGTGGATCCCAACCTACGGAGCCCAACCTAAGATCCACTGTTTTGAAATTCTAGCTGCCAGCACAGCAGTCTGAAGTAGACCTGGGTGCTTGAGCTTGGTGAGGGAAGGGGCATTTGCCATTACTGAGGCTTGAGTAGGTGGTTTTCCCCTCACAGTGTAAAAAAAGCTACTAGGGAGTTCAAACTGGGCTCCGCAGCATGGCAAAGCTGCTGTAGCCAGACTGCCTCTCTAGATTCCTCCTCTCTGGGCAGGGCATCTCTGAAAGGAAGGCAGCAGCCCCAGTCAGGGACTTAGAGATAAAACTCCCATCTCCCTGGGACAAAGCACTGGGGGAAAGGGTCAGCTGTGGGCATAGCTTCAGCAGACTTAAGCATTCCTACCTGCCAGCTCTGAAGAGAGCAGCAAATCTCCCATCACAACACTCGAGCTCTGCTAAGAGACAGACTGCCTCCTCAAGTGGGTCCCCGACCCTGGTGCCTCTTGACTAGGAGACACTTCCCAGCAGGGGTCCCCAGACACCTCATATAGGAGAGCTCTGGCTGGCATCTGGGGAGTGTTCCTCTGGGAGGAAGTTTCCAGGGGAAAGAACAGGGAGCATTGTTTGCTGCTCTGCAGCCTCTGCTGGTGATACAGACGAATAGGGTCTGAAGTGGACCTCCAGCAAACTCCAGCAGACCTGCAGCAGAAGAGCCTGTTTGTTAGAAGGAAAACTAACAAACAAAAAGGAAAATCATCAACATCAAGAAAAAGGGCATCCACTCAGAAACCACAGAAACTCCATTCAAAGGTCATCGACATCAGAGACAAAAGGTAGATAAATCCACGAAGATGAGGAAAAACCAGCTCAAAAAGACTGAATATTGCAAAAATCAGAATGCCTTTTTTCCTTCAAAGGATCACAACTCATTGCTAGTAAGGAAACAAAACTAGACAGAGAATGGGTTCGATGAATTGACAGAAGTAGGCTTCAGAAGGTGGGTCATAACAAACTCTTCTGAGCTAGAGGAGCATGTTCTAACCCAATGCAAAGAAGTGAAGAACCTTGATAAAAGGTTACAGGGACTGCTAACTAAAATAATAAGTTAAGAGAAGAACATAAATGACTTGATGGAGCTGAAAAACAGCACAAGAACTTCGTGAAGCATACACAAGTATCAAGAGCTGAACTGATCAAGTGGAAGAAAGGATATCAGAGATTGAAGATCAACTTAATGAAATCAAGCCTGAAGACAAGATTAGAGAAAAAAGAATGAAATGAAATGAACAAAGCCTCCAAGAAATATGGAACTATGTGAAAAGACCAAATCTATGTTTAATTGTTGTACCTGAAAGTGATGGAGAGAATGGAAATAAGTTGGAAAATACTCTTCAGGATATTATCAAAAAGAACTTCCCTAACATAGCAAGATAGGCCAACATTCAAATTCAGGAAATACAGAGAACACCACAAAGAAACTCCTCAAGAAGAGCATCCCTAAGACACATAATCATCAGATTCACCAAGGTTGAAATGAAAGAAAAAATGTTAAGGGCAGCCAGAGAGAAAGATTGGGTTACCCACAAAAGGAAGCCCCTGACACTAACAACAGATCTCTCGGCAAAACCTACAAGTCACAAGAGAGTGGGGACCAATATTCAACATTCTTAAAGAAAAGAGTTTTCAACCCAAAATTTCATATCCAGCCAAACTAAGCTTCATAAGTGAAGTAGTAATAAACTCCTTTAGTGACAAGCAAATGGTGAGAGATTTTGTCACTGCCAGGCCTGCCTTACAAGACCTCTTGAAGGAAGCACTAAACATGGAAAGGAAAAACTGGTACCAGTCACTGGAAAAACGTACCAAATTGCAAAGACTATTGACACTATGAAGAAAGTCCATCAACTAATGAGCAAAATAATCACAAAGCAACATAATGACAGGATCCAGTTCATACATAACAATATTAACCTTAAATGTAAATGGCTAAATGCCCCGATTAAAAGCTAAAGACTGGAAAATTGAATAAAGAGTCAAGATCCATTGGTGTGCCATGTTAAGGAGACCCATTTCACATGCAAAGATATAGATAGGCTCAAAACAAAGGGACAGAGGAAGATTTACCAATCAAATGGAAAGCAAAAAATAAAAATAAAAGGCAGGGGTTGAAATCCTAGTCTTTGACAAAACAAATTTTAAACAAATAAAGATCAAAAAAGACAAAGAAGGGCATTACATAATGGCAAAGAGATCAATGCAACAAGAGGAGCTAACTATACTAAATATATATGCACCCAATACTGGAACACCCAGATACATGAAGTAACTTCTTAAAGACCTACAAAGAGACTTAGACTCCCAGACAATAATAGTGGGATGCTTTAACACTCCACTGTCAATATTAGACCAATCAATGAGACAGAAAATTAACAAGGATATCCAGAACTTGAACTCAGCTCTGGACGAAGCAGACCTAATAAACATCTACTGAACCCTCAACCCCAAATCAACAGAATATACATTCTTCTCAGCACCACGTTACTCTTATTCTAAAATTGCCCAAATAATTAAAAGTAAAACATTCCTCAGCAAATGCAAAATAATGGAAATCATAACAACCTCTCAGATCACAGTGCAAATTAGAACTCAGGATTAAGAAACTCACTCAAAACCACACAATTACATGGAAACTGAACAACCTGCTCCTGAATGAATACTGGGTAAATAACAAAATTAAGGCAGAAAGAAATGTTATTTGGAACCAGTGAAAAAGACATAACGTAACAGAATCACTGGGACACAGCTAAAGCAGTGTTTAGAGGGAAATTTTTAGCACTAAATGCGCACAGGAGAAAGCAGGAAAGATCTAAAATTGACACCCTAACTTTACAATTAAAAGGACTAGATAAACAAGAGCAAACAAATTAAAAAGCTAGCAGAAGACAAGAAATAACTAATATCAGAGCAGAACTGAACGAGATAGAGACACAAAAATCCCTTCAAAAAATCAATGAATCACACATGGGTCTGTTGGAGGGTGGGGACCTAGGGGAGGGATAGCAAGGGGTGGGAAGATTGGGGAGGGATAACATTAGGAGAAATACCTAATGTAGGTGACAGGGGGATGGAGGCAGCAAACCACCGTGGCATGTGTATAACTATGTAACAATCCTGCAAGATTTGCACATGTGCCCCAGAACTTAAAGAATAATTTAAAAAATAAATAAATAGAGTAAAAGAAACAAAAAAAAATCAATGAATCCAGGAGCTATTTTTTTAAAGAAATCAACAAAATAAATAGACTGCTAGCCAGACTAATAAAACGAGATAAAATAATCAAATAGACACAATAAAAAATAAGAAAGTAGATATCACTAATGATCCCACAGAAATACAAACTACCATCAAAGAACACTATAAACACCTCTACACAAATAAACTAGAAAATCTAGGAGAAATGGATAAATTTCCAGACACACACACACTCCAAATTCTAAACCAGGAAGAAGTTGAATCCTGAATACACCAATAACAAGTTCTGAAATTGAGGCAGTAATTAATAGCCTACCAATCAAAAAAGCCCAGGACCAGAGAGATTCACAGCCAAATTCTACCAGAGGTACAAAGAGGAGCTGGTACCATTCCTTCTGAAATGATTCCAAACAATAGAAAAAGAGGGACTTCTCCCTAACTAATTTTATGAGATCAGGATCATCCTGATACCAAAACCAGGCAGAAACACAACAAAAAAAAGAATATTTCAGGCCAACATCCCTGATGAGCATCAATGCAAAAACCCTCAAAATACTGGGAAAACGAATCTAGCAACACATCAAAAAGCTTAACCACCACAATCAAGTTGGCTTTATCCCTGGTATGCTAGGCTGGTTCAACATAAGCAAATCAACAAACGTAATCCATCACATAAACAGAACCAATGATAGATGCAGAAAAGGCCTTCAACAAAATTCAACAGCCCTTCATGCTGAAAACTCTCAATAAACTAGGTGTCGATGGAATATATCTCCAAATAATAAAAGCTGTTTATGACAAACCCACAGCCAATATCATACTGAATGGGCAAAAGCTGGAAGCATTCTCTTTGAAAATCAGCACAAGACAAGGATGCCCTCTCTCACCACTCCTATTCAACATAGTATTGAAAGTTCTGGCCAGGACAATCAGGCAAGAAAAAGAAATAACACATATTCAGATAGGAAGAGAGGAAGTCAACTTGTCTCTGTTTGCAGATGACATGATTGTATATTTAGAAAACCCCATCACCTCAGCCCCAAATCTCTTTAAGCTAATAAGCAACTTCAGCAAAGTTTCAAGATACAAAATCAATGTGCAAAAATCACAAGCATTCCCATACACCAATAATAGACAAACAGAGAGCCAAATCATGAGGGAACTCCCATTCACTATTGCTAGAAATAGAATAAAATACTTAGGAACACAAGGGATGTGAAGGACCTTTTCAAACAGAACTACAAAGCACTGCTCAAACAAATAAGAGAGGACACAAACAAATGGAAAAGCATTCCATGCTCATGGATAGGAAGAATCAATATTGTGATATTGTCCAAAGAAATTTATAGATTAAATGCTATCCCATCAAGCTACCATTGACTTTCCTCACAGATTTAGAAAAAAGCTACTTTAAAATTCATATGGAATCAAAAAAGAGCCCATATAGCCAAGACAATCTTAAGCAAAAAGAACAAGGCTGGAGGCATCACACTACCTGACTTCAAACTATACCATAAGGCTACAGTAACCAAAACAGCATAGTACTGATATGATAATAGATAATAGACCAATGGAACAGAACAGAGGCCTCAGAAATAATGCCACACATTTAAAACTATCTGATTTTGGCAAACATGACAAAAACAAGCAATAGGAAAAGGATTCCCTATTTAATAAATGGTGTTGGGAAAACTGGCTAGCCATAAGCAGAAAACTGAAACTGGACCGTTTCCTTACACCTTACAAAAAATTAACTCAAGATGGATTAAAGACTTAAACATAAAACTTAAAACCATAAAAACCCTAGAAGAAAACCTAGGCAATACCATTCAGGACATAGGCATGGGCAAAGACTTCATGACTTACAAAAGCAATGGCAACAAAAACCAAAACTAGCAAATAGAATATAATTAAACTCCAGAGCTTCTGCAAAGCAAAAGAAACTATCATCAGAGTAAACAGGCAACCTACAGAATGGGAGAAAATTTTCACAGTCTATCCATCTAACAAAGGGCTAATATCCAGAATCTACAAAGATTTTAAACAAATTTAAAAGAAAAAACAAACAATCCCATCAAAAAGTGGGCAAAGGATATGAACAGACACTTCTCAGAAGAAGACATTTATGTGACCAACAAACATGGAAAAAAAAAAAAAAAAAGCTCACTATCACTGGTCATTAGAGAAATGCAAATAAAAGCCACAATGTGATACCATCTCAAGCCGGTTAGAATCGCGATCTGGAAAGTCAGGACACAACAGATGCTGGTAAGGCTGCCGAGAAATAGGAATGCTTCTATGCTGTTAGTAGGAATTTAAATTAGTTCAACCATTGTGGAAGACAGCATGGCTATTCCTCAAGGATCTGGAACCAGAAATACCATTTGACTCAGAAATCCCCTTACTGGGTATATACCCAAAGGATTATAAATCAATCTACTATAACGACACATGCACACGTATGTTTATTGCAGCACTGTTCAAAATAGTAAAGACTTGGAACCAACCCAAATGCCCATCGACGATAGACTGGATAGGGAAAATGTGGCACATATACACCATGGAATATTATGCAGCCATCAAAAACGATGAGTTTGGGTCCTTTGTAGGGACATGGATGAACCTGGAAACCATCATTCTCAGCAAACTGACAGAAGAGCAGAAGATCAAACACCGCATGTTCTCACTCATAGGCGGGTGTTGAACAATGAGAACACATGGACACAGGGAGGGGAGCACTACACACTGGGGTCTGTTGGGGGGAAATAGGGGAGGGACGGTGGGGGGTGGGGAGTTGGGGAGAGATAGCATGGGGAGAAATGCCAGATATAGGTGAAGGGGAGGAAGGCAGCAAATCACACTGCCACGTGTGTACCTATGCAACAATTTTGCATGCCCTTCACATGTACCCCAAAACCTAAAATGCAATAAAATAAATAAATGGGGGGGAAAAAGGCATTTAAAATATTTGATCTTAAAAAAAGAAAAAGAAAAAGAAAATGTGGCACATATACACCATGGAATACTATGCAGCCATAAAAAAGCTGAGTTCATGTCCTTTGTAGGGACATGGATGAAGCTGGAAACCACCATTCTCAAACTAACACAAGAACAGAAAAATCAAACATCGCATGTTCTCACTCATAAGTGGAAATTGACCAATGGAACACATGGTCACAGGGAGGGAAACGTCACACACTGGGGCCTGTTAGGGGGTTGGTGGCTGGGGGAGGGATAGCATTAGGAGAAATGCCTAATGTAGATGACAGGTTAGCAAACCCGTGGTGGTGCAGCAAACCATTATGGCATGTGTGTACCTATGAAACAAACCTTCACATTTGGTACATGTATCCCAGAACTTAAAGTATAATTTAAAAAAAAGAAAAGAAAAGAAATCTGCACAAGTCTTTTCTTTATAAACCAACAATCAGTCTTCAGAAGGTCTCTATAATATATACATCTAACATTTGGGGAGTGTTGTCAAGTTCTATTAAAATGATGATATAGCTAATAAGGAATGAATGATGTAGCATTAAATATATGACACAGTCTTCTTTATTTTAAATTTGCACTTTTAGAACTGCTGAGATATTCCTTGTAATGACACTGTGCCATTTCAGAAATTATCATGGAAATTATATATATTTCTGTTTATCAAACCAACCACCTCAGGATAAATCGTTGTAGACTTCTTCTCATTTAACTCACACTTTGGATTTTAGACCAAACATACTATGCCCACACAGTTAAATGTACATTAACACTTGCAATAAAGAAATAAACATTAGTAGATCTAGTCATCTCCCGTTGACAGACCGTCATCATTTTGGTACAGAGAAAGATACATTTCAGAAGCCCATGGCACATTTCCTCCTTGATTCAGGTTCCTTGTTTATTACCACATGAATATTTCTCTGGTATATTTTTAGTACAATGTGTTATCCTAGACTGATCATATGTTCGCAGATTGTGAGGAGCCTGTGAAAGACTTTTTGCTGTACTTGCTATTGGGCAAAATTCCGTCTGCTACCTGGTATTCATGTAGAGTAAACTGCAACGTGGAAACAGATGGTATGACCAAGTGGGAGAGAGACTCTGCAAAACTGGGAGAGCTTCATTCTGGCTTGGGGTAGAAGAATGAACAAGTCCACCTCAGCATGAAAATATAAAAGAATGTCAGCATTGAAGGTTACTCCTTTTGATTTTGCCAAAATCCCTGAACTGTGTGAGAACATGAACCTTCCAAATAAGAGGATTCCACCAGGTTCTTCACATGGTGAGCAGAGCCTTACTGTTCAAACCACTGTGGCTTAATACATGACACTTTGCATGAGATAATTTGACCAACTCAAGGTGCCCAATATATCCTTTTCTGCATTTGAGAATCAAAAGAAGCAATGTGTTTCCCTATAGGCTGTCTGTCAGATTATAAATGAGACCTCACTAGTATTTTACAGTTTGTGTTATCTCAATTGCATCCAGTCAGTAAAATTAAGATCAAATTATTTTTCTTCTTTTGAATTCGAAAAATGAAATCAGTTTTCTCTTCACAGCCCAGAGTTCTGAGTATGGTTTAGCACCTTCCATGGGGTGAGAGGAAGTTACATAAATTGGAATTTGTTTCCTTTTCCCATGTGAACTGCTACTTCTGTTCATGACTCTCCAGAATATTTACTTATTTTTTAGCATTTGTCCATGTTTATGTTTATAAAACAGGCATCTTAATTGAATTTTTTTAGTTTTAACTTTTTTACTTTTGTGGGGACATAGTAGGTGTACATATTTATTGAAATGTTTTGATATAGAAATGCAATGCATAATAATCACATAAATTTTTATTTATTTTATTTTAGTTAGAGAAAGGGTCTTGCACTGTTACCAAGGCTGGAGTACAGTGGTGTAATCATACCTCACTGCAGCCTTGAACTCCTGGCTCAAGCAATCCTCCTGCTTCAGCCTCCCAAGTAGCTATTAGTGTATGTAAATCGGATTTTTAACACACAAAAACACCTGATCAAAATCAGCCAAGTTCTAGTCACTTATATATTTAATCATTGTATTAATCAGGTTCTCTAGAGGGACAGAATTAATGGAATATATACATACATATGTATGTATATAAAGGAGAGATTATTTAGTATTAACTCACATAATCACAAGGTCCCAAAATAGGCTATCTGCAGGCTGAGGAGCAAGGAGAGCCAGGCTGAGTTCAGAAACTGAAGAACCTGGAGTCAGATTTCGAGGGCAGGAAGCATCCAGCATGGGAGAAAGATGTAGGCTGGGAGGCTAAGCCAATCTCTCCTTTCACTTTCTTCTGCCTGCTTATATTCCAGCCGCACTGGCAGCCAATTAGATTATGCCCACCCAGATTAAGGATGGGTCCGGCTTTTTCCAGCCCAGGGACTCAAATGTTAATCTCTTTTGACAACACCCTCACAGACACACCCAGGATCAGTACTTTGTGTCCTTCAATTTAATCAAGTTGACACTCAGTATTAACCATCACAGTCATGCATCCTCATTTCTCCCAATTATATGCCCAGGTCATGAACCTGACTAAATCTGGGTTCTCTAACAAAGGTACCATGTCAATGGCAGAAAAAAAAAAAAAAGAAAAATTAAGGTTGAGAGAAAAAAATGTTTGCTTGGTTGCAGGCCATTAAAAGTGAATACTTATTGATAGAATAATTTATAAGTGAATTAAATGTTGTTTCTTACACTATCCAGTGATGCATACAATACTACATTATTCTTGGCAACAGAAAGCTGCTAAAGTTTTAGATTCGGCCAATAGACTGCTGATCCTAGAGCAGACCTGGCACAGTGGAAACAGCTCCAGGCCTGCTGGAGCAACTTGCCCTGATTATCCTGGAAGCAACTAGAGTGGATGCTGATTTCACTCATGCCACCTTCATCTGTGAACCCCCAAAGATCTCACAATGTAACTCATACATAGTTAGCATTAAATAAACATACATATTCTGACCATATACAACTGGTTCAAAATGCACTAAAATTATTACATTAAGATGAAACAAATGTATAGGTTCAGGATGTCATTGGTATCTGCTTTTATGTGCAGATGCATAGAATAGCAGGGAGTGTGAAGAACAGCTAACTCTGTTTTATAGAATCATCCAGGTTAGTTCAATGGTCTGGTTATTTGGAAATTACCCAAATTTGGGTAATTTGAATGGTAGAAATAGCCAAGACAAACAGGCAAGATCCTACGTGTCAAATTGTGCTCTCCCTTGCTAGGCTTTCTAGTGCGGGACCCTTTTCTTTCTGGTACACCGTTATTTCTTCATCCATAAGTGATGACTTGTTCTATTTTCAGAGATTTTCTGAGGACATATATTCGCAATACAGTAAATGTTAGTGTGCCCCCAAAATTTACATGTTGAAACCCTCATCTCAGTATGATGGTTTTGGATGGGAAGCTGTTGGGAGATAACCAGGATGTGAGGGTGGAGCCCTCATGAATCACATTAGTTCCTTTATAGGAAGAGGCCAGAGAGCTAGCTAGTTCCTTCCACCGCACAAGGCTATGACAACTCATCGGTCTGCAATTTGGAAAAAGAGCCCTTACCAGAGCCTGACCATGCCAGCACTCTGACCTTGGACTTTCACACTCCAGAACTGTGAGAAATTTCTATCGTTTATACCCACTTAGTCTATGGCAATTTGTTACAGCAACCTGAAGTGACTAAGATGGTGTTCTGACAGTACCTTGTTGTTTCTTAAACCAATTAAAATTTTGAAGATGTTTATCTTGCTTAATCATAAAAATAAATATCCATTATGAAATGCACGAGAAACACAAAAATATAAAGTAGATGATAAAATTCACGTTGCATCTTATTGTCCAGAAGTAGATAATACCAAATAAGTTAATGGTTAAATACCTGAAATAATTTCTTTTAAAGTAAGTTTTCTTTTCTGTGTATAATTTTTTTATTTGAGAAAGTTAGGATTATAGTAACCATACATTTTTAGTTCTGCTTATTTTATATTCTTAGGTCTAAATTTCTCTAAAGCCTGATATTTTAATGACAAAGTGATATTTGACATTAGTTGATGTACCATTTCTATTAAAATCATTCCTTTTTTTTAGACTGTTCCTTATTTTCTAAATTATAAAAAAAACAATGAATATTCTTATATATAAATTTCTCTCTCCCTCACTTGAAATGAGTATATAAAATGGAGTTGCTGGGTCAAAATACAAGTCTTTCTAACTTCATTTTTTCATATACACATTGCAATGTTGCACCCAGGTAAATGACATCAACTTGTTGTTACAATTAGCTGTATATGCATTCTAATCAAGATTGAATATACTCACTTAAAAACACTGCCATTTTTGAATATGTGAAGTGGTACCTCAATCATTTTTTATTGAAAGTAAGGTGGTCATGTTTGTGTGTTTGGGGTGTGTGTGTGTGTGTGTGTGTGTGTGTGTGTGTGTGTGTGTGTGTGTGTGATGTGTTTTTCTCTGATTTATCTGCTAATGCCTTTTGTCCATTTTATTTCCCTATGAGTTTTAATTTGTAAGAAATACATTATATGAATATGATTCCTTCATTATCTTTTTTCATATACTGTTTGTATTTTAACTAACAGCTTAAAAGTCTTTTAATCAGCCTTATTTCAAGACTTACTATGAGGCACCATAATAAAAACAGTGTAGAGCCAAGCATGTGGCCCACATCTGTAATCCCAACACTTTGGGAGGCCAAGGTGGGCAGATCATCTGAGGTCAGGAGTTAGAGACCAGCATGACCAACATGGAGATACCCTGCCTATACTAAAATACAAAATTAACCAGGCATATCTCATATCTACCCATGAATGCTTCATACATTCTTGTTAATTTACTGCATTCTAAAGTTCTTTATTCATTACAGGATTTAAAGTACCCTCATTTAAAAATTATTTTTGCACATTCTATTATTTTCATTTTCGTGAAGTGAATTAACTTAATTGTTGGTTGTCTCTCTTAGCATTAGTTTACTTTCTGTGTTTTAATATCTTAGGTTGCAGGCTGATATTAAATGGAAATTTTTGTTCCCCTTTTTTCCTCCATACCTTCACCCCAGCCCTTTTATTCTTTTCCTTTAACAATTTTTCACAGTTGCCTGAAGTTGGATAGTGGTCTGGAGCTAGATCCTATGCTGGCTATTGAGACCTTTCCCACAGTGATACTGAGAACAATGTTGATCAACTCATGAAACCAGAGGGCAGCTTGACCCAAATCTTGGTTGCTAGGTGATGCCTGCTCCTTTAACGTCCCTGGTTTATAATTATAACTACATTATAGCTTCAGGCTCTAGTTAGACTTAGCTTGTTTTTTTTCAACCTCTTTTCAAGGAAATGAGCTTCCTCAGCCATCAGTTTTAAGTAAAGAGGCTGCCTCAGTGAACAATATTTATTCTGGTAATGCCACATGTATCATTTCAGAATCTCTGCATACTTGAAGCTTTAAGTTTAGTTTTTGTTTTTTCATTCACAGAAATATTTAACTTTTACTTGTGGCTCATGTGCATAGTCATGTCTTCTTTTTATATATTACCATTATGCTATATGTCTGGGGCAGATGGGGCCCTTAAATCCCTGAAATTACATTATCCCAACTAGAAGTCCCCTGGTTTCTAGTTCAAATAATAAACTAATATTTAACTATTTTTATAGTCATTTTAAAGGTTTTTTTTTTAATAAAAAATATTAATAGAATTATATCAGTTATCTTTCCAGCGGCACTTAAGATTATTTTGTTACGTAGCCTATTTAGGTGATATAGTTTGATATGACCAAATATTGCTTTATGGTTACATTTTTGTCATAAACTCTCTTTGCTATTCCTATTTCAAAATATTATATTCAATATATTTAACATCATCTTTACACCGATATCTAAAATAGAGATTAGTTGTCATTTTTTATTTTACTCTATTCAATTTTACTTTAAACTTTTATTTATAAGATAAATTGACAGGTCCACTTGAAATATTTTCTAGGTTACTGAAAAAAGTATGTTAGACTTATAAATACTGGCTATTTAAAAATTTGGTGAATAAATCCGTCATTCAATCTGGTTCAGGACTATTTGGAGGATTTGTTCGTTTGAAACCATCTCAATGATTTTGGCAATCTATTATAGGGTTATTAAATCACAATAATCTTTACCAAGTAAGTCATTAAAACATATTTCCCATATGTTATGGGATCCACTACTCATTGTTTTCTTTTTTTTTAATCTCAATACTTCCTCTTAGACTGTGTGTAGTAAACATTCTGAGGTATTTTATGCTATTATAAAAGAATAAACACATATTTGAATAATAATTTGGCTTGAAATAAAAGTCAGGTAGAATTTCCTTTTCTTCATAATTTAAAAATATTTCTATATTTCTACTTCATATCCAGCATTGGTATTGAAAAATTTGGCATCAATCTGATTATTGTTCTGCCATGATTATTCTTCTGCTATTGAGACTTCTAGAATAATTTATTTCTCTCCAATGTTTTAAAATATTGCTGCAACATGCCAAATGTAGGTTTTTAATTCTCTCCAAATTGATACTCGATGAGCCTTTTTCATGCAAGATACGTCATCTTTTTAAATTTTTAAAAATGCATATTTATTATTTCTAAAGACATGTTCTCTTTTCTATTTTATTCCTTTCTCTTCTGAGACTCCAGTTACAATATGTTGACTCTTTCTCCATCTTTTAGCCTGGCTTATTATTTTACTTTTCTTCATCAGCTTCTGACCCCATGGGGTTTTTCCATATGACTTTTCAGCTGGCTAATTTCTAGTTTTTCTTCAGCTGTATCTATCCTGGTGTTTATCTTTTCTATGTGTTCTTTGTGTTAAGCATTATATTTTATTTCTAATAAAGTCAAAGGGAGATTACACACACATACACACGTATCTGTCCATTTTCTCTTATCTCTTTGTGCATATTTGTTATATTTCTTGGTTTAGCTGTTCCAAAATTTTGCTCTATTTCATATATATATGTGTATATGCATATATATTTTATACACACACACACACACACACACACCCCTATATATGTATATACATGTGAGTATCTATTTAATGATTGTACTCCACAGGTGTCTATTAATTTTGGTATTTCTGATAACATGTTTTGGGGTAGATCCAAAGGCTAGCCCCTTGCCTGTGTCTCTCCATTGTGTTTATGGAAAGGGGAAGAGACGTGCCCCAGGCCCCACAGAAACCCAGAAAAACATAGGCCCCACAGAACCGTGTTAACCACTACAGAATTCTTCTAATCAAAGATTCAACTTTTTAACTACTTTAAATAAGCAACTTCCTGTTTAATTTGTAAACCCAGTCTGTGGGTGTTGGAAGAAGAGGACGAAAAAAGCGAAGGCCTGAGAACAGCGGCAGTCCAGACCCACCACGATCTGCAAACCCACCATTGGACAGCTTCCATGGCCGGAGCCGTCCTACATTTTTCATGGCAAAGAAACTGATTATGCCAAGGTGACATGAAAAAGGAAAAACTAAACAGCTTTCCTTCAACCTACTCACCTTTGTCTGCCTCCTATTATTCTCTGTCCCTGCTGCAGACACACCATAGCCCTCCCACACAGAGACTGCTTCTTGGCAGTCTTCAATCTCAACTTGTTTTATTTTCTTAATTACCATTATTTTCCTTTACCTATGCTTTCCTTGAGCTTCTATAGTCTCTGTAGGATTTATTCAGAAGAATAGTGAGCAGTCCATTCAAATCCATCATTACAGCGGATACTGGAAAGTCTTATAGCATTCTTTCTAGTTATTCAGGTTTTTTTCTATTTATAACCTTCAAAAATGAAAATGTATGATATTTGCAAAATTTTTCATAAACAAATAATTTTAAGATCTATTAAACCCAGTATATCTTTAAAAAAAATCTATACTTATTTTTACTTTTTATTGCTACTTTTTCTTGTCCTCCTTAAGACTGAGAGGATTCTTTGGTTGCAGGTTTACTTTCCTTTTTTTCTATTTTTCTGTATGGGTTATTCAACTTATACAGAATTTGACACTAGGGATTTTCCTCTGAATACTTCTTCAGATGGATTTTCTGGGTTTTAATATGTGCTATTTTCTTTATTATAAATAACTTGCTCTTTTCATTACTAGTTATCTCCATTTGTCCACCCCCACCTCCTGCCATCAAATAATAAAACATTTTACAGATTAAAAAAAGGACAAATTTCCAAGGCACTATGGCTGGGGCGCCAGGCTATATATATAAACTGAGAAACCACCAATAACTAGGCGTAACTAGGAAAAGAAAATTAATCACCACAGAGCTGAAACTCCCTGACTAGATAATTTTCTACCACCATAGATTTTTCTCCTAAGTCACGTTTCCTATTTTAGCACAATAAGCAGCTTTTCACAAGGGATCTGTAGTGTTGTGTTCAAACAAGCATGGCTGCATGAAACGCTTCCTCTCTAGTTGGAACGTGTCAATCACTTCATGTAATTAATTTCCTAATGATCCTGAAACATTTGCTATATACCTGAATTATTTCATTCTGTCACCAGGCAATTTTCTGGGACATTTTAAATGTAAAATTTGTAGGTAAGCCCAAGCAAATACATTGTGGACAACACACAGAAGAAAACTCAGAATCAAACCTTTTGCCAGTGAAGTATATAATATTTTCTTTGACAGAAGCAACATTATATATAGTGTGTCACAGCTAAGCTATAAAAATACCACGACCTTCCATCAGTCTCAATTATTAGGAGTAATAGCCTCAAGCTGAAACTACTTGAGAATCCCTGACAATATTTAAGACAGAAAAACTATAGAATCTAATGCAAAGTGCACAGCCAAACTGTGCTGGGATGGGCTTGCCTAGTGGTCCATTCATCATTTTTTTTCTGCTTACACTGGGGTTGACATCTACTTATTAAGTATTTCCCTGGGTCATTTCACACTGCTGAAGAGGCAAAGTAGAAATCCCATCAGGAGGCCTGCGTTTCCAGAGGGAAGGGAGGGATTTTATTTTTGGTGCCATCATCATCTTATTAGTCAAATGGAAAACTGTTGGTCCTGATAGATCCCTTCCTGTTCTTTCAAAAGTCATATCCAGTATGGATGAGTGCCCCAATGTACAGGAAAGTGCTAAGAGAAATAAAACAAAAAACTGCTGTCCTGTGAAGCGGTAATATTTTTCAATAGCTAGGACCATGGCTTGCTGATGAGGGAAGCCAGGCTGAACTGAGCATGGTAAACAGACTGCAACCATTTACCAGGGGAAAAGAAGGGATAGGAGGAATCAATAGATGGAAGAATCAAGGAAAGGGTAAATCTTTCATTAAATTCTACAGACTAAACCTCCTCAATGGAGCGACTAGCAATATTTCACTGAAAGAGGTAGTGACAATACGCAAGCAGATTGCTTTTTACCCAGGATGGAATTCAGAAAACTTTGTTTTCCCTGCTCTCTAATATTTGGCAATTTACTTAACTAGGAATTTATGAAACAAACTGCAGCAGTATTAGCAACACCTCCAACTGTATTACCAACAGAAATCATGTATGTCATCTCACATATCGTATTTCAATTGTAGCAGATATTATGGAATACCATTTTCATGGACCAATACTTCAAAAATATAATATTCTTGGCCCTGACACTAGCTCTTATTATATAATAAAGAAACACATTTTGTTCATGCCAAGTGAAGGCAAAACAAAAAGAGATGAAAAAAAGAGAAACAGACATTATTATATCACTTTTTAATAATTTCATAACTATATTTCATTATAATTTATTTCCTTTGGAATACTTGTATTTTATTTTATGCATTTAGAAAACATTTTTCCCCCAGAAAGAGGTCTATAGGCTTTACCATACTGCAGAGTCCATAGCACAAAAAGCTTACGAACATTTGCCCTACTCTAAATTTGTATTAATTAGGCAAAGTCACTCCCCTCATTCCTGCAGGGTTTGCATGTGTGTGATCTCAGTACACAGGCATAGACACATTCAAGTCACTGTGATGAACCCAGTCAATTTCCAAGATGCTTTTTTCTATTACCTGAAGCCAAGATACAACAATGGCACCTAAAAACAATAACATTTAAAATCATCTTATGATGTGTTTTTAAATATGTCAGTTATCATTATGATATATTATGTTTTTTAATATGTCCAAATATGTAATTTACTCAAGGATAGAGGCCCAACATAGACCCGAAATCCTTCCTAGGCCTCCTATCAGTTCTGTAAAAACTTTGGCTCAGGGAAGAAAGGTTAAGAACCAGATTTTACTTTCTTTACAGTAATCTCTGAGCTACTGGTGAGCCATTCCACCATCTGCTTACCCCAGAATAAAAATCCTAGGTCATGAACAACTAGATGAGTAATGAGATTCAAAAGGGATAGTCTGTGCTGGACAGGAAGTCGTGAGGGGTGAATGGAAGGTGGTGGTCTGCATCAATGGAGCACAGTCACATATTTTCTATGGAAACCTCTGCATAAACCAGTTGGGTATTTACAAAGCAAGGGGTAGCTTGAAAAACCTGCTGGGCCCAGAACATGCAACACGATCACACAGCAATGCTGATCAAGGGAAACCTTCCTCTTGCCTTTATTTTTGCCCTTAGTTCCCACCACACTCTTGCTGCTAGGGTGGATCAGAATCCAGTCTCAGTAAGATGGGGAGAGACAGAGAGATGGAGTTAATGAGGACCACATCTCCACTCCTGGCTTCTTGTCTGAGGCAGGTTCCAACTGGAGGAGGTGAGAAAATTTAACTTCAATCAAGTTTGGAGTTTTGCATATTAAATCCTTTGGACATTTTAGTTTCTGAACCAAGATTCTGTATGGTGACTTAAGAATCCATGGAGTTTATTAGCATAGTCATCTCATAGATATAGCCCAAGATATAGCACGGACAGGGAAGGAAATCCCCCCAGTGAATTTCAGCGAGACAGAATACAAAATTAAGTGGCATTATGGTTACACTCTATGAGTCCTATACATTCAGAATAAAGCTTATATTGATGTTTGACATGTTTCTCAACTGCACAAAACTTCTGTTTCTAGTTTGCTTTACCCCAGATCCCCAGTCAGTTCCTGCTGTTCTTTTCCAGGTTTGTTCTTGTCCAGAAAGTCTTCTCATTTCATTCCCTGGCAATATAAACCCTGCCTACCCATCTGGTCCGGCGCAAACCCATTGCTTCAGCTATGTTTTATTTAAATGCACTGTCTACATTGATTCCTTCCTAATTTCTATTGCTTTTTGCAGTACCATTTATTTACAATTGCCATATTCTATTTTTATATAATTTTGCATCTTTATCCAAGTGTTTCTCAATGAACTGAGGGCTACCATGAAGTTGATATTTTAAGCTATGTATCTATTGGGCACTTTATATATCCAAAGTACTATACACACACACACACACACACACACACACACACACACACACACACACATTCTTGCAACAGAGTCTTACTCTCTCTGTCACCCAGGCTGGAGAGCACTGGTGCAATTTCAGCTCACTGCAGCCTAAACCCCTAGACTCAAGTGATCCTCCCACTCAGCCTGCTGAGTACCTGGGACTACAGGCAAGTACCACAATGGCTGGCTTTTTTTTTTTTTTTTTCATTTTTAGTAGAGACAGGGTTTTACCATGTTGGCCACGCTGTTCTCAAACTCATGGCCTCAAGTCATCTGCCTACCTTGGCCTTCCAAAGTGCTGAGATTACTGGCCCCATTGTGCCCAGACCTTCGTTTATATTAAATTCTAATATAGTTCACCAGATACCTTATATGTGAATATCATTCTGCAAAGCAATTATTGTTCCCTTTTTTCACTTAAAAATGTTATTAATATAAAAGTGCTTTGCTTCATTTCTATGTGCTTGCCTTTCAATACTAATAGAATTTTTTGCCATCCTTTTTTAAAAAAATGATTAAAATCAATTAAGATACTTTTTGGAAAGCAGTTGTTGGGCATAAAATATAATTAAAATTTCAGTATGAATTTGTGATTTTTTTCACATTTTCTTTATGAAACACAGAAATATATAATAAAAATGTAAAACAGTTTATCATTATATGCTCTGTAAAAATTAAATAAAAATTCCTATCATGTGAGAAGATCTTTTAAAGAATTTTATTTTTTATTTTTATTCTTTTTTTCTTTTTCAACATTTTGGTTCAGGGATTACGTGTGCAGGTTTGTTACATGGGTAAATTGCATGTAGCTGAGGTTTGGGGTACAAATTATTTCATCACTAACATAGTAACTGACAGGTAGTTTTATGACCCTCACACCCTCCTCAGCCTCTACTCTCAAGTAGACCCTGGTATCTATCATTCCTCTCTTTTTGTCCATGTGCACTGAGTGTTTAGCTCTCACTTATAAGTGAGAACACGTGGCATTTGTTTTCTGTTCCCACAATAATTCACTTAGGATAATTGCCTTCAGCTGCATCCATGTTGCTGCAAAGGACTGATTTTGCTTTTTTTTTTTTTTTTTTTCATGGCTGTGAACCACATTTTCTTTATCCAGTTCACTGTTGTCGGGCATCTTGGTTGATTTTTTTGCTACTGTGAATAGTGTTGTGATGAGCATGTGAGTGCATGTGTCTTTATGTCTGTATAGACAGTTTATATTACTTTGGGTAATGGGATTGCTGGATTGAATGGTGATTCTGTTTTAAATTCTCTGAGAAAAGGCTTTTAATAAAATCCAACATCCCTTCATGTTAAAACCTTCAAAAGACTGGACATTGAAGGAACATACTTAAAAATAATAAGACCCCACTAAGACAAATGCATAGCCAACGTCATACTGAACAGGCAAAAGCTGGCAGCATTCCCCTTGAGCACTAGAACAAGAATCAGAATACACACTTTTACCACTGATACTCAACATAGTACTAAAAGTCTTGAGAAATCAGGCAAGATAAAGAAATAAAAGGCATCCAAATAGGAAGAGGTGAAGCCAAACTATCTCTCTTCACATATGATATAATTCTATACCTAGAACCCCCCATAGTCTCTGCCCAAAGACTCCTGCAGAACTGATAAACTTCAGTAAAGTTTCAGGACACAAAATCAATGTAAAAGATCAGTAACGTTTCTATACAGCAGTAACATCCAAACTGAGAGCCAAATCAAGAATGCAATCCCATTCACAATAGCTACAAAAAGAATAAAATACCTAGGAATTCAGCTAATCAGGAAGGTGAAAGATCCCTACAATGAGAATTACAAAATGCTGCAGAAAAAAATCAAAGATGACACAAACAGATGGAAAAACATTCCATGCTTATGGATGGGAAGAATCAATATTGTTAAAATAGCCATATTGCCCAAAATGATGTACAGACTCAATGCTATTTTTATCAAACTACTAACATCATTTTTTACAGAATTAGAAAAATCTATTCTAAAATTCATATGGAACCTAAAAAGAGCCCAAATAGCCAAAGTAATTCTAAACATAAAGACCAAAGCAGGAGCCATCACACTACCTGGCTTCAAACTATACTACAAGGTTGTGGTAACCAAAACAGCATGGTAGTAGCATTAAAAACAGACCCATAGACCAATGAAAGGGGTTAGAGAACCAATAAATAAAGCTGTATACCTACAACCATCTGATCTTTGACAAAGTCAACAATAACAAGCAATAGGGAAAAGACTCCCTATTCAAAGAATAATGCTGAGATAACTGGCTAGCCACATGCAGATGATTAAAACTGTACCCCTTCCTTTCACTATATGCAAAAATCAATCCAAGATATATTAAAGATTTAAATTTAAGAATGAAAACAATAAAAACCCTAGAGGAAAACCTAGGAAGTGCCATTCTGGACATAGACCTTGGCAAAGATTTCATGAGAAAGTTTCCAAAAGCAATTGCAACAAAAACAAAAAAAAAGACAAACGGGACCTAATTGAATGAAAGGGCTTCTATACAACAAAAGAAACTATCAACACAGTAAACAGACAACCTACAGAATGGGAAAAAATATTTGCAAACTATACATCTGACAAAGGTCTAATATTCAGAATCTATAAGGAACTTAAACCATCTTTTTCTGAAGTTAACAATACATCGTATTTCTCTTTATTTTTTTGAAATTGTGGGCAATTTCTTCTTGGAAAATATAATGGTTCATTTCTTTCCATTTCTAGTATAAATGTAAATAAAAATCTTATTTTCAATCATACCTGCATCTACAGGACATAAATCTGGGACTATTATCTGCTTACATGTAAATATTCGAAGCCTATGCTTTAAAGAGGTTTCAGTTTTATTAAAAATTCATGTAAAGTTGAAAGCAGCAAAAACGTGTCTCAAGGGTCTTGTATATTTTAGAGAGGAATGTCAGGAATGCAGAATTCCCAGCTTGTAAAACAATAACTTCTTTGATTGAAAGTTCAGTTGTGCTTTGCCTGACATTTTCTGTTTTTAAATCCAAAGGTAAATTTAACTTAGGGAGAAGATATTTCTGTTTGTCAGCTTCAAAAGTGATTTGTTTTTGTTTTGTTTCTTTTTTTTCCAAGCAGTAAATCTTTTGAAATTTGAACTCTCTCCTTGTTTATCACTGCAGTTATTGCTTTAGAGGTTAAAGTTTGTAACATAGTCCCTTCTCTACTCCCTGAAAGACGAGAGACAGAAAAGTCTATTTGAGAAATTCTGTTGGTAAAGGTATTCCCAGTGATCCTATTTAAGGCAGATTATGCTGCTCAAAACATGCCACTAATCTATATTTTCCTGATGTCATAATAAAAGAAGCTGCAATCAACAAAATAGCCCCTTGTCAATCAGACAAACACTTGCCAAAATAATACTCCATTTTGAACTCACACAAAAATTTTCCACTGTTTTGTGCCTTTTTCAAATGTATATCAACCAACATTAATAATTAATATCCTCTTGACATCCTTTGTATTTTTGTACATCTTTTAATATTTGGCTTAATTATTTTCTTTATGCATATTCCTAAAACATTAAAAAAATAGAGAATTCTTGATATCTATCCCCTAGTATGATTCTATTATTAAGTAATTTTTTTTTTCCAATTTAAAAGATTATCAGGCCAGGTGCAGTGGCTCATCCCTGTAATCCCAGAACTTTGGGAGGCCAGGGTGGGTGGATCATCTGAGGTCAGGAGTTTGACTCCAGTCTGACCAACATGGTGAAATTCCATCTCTACTAAAAACACAAAAATTATCTGGGTGTGGTGGCAGGCACCTGTAATCCCAGCTATTCAAGAGGCTGAGGCAGGAGAATCCCTTAAACTTGGGAGGTGGAGGTTGCAGTGAGCTGAGATTGTGCCATTGCCCTCCAGCCTGGGTGACAGAGTGAGACTCCATCTCAAAAAAAAAAAAAAAAAAAAAGAAAAAAACTTGTCAATTTGTACTTTTATATATTTTCTTCTGGTAGTATTTAAAAAAAAACAAAAACACCTCTTTGTGAGTCAGCAAACATGTAGAAATGAAAGCTAAACCTGAATTTTAATACTTTAAATATACCATTTTCAAATGATTCATGGATTAGCAAAGAAGTAAAAGTTTGATATGGGAAAATAACTTTTTGGTTTACTGAGAAACTGAGGACCATGGAAGGCTGGACTTGCCTGTAAGACAACAGAAGTAGGCAAATTATGGCACTTGGTCCAAATCAGCCAAAAGGGCCCATCACCTGTTTTAGTGTGAGAGCTAAGAATGCTTTCTATATTTTAATATGGCCAAAAAAAGATCAACAGAAATTTAAAAGAAAATAGCACTTCATGAAATGCAGGAAACATGAAATTAAGCTCTCAGTGTCCATAAGTAAAGTGTTTTTAGAACACAGCCATGCTTAATCATTTGCATATTGCCTACTCCTGCATTCACAAAAGAGTGGTGGAGTTGAATAGTTGCAACCAAGACTGTATGATCTGCAAAGCCTAACATATTTACTAGCTGATCCTTTACAAAGAAAGTTTAAAATTATGTCTATTTTCTGGAACGATTCCACTGATAACAGCACACATGTTTATGGACCATTAAGTTGTGATTAAATATGATTGCCATATGATCAAGTCTTGGAATACTGTCTGTCTATTCTTCCAGGAGTGATGACTTTAACAGCTCTCTGGCACAGTAGACAGTGATTTATTCTAATTCTTTTATTCAGTTTCCCTTTGACCACTCAAATATTTATTTTCAAAATAGGAAAAACTATGAAATTTTCTCTTGAGTATGTACTGACATACACACTGATATTATTTTGTAGAGAATAGATACCAAAATTTAATATATACCTAAACTGGCACTACAAAGAAGTGTTTTTATTCATTTAACTTAATTTCTCCCTTCAAACACATCTAATAAAAAGTTCCTGATAAATTTCCCAAATACATACTTTTAGAATGTCAAGAAAAGCTTCAATGCAGTCTATAATGATTTTTTTCAAAATGAGAGATACACACTATTTATTAAGCTAGTTATTCAATCGCTTGCAATAAAATAAACTCAAAATGAAAGAAAAAGAAAATTTATTGGCCCATTTGATTGAAAAATCCCTGTGTTAAAACTATGCTAATTAGGACTAGACTTCTCTCATTTTTTGGTTTAGCTTGTCCCTGCCCTTCTCCAGGTGTTGCCTTCCTCTTTAGGTTGCATGTGATGGGAAGAAGCTAGCAGTAACTTTCCATCCATTCTCTCAAATTTGAGTTCAACAGAATAAGAGGGCATCCATTCCCAGTACATACAGCACAGAAACACCGATTCACCGCGATTGTAACTATGTGGGAAACACCAGGCACTTACTACAAGTAATGGGGTTTGGGAGTTCTCATTGGCCAAGCCTGGGTGCTATGCCCCACTCTGGCCATCACTGCATCCCAGCCAATAACTGGCTAAAAAAAATGAGAATAGGTCCCCAAAAGGAAAGAAAATTGAGTGTTTTTGTTTGATTGTTCGTTTGCTTTAGTCAGAGTAAGGGAGAAGAAATGCAAGACCAGGAAATTTACTGTTTGAATTAAATTATTCTTATCCACATTTAGAACTTTCCCAAATACTGTTTATGTTTTTTTACTGCTAATTCATTTTTATTTTTCACGAAGAAAGCTTTAAAATGTTATACATTAGCTGAGACTGAGAAAAGAGAAACTAAAAGGAGTTTTGAGGACGCTTTTGAGCATGTTTCACATATGCCTATCCCTTAACTACTTTCAACATGAGGTCAATCGATGGCAAACAATTGTTAATCATCTACTTACTGCATTTGCCATGAGTCACCCTCCAACGTGCCTCTGCGCCTCTGCAACACAACACTAAGCCAATGAAATGCTGCAGAATGGGCTCTCAAAGGGAAATGATAGCTGGCCTTCCATAAGCTGATCCCAGAAAACGAGTTTAATGAGCTCTAAGGTCAACCCAGACCCAGTTGATTGACTTATGGGTAAAATTCAGCTTCCATCTGCTCTTTGGGGGTCTCTTCAATTGTCATGATCCATTTGTCTAAGGAAAACAACAATAGAAGAGAACCTTTTCATAATTTTGGACTGGGGTAACATTCATGTTCTGGTCTTCTGTCCCATCTCGGTATTCTGTGTCTCATATCATTCCACACATGGGCATTTTTAAAAAAATAATTTCTACTTTTTAGATTCAGGTGGCACATGTGCGGGTTTGTTACCTGGGTATATTACATGATGCTGAGGTTTTGGGCACAACTGACCCCATCACCCATGTTCTGAGCATAGCACCCAATGGTTAGTTTTTCAACCTTGGTCCCCCTCCCACCCTGTCCTCTCTAGTAGTCTCCAGTTTCTTTTGTTGCCATCTTTAGAACATCACACACACACGAAAAGCTTTGTGAATATAATCTGTATATTTGGGTTTGAAGTATCATTTTAGTAGAAAAAATATATAAAATAATATAAATATATCCCTGTTTTTAAAAGGTTAAAAATACCTTCACTCACAGATTGGGCCAGCTCTCTCTTTTTTAAAAATAATAATAGGCAAAGAAACAGCATTTTCTTATTTTCATCAAAGATCATAGCATTTTATTTTACTTAATACTTTCTGATGTAAAAGAATTAATTGGCCAGGTGGGGTGGCTCATGCCTGTAATCCCAGCACTTTGGGAGGCTGAGGTGGGTGGATCACCTGAGGTCAGGAGTTCAAGATCAGCCTGGCCAAAATGGCAAAAACTAATCTCTACTAAAAATACAAAATTAGCTGGGCATGGTGGCAGATGCCTGTAATCCCAGCTACTGGGAAGGCTGAGGGAGGAGAATCACTTGAACCCAGGAGGTAGAGGTTGCAGTAAGCTGAGCCAGGAGCCAGGGTGACAGAGCAAGACTCTGTTTCAAAAAAAAAAAAATTGACTAATCTATGTTCCCTACACATCTTATTGGCCAGAATTCAGTTTCTCTAAGGTAGTCAGACTGCGGAACATAGTCCTCTTGTGTGCCCAGAAAGAAAATGCAAAGAACTTCAAGAACCACTCAGGATTGTCCCTGCTATAGGAAATAAGGAGAGGCTCTCTGGAAGAGGACAAATTAATCAAGCCTAGAAAGATTAAATAAGCACATTTCATCTCTGCCCTGGAAATTCTAATAGCCCTTTCAGGAACAAGAATGTCTAGTACTCTCTTAATATTGACTCCAGGATGTGAGCTGATGGTTATGACTCCATATTCAGAAGTGTGAGCAATCAGTAGCAGCTTCATTCCTGGAAACACAGTAGAGCCTGTCAGGTGTAGGTGATAGAGGTAGTGACGGATGGAAACCTGCTACCGTCACTTGAATCTGTCATAAACTGTCTGCAGCTAATCAATTCCACTACACAGTGAAAGCTGTAATGATTCTGAATCCATTTTGTTTCTGAATAGGTATGTCTATAATTACGCTCAACCTTTAAACTTTCTGCTTTCTCTGACTGTGCCATATATATTATGTATTTGGAAGCATTTGATACATACATGATATAGATGGATGGATGGATGAATAGATAGATGATGATAGATAGATAGATGGATCAAGCAAATGATGGAGTGAAATAGCAACTAGGGAAACATAAATAAAAACCGACATTTCCCAAGAACATTTTAATTTCCTTTTTTTCTTTTTAAAATTATTTTTTTATTTCCTGTAAAGGATTTATCGGGATTAGCAATCAACAGAGCAGCAAAATTTATGTAGAATTGTGAAATGTGTATCAGTGGGATTACTCTAGTCTTGTCTAATTATCTGACCATTATCACTACAACTGAGTGATAAATATTTAGAAGATGCTATTTAAATATTTGTCAGTCTCTTGATAAACGCTTTCCTATTCCATAAGCATAACAAAATATTAAACAATGTCATCTTAGGAAAGATAAGAATGGAATTTTGAAACTTAAGCTAAAACTGCCATAAAGACTGCTGTAACTTTTCAAGTATGGTATAGTTGTTTGCATAGATTGGTATAATTTAATTTTGAAAAAATTACTAAACAACCAGAGATCAGCCCTAGTGCATAAAATTACCTGCTTTCAAAAATTCTGACCACAGATGTTCACAATGGATGCACAAACAAATTTTGCTAGCCACAATACAAAAGATTTTTGGAATTTACCTTGTCTTGGCAAAATAAGCTTCTTGATTCTTCTTGATTGCCTGGTGTTGAGTATTAAAATTAAAGGTGCTGGAACAGCACATTTTATTTCTTTTTCTAACTTCACTATTTTTTGTTTCTTGAAAAAACATTGATTGCAAAGCACTTCCTTTGTGATAAATTTTAAAACTGCCTCTTAAAACATGCTGCTTGTGTAAAAAAATGCAAAAAAAAATATTAAAGAATGTGTAAAATTGCAGAAGAACGTGAGGTACAATGGTTAACATCCAGATGCAATTATCAGACTTATGGAAAAATCTCACCACCACTTAGATGGGCCCCAGTGGGAAGGTTATTTTTTTTTGCACCTACTTTTATCATTTATAATGATGTAATAATTGAATAAAATAGATAATCTTTTTAAAATACTGGCTATGATATGTGGCAAAGCGTAAGTCCTCTCTAAATGGTATCTATCATTATTTGATAAAATATATTCAGACATGTCTCCAAAGTGACCTGGCGATGATCAGTTTATGATAAAGCACAGTGACATGAAACCATTATGCCAGACTTGTGTTAGAATCTATTCCACTTTCCACTAATCTGCCTATGAAACAGTCTTTAGAGAAACATAGAAGACATGATACACATAGTATTAAGTCCTAAATATTTACTATCAGTCTTTTGAAATATTTCAGGAGTAAATACACCTTAGACAATGTCCAAAAAGACTGACAAAGTTTGTCTTGAATTTTCCACACAATCCTTTCTACCTTAACCCTAATAAATTTTGTTTCCATCTGGATCATGACTTTAAAAAAATTGATCAGTAAGATTCCCAGTAATCAGTTTTGCCACATGGACATTTCTGAACCCAGCTCTAACTTGATATTCTTGGTCTTATTGTCCTTCTCAGTCCCACTTTATGCCACTGAGTCAAGTGAACTTAATATTTGTTGGCTACCATTGACTGGGGTACACTGAGTCTTAAAGTTATGTCTCCTAGTTTCTTTCCTACCTCTCTGATTAGAGCATTCCAGTCTTCTTTATAGATGCCTCTTCCTTTGACTATCCTTTAAATAAACTTTCAATATATGTGATCCAATTTCTGCTTTTTCTTTTTACTCTAGATATATCTTATTAACAACTCTGATTTATTGCAGAACAATTTATCAAGCAATCTCCAATAGACATAACTATTCCAGCACTTTCTACTGACCTCCTACAGCATATTTCCTTGAATATCCACTTGCAACGATGTTTTGAACCACAATTTCAACATATCTCACCCTGAATCAATGATCTTTCTTCCAGTTCGGCTTCCTCTTCATTATTTCTTATTTTCATTAATAATAAAATATCAACGCTATCACTCCTTAGAAACCTGGGAACTCTCTAAGCACGTCTCTCTTTCTTTCTAACTCCAGTCAATCAAAAGTTCATCTTGATTTCCATTTCCAAGTATTTGTTCATTTCAGTTGCCACCCTTCTTCTCTAACAGAACTGACTTAGTGCATTGTTTTTCACTGATATTACTACAACAGCATTATAGCTAGTTTTCTCTCATTCATTTGTCTTTGGTTAATTTAATCACCATAATACCTCGTAGTAGTTTGTCTTACATAAAAATGTGACCCCTTCAACATCTATTTTAAAAATCCTTTATTGTCTTCCCAGACTTTTTGGTGAGGCGTTATGTGTGTGGGGCCATGATCCTGTGGCTTGATTCCCCAGCCTCATCCCTAACCACTCTTTCCCATGGAAAGGTTTCTTTCCTCTAAACTTCATCTCTTTCAGCCTCACCTGAAAAATAGGACAAAACAATACTTTCGTCATGCTTGGATCTTCACCTAAACACTAAACTTTTCCACAGTTCAACCTTTCAAAACGAGCTAGAAACATTTGGTTTTTCTAGCTCCTCACCTTCTATTCGCTCATAAGTTCACCAAAAAATCTGGATGCTGTCACCAAGATCATAAAAAGCCTACCAATTGTCAAATTAAATGGAGATCTCAAAGCGTTTGTGTTGCTTGATGTACCAGTAGCTAACACTGTTGTTCACTATTATTTCTTGAAACTTTCAATGCCACAGTTTTAAGGACATTTCTCTGGGTTTTGTTTTGCTTGTGTGTAGCCTCCTACATTTTTCAGTGGTCTCAGTCTTCTTCCTGAGTCCCTCTTTGTGTGCTAACTCTTAACATTGTTTTCTTTTTTGCCAGCGTTCTCTTATTGGACTCCACATATCATGCTCAGCCCAGTGGTTCTCAAGTGTATTTCAAGCCCAGCATAGTGAGGGCCCCAGTGTACAACAGCAACAGCAGCTCATTACATTTGCAAAACTAAGTTGGAGGTGCGATATTTTGTCTAATTTTAAATGCACCTCAGTAACAGTCCAAGTTGGACCCATTACTTTGTTTTCTCCAAACTGTTTGTTAAACAGCATTCCTGTCCCTATAATTATCCAAGCAAAAAAACTGGGGTTCATTTATCTCCTTTCCCCAATATTATTCACCACAACCAATAGATCCTCTGGCCCTGTCATTTTTTTTTTTTATTTCTCAGTCACTCTTGTTACTTTATACTTCTCTCTCTTCTCAATGATACTGTCATTGTTTAGTCTTCTTTCTAATCTATTATTATCATTTTCTAATTAATTATCATGCCTACAGCTTAGCTGTCTGCAATCTATCTTCCATTCAACTCTCAGTAAATTTTCAAAATACCATTCTTATCATGTCACTGTCTGAATTATAACTCTTTTGAACCCCACCATTGACAGGATAAAGTCCAAATTCCTACCCTGATGTTAGATCTCCTCTGTCAGATGAATAAGAACAGAGTTCAATGACTCAGTTTCATTTATTTATTCCACAAATATTTACTGAGTATCACCAGGCAGTATTCTAGACACCAAGGATACAAAATGGAAAAGGTCAGGGAAAATTAAATAAAATAAAATAAACAAAATGAACATAAATACAAAGCGGTAAGTTCCATGTATAAAAAATTAGTGATGTAATTGATATTAACTAGATGGCTGTTCTTTTTTGTTGTTTTGTATGTTTCTCAATTACAGCACACACTGTTCGTGTTATTTAAACAGTGTGTCCTACACTAGATTCTCAATGCCTTAAAGAAAGACAAGTATTACTGAGTTTTCAGCCTCAGCACCTAGCAGTGCGAGCACAGAGTAGGAAAGTCATCAATGTTAGTTGAACAAACTCAGGAGTATTTGCAAATGTTAATGTTGGCTGGCTTTGGAATGTGTAAAATATTTTTCAAGGTAGCAGGAACAGGAAAAAAATAGTAAGGGTGTTTTACCCTGTAATTCTATTAAATAGATCAGGATACAGTAAGAAGAGTTTCAATGGCAAAATACATATTTCTACCTTTATAATTTAGGAAACAAAGCTCAAAAATAAGCCATTGACATAGCACTTTTTTGTCAAGTAGAATCTGTCCATCTGCCAGGTGGGCCCTGATCGTTCATGCATTTCATGTGCTAACTTCTACTTACCTTCAACTACCAGCCTCGTACTTTATGTACACATTATTCATGGTGTGTAACATTAGCTGCTGTAATAGAGAAGCCCTAGAATCTCAGTGATTTAACAAATCACAGGTTTATGTCTTGCTCATATCAATTCTACTGTGTATTAGCAAGAAGCTTAGCTTTCTATAGTCATTTCAAGGCCAGGATTCTTCAATTGTATGGCTCCTATACCTTTTCGGGCCTTAGCATTTTCTACTAGCTCTCCTAAAATCAACAAACATTGGGAAAGATGGAAGAATGTCCAAGAAGTTCTAGAAATTGGATCTAGAAATGGTATCCATATTCCATTACCCACATTCTTTTGCCCAAAACTCAATAATGTGGCCACAACTAAGCCTCAAGGAGCCTGGGAAATAAAGTCTGATTGTGTGTCAGGGACAAGGGAAAACAGCATGACTAGTGATGGGCAAGACTTGATAGGGAAGGTGTACTTTGTCTAAGAGTGATTTCTTGCAGATTAGCCACTCAAAAAAAAAATGCCATGGATACCATCTACAGTCAAGTGTTTAAGACATTCAGTCCTGGAATAATTCTCAGCTGATGAATTCAGTTATCCATCCATCATATCATGTGAATTATATCCACCAGGCTTATTTCCAGCCCACTGATCGTGGCACAGCAGGAGCTAGGGCTCCTGCAACCAGGGATGCTGAGCCAATGGAATTAGGCTGGAACCAAAGTTCTGCCAAATGATCTAATGTTGATCCCAGCTTCTGATTACATCAGAAAAGGGATCTGTGCTCAAAAACTCCATAGCCCAAAGTTTGGGGTTCCTTCCTTGGGGTTTGATGCTCATCCTGCTAGTTGCAAGATTGCATCAGAGGACTTACATTCTTGCAAATGCTCCTGTTTCTTTTATTTTACCCCTGGAAACCAGACCTGCGGAATATTGTCTAGCCTTTTGTCTTCACTTACTCAACACAAGCACTCTCTGCCACAATATGTATGTTTCATCTTGGGCTTCCACATAGTTTCTGGTTAAAGCTGCCTTTCCATGTCTGTCTGTGTACAGCCAGGTCTGCTCAACCTATACTTTCTTCTCACATTCAGTCTCCAACCATCTCATACAGCCCTGTATGACCACACTGCAGTATCAGACACTTCTTCCAACACACTCCATCCTTTTCCGTCCAGAGAGGCATTAGGGTTCAAACCTAAGAGAGGCTTTGTGCAGGCAAGTCCCCCAACTGACTGTTTGAAATTGCTTTGATAGCTTGTGATCTGTGATTATATTTTTTAAGCTGAAAGACTCAATGTCTCGTAGTTGAAAAATCATTTAAAAGATTATACCTTTCACTGAACTGCTGGTACAAAAATTCATTAATTCTACCATCAGCATTATCAAAAATAATATCCCATATTTATAAATTTGGTCATTTTTAAGCTTATTTAATAAATATTTACTGTGTATTTATAATGCACCATGCACCTAAGAGCATTTGGGACACAAGATATTTTGGAAGATAATAATGAGGTACAGACAGTTTAGATGAGTTAGCTAAGGGAGATTTTTTTTTTTAAAGGGAAGTTGCATGTAAGTTGTAACATGAAAGGTAAGTGTGAGTTTTTCAGAGAGCAGGGAGGAGGGTATCCTAGATAGAGGAAAGAGCATGTCAAAGACCATTGGGAGAATAGGAAGAATTGAAAGATGGCCACAGTGGCTGAGCTGAGTCTGTAGGTATGGTGGGGGATGTATTAGGGGTTGATGCAACATGAGGGCGGAGAAAGGAAAGGTCTTGAAAAACGTTGTCACTCATATCTTTAAAATTCATATTTATTCTTAAGGAAAGCAAAGGTCTTTAAAAATAAAGTGTTTAAAACAAGCGTCTCAGATAATCAAACATCATAACTGCCTCAAGGATAATAGACTGGCAAGAGGAAGTGCGGACATAGTGTTATGGAGTCTGTTGCAGTGGCTTAGGTAGGAGATGGTATCTTTTGTACTAAGGCTGGAACAGTGACGATGGTGAGCTATTCACTTATTTGAGATATTTTCTGGTTATAAAATGAACCATAAGTAAAGAAAATAGGTCATGTGAATCCTTGAGAATAAAGGCACCATCAAGGAATAAATTTAAGAATTATCATAAAAATTGGCCAGGTGTGGTAGCTCACACCTGTAATCCCAGGACTTTGAGAGGCTGGGGTGGAGAGCTCACTTGAGATCAGGAGTTTGAGACCAACATGGACAACACGGTGAAGCCCCATCTCTACTAAAAACACAAAAATTAGCTGGGATACTTGGGAGGCTGAGGCAGGACAATTGCTTGAACCCAGGAAGCAGAGGTTGCAGTGAACTGAGATCATGTCACTGAACGGGTGATAGAGGGAGACTGCCTCAAAAAAAAAAAAAAAGAAAAGAAAGAAAAAGTCATAAAAAATAATGATACTAGAAACACGTAAAAAACCTTGTAACCTACGTAGCTACATCACTGTCTATTGGTATTGCCATTTTTTTATTCCATTTTTCTCCCTACCTAGGAATAGTAAACAATTCTTTTTTTTGTTTGTTTTTTTGACACAGGGTCTCACTTTATCACCCAGAATGGAGTGCAGTGGCACGATCTTGGCTCACTACAACCTCTGCCTCCCAGGTTCAAGTGATTCTCTTGCCTCAGCCTCTTGAGTGGCTGGGATTACAAGCACCCACCACCATGACTGACTAATTTTTGTCTTTTTAGTAGAGACAAGGTTTCACCATGTTGGTCAGGCTGGTCTCGAACTCCTGATCTCAAGTGATCCTCCCACTTCAGCCTCCCAATGTTCCAGAATTACAGGTGTGAGCCACTGTGCCTGGCTAACAATTCTTATAAATATGCTACCATCAAAAAATCTGAAAAAATTACTATTCCAAACTCACAAGTAGACCTGAATACAATGACATATAATGAATCAGTCTCTCTGAATGGTATACTCCCACAAAAATGCTGTGGCTGAGAGTTTGAAAGAAAAGCCAACCATCTGGGCTTGGGATTTAATCCGTGTTTTCAGTGACACTTAAAGGTGAAACTCTTACTTGTAATTACACTTACAGATTCTTAGAGGGGCACTTCAGTGGTTTCATTTAGTGGTTACTGCGACAATTGTCCAGGTAAATCCCTTGACAGCCTCATGTGGTCCTTTGAAGGATCAGTCAGTCCACAGGATCAGATACTGCTTTGCCCTCAGTATTTTCAGAATTTCAGCAACAGAGCAGAATACATTATTTTATTACCTTAGCTTAGTATATCAAAATCTCAAGCTCTTCAGTTCCTAACAATATGGGGTTTTTGTTTTTGCTTTTGTGTGTGTGTGTGTGTGTGTGTGTGTGTGTGTGTGTGTGTGTCAATATTACTTCATAGGAAACTCTCTCCTGGTGTTTTGGTGTTTTGCTTATCTCCACTGGGTCTGGGATATAATAGGTTGGAGATGTTCATTTCCTGTTTGTTTGTGGAATGTCTGACTTTCCAGCTCCCTTGCCCACAGGTTTGAGCCTGATACTCGGATTCCAGGAAAATAGAAAGAATTCCATTCAAAAAACCATAAAAATGGAGCAGGCTACAAGACTTTTGAGAAGAAAGATGTTCTAAATCTGAGAGTCTCTTCCGTTTCGTGAAGTGTCCTCGCAGGACACTGAAGGCTACAAAGAGCCCTGACTGCTATTAAATCAGGTGGTACCTTATTGCTATGTCAAAGCATCTTCTACTTTCCGTCCCTTAGGGAGCTAGCTCAGAGGTGTATCCTGGCTCCTGTTTTCTGAAAGTCCATGAATGAGAAAGACTATCAGTTTGCAATGATTGTTCTTTAGGTAGCACTTTTAGTTTAGTATTCTCATGGAGTGACAAAGCAGGGCACCTTACTTGCAGAAAATCAAGAAAGGAGAGGGAGATGCTATTGTCTTTGAGCTGGGAAGGGCTGGCTCTCTGTTGACAAGTTAGACTCCAAAAATGCGAGCCCTGGATTGAGGTAGACTAAGGAACCATAGTCTGTGTCTGCTGTCCTAATAAGCCCAAAGAATTTTACAAGAACAATTCACAATAAGCTTTGTTGAAGTAAAATTTTATCCTTTTGTTATGATTTGTAGTGCTATTAGCCCAATGATGTTAGGTATAAAACTCACCCATTCCAAATTTTTGTATACATTATACTTCCCTTGCAGCTAGTAAATTCTTAGGGTGAGTAATAGCTCTTTTCCATCTGTTTCTTATATTCATTAAATAAAAACCATATTTCATATGCTTACTTACCTTTTTTTCTAATGATGCTTACCCATACTCTTTAGCTTTGTAATCTACCCCATGTGTATCTGAATTCTTTTTCTATGAAAGGCCAAACTTTCATAACACAGCATCATACAGTTAAGTCAGGAAAAAGCAGCGCCTTGGCTTCAATAGGTAAACTGTATGTTTCCAGGACACAGACATTAATTTGCTGGGTTAGAGTTCAGTGGTACCTTATTGATTATTGTGTAAAACTCCTTCCTTTTAACAGATTAGGTAACTTAAGTTTTTCATTGATAAATATTTATTTTTAGCCAGCTCTGTTCCAAATGCCATACAAAGGTAAGTAAGACATAATTCTTGCCCTTTAGTGTCTAATACTCTACAACAGTTTCCCAACCTCTGGCTAGATAATCCTTTGCTGTGGGACACTGTCCTGTGCATTATAGAATGTTCCACCACATTTTCTCCACCTCAAAAATGTCTCCAGATTTGCTAACAAGCCCCCAGTTGAGAACCACTGTACTAGAAGCAAAAACAAACCATGCACATAAATACTTAAAATACAAGCAGAAAGTGCAATAAGACACAGTAGATACAAGAATAGCTTCTGGCATCAGTTGGCCTGAACTTGAATTCTGCTTCTACCAAACAGATTATTTAACCTCTCTATTCTTTAGTTTCTTTATCTGTAAAACTGGGCTATATGGTAATACCTAACATATCTTGGGTTCTAGTGAAAATTAAAGGCTAGTGTGTGTGTGTGTGTGTGTGTGTGTGTGTGTGAGAGAGAGAGAGAGAGAGAGAGAGAGATTAGAATAGGTGTTCACACCACATTGTCAGCACTGAATAAATGTTAACTGTTATTTTTCCAATAGAAATATTCCACAATTCAAATTTAAAAGAGGTATATGGAAGTAGCAGGGGAGAGTCTTTCCAGACAGCTGCATCTTCAGTTAAGGCTTTGAGTTACAGAATTGCTGAGTCATCTATAACTTTATAGATAAATGTCAGTGTGAATGGATGATTCTAATTGAATCTCTTTGTTTTTGAAGAGTGAATGGAAACTGCTTTAAGTAATGTATCTAATAATTTATCACCAAGCTTCTTCCTCAAATGTTCATTTGATCCCTCTTATTTATTATAGATAAGAATATGGCATGATCACTCCACGTTGTCTGTGAAAATCTTCAGATTTATTTTATTGAACAAGATAAATAATGCAATTGTGCTCTTGTCAGTTTCAACAGAGAAATCACATGTCAGCTGTACACGTTCTTTCTTGCCTTCTTTGATCACTCCCTTCTTTCCTCCTTCCCTATTTATTTCATTCCTTTCTTCCTTCCTCCTTACCTTCTTTCACTTAACAAATGTTTATTGAATATCTGCTACAGCCACAGTGCCAGATGCTAGGGCTATAATTTGATCAGAGAAGACATAATCTTCCTCCTAGTCTTCTGCAGTCAGATATCATATATATTAATAATTTAAATAGTCAAAGAAACACACATTAATCAATTCACATAATCATGGATTTTTCCTTATTTTTCTTCAAATCTACATTCTAATTCTGCCACTCTTTCTTATAAAAACAAACAAAGGCTTTTCAGTTTTTAATTTTTAGATCAAAAAGTATATTTCTCTCTTGCTTCTCCCCCTCCCAATCTGATAGAAAGATATTATTAATGAATGGAGAAACATATTCCAAAACCATGAGAATGAACTAATTTTCCACAGTAGGCAGTTTCCTTCCTGATCAGAGAGGAGTTGCAGGAGTACCAGGTGGCCAGTTGCTGCTCTCTTCCTTCCCTTCTGGAAAGAACAAAACATCTGTGTTTCCAAGATGGACTGTCCAGGGCATACACCTGGTTGTGTATTCTCCTAAAACTCTGTCTCCTGATCTTTCAGTGTGAAAAAATTTTCAACAGAATACTCAGCATCAAAGAAAATACTGAAAAAGATTGAAAATCAAACTGGAACTAGCATTCCATCCTTCACTGGAGTATTGTGTGTCTTAACTCTTTATAGTGTGATCATGGTGACTTAGAAAAGTACAGGTGACAATACAGGCAAAAATATAAGGTAACAGTAACCTTTAAATCCATTAATCCAAACTTTTACCCTTTTTTCCAACATGTGATGCTGAGGTGAAAGGGAATAAGAGAATAGGGGAGCAGACGGTCTAAGCAAGTGTGTTTGTTTTTTAATGTATAATAGCCAAATTTCCAGAAAAAAACAAACAAACAAACAAAACACCACAAAAGACCTAAACTGGCATATTTTGGAGTCCGATGAATCTTAGACCCTGGCTCAGGTCTAAGCTTGCAAAAGGGTGAAATAGCCCCAAATGCGGGGGCTAGCATGGTGTGAGTAGAGGAAACCAACCAAGTTTTAAAATGGCCTTTAAAGCACAGCAGACTGCTCCTGTCGGGGGACAGAAACAACAACAACAACAAAACCCCTTGCCATATACTTTTGAGTACATCTTCTTAATTATTTTTAAGTTTTATAAGGTGTTATCCCTGTTTCATATGTAAGTAAACCATGCGCTGGAGAGTTAAAATGACTTTGCCAGGTCATATGAGTAGCCAACTACATAGAACCAAGACCTAGCATTTAATTGTGTTCATTACAGCTTTCCCTTTTAGGGCGATTTTCTTCCCCATTCTGTTTTCTAAATCTGTCTTTCTATGATAATTTCTTACAAGTTTAGATTATTTCATTGGTTTTTCTTTGAAACTTGCAATACCTAAAACCCGTTAATGGATCCTAGTCTTACAGCTTTACAAGTAAGCCCTTTAGCATGAGATAAAGGCTCTTTATGATGCAACCCAGTCCAAATATGCTCCTAAATAGGTAATGCGTGAAAATTCACACCCAAGCAGTCAAAGTGCAGATTCTACTCTCCGAATCCCAAAGGTATCCTGTCCCACTTTGTGTCACTTTTGATACCTCTAGCAGCAGTGCCTAGCACATGGCAGCATGGAACAAAACCTGATTATATGCATGTATGTTTGCATGAAGGAAGAAAGGAATGATTCTCTATGGACTATCTATATTCCCCTGCCCCTGTCTGAACTCTGAGTTTTGGCCTTGCTCAGTTTAACTCATCCTTCTCCTAGCCAGACACCAGCCTGAAAAGCCATGCTGAGTGGCATTACGTCATGCTGGTCAAAATTCAGAAATTCTCACTTGGAAAGCTCATTTAAAATAAATACCAGGAAGCACTGAGACTTGATTTTAAAAATGGGCAAAATGCTTGAATAATGACACTATCGAAAAGAAAAAACAAAACAGAGAATAACAAGTGCTCGTGAGGATACAGAGAAATTGACACCTTTGTACACTGTTGGTGGGAATGTAAAATTGTGCAGGCACTGTGAAAAACAGTATGGAAGTTCCTCAAAAAATTAGAAGTAGAATTGTCATATGATCCAGCAATCTCTCTTCTGTGTATTTATCCAAAAGAATCAAAAGCAGGATCTTGAAGAGATATATGCATACCCATGTTCATGGCAGCACTGTCTACAATAATGAAAAGTAAAAGCAACCCAAGTTTCTATCCATAGCTGAGTGAATAAACCAAATGTGGTGTGTACACAATGAAATATCATTCAGCCTGAACAAGGAGGAAATTTCTGGCATGTGTTAAACATGAGTACATCTTCACGACATTACGTTAAGAAAAATAAGGCAATCACAAAAAGGTAAATGTTGTATGATTTCAAATTACATAAGGTTATCTAGATTAGTCAAATTCATAAAAATAGAAACTAAAATGGTGGTTGTCAGGGGCTGGAAGTAGGGGAAAAAGGGGAGTTGTTTAATGGGTACAGAGTGTGGTGAAGCCTAAACCTGTCCTTTAAATCACTTCTGTTTTTAATTTTTCCACTGATGTTCTCCCTACTCCCAAAGCCAATGTTTTCTCAGCATTCCCAGAGCCAACACTGGATTTAGGTGTGTTTCTTGAGTGGAAGGATCAGCTAGTACTGGTAGTCACCCTATCAAAAAAATTGCCACAGCATGCTTTGCCATGGTTCCCTAAAATGTTTATCTAACCAAGTCCTTCAGGTTTAAGGACATTTGGGATTTTTTTTTTAAGCATAAAATGCAAATGTTATCCTAGAAGGTCAGGAACAACTAATAACCATTAACCTTAAAAATAACAATTAACACCTCAGTCCAAATGAGTTTATAACATTTTCTTTAATAGTGAATGGATCAGTGATTGTTAAATATTCTGAGTTACTAGCCCTAGAACTTAGAGTAACATTGAAGGAATTAAAAGGTAAATGCCAATTCTTTGGAAAAAATGTTTAAAATATACCATTATAATGCTATTCATTTGGAATTCTTTCAGTACTATTTGGGGATTTGAGTAGAAATGCTTATTTCCCTGACCTTATCCTCTGAAAGAAAATACAAACACAAAAAAATTAAAAATTCTAGTGGATTTTGATAAACAGGTTTCTTTTGGTGGTAGTAGCTTACCTCTGACCTAAAGGGGCACATTCTGCCATCCCCCACCTTGCACCTCCCAACTCAGTGACTAGACTCAGTTGTTCTGACCAACATTATAATATATAGTATGAATCCTCAGCTATTACACAAATGTATTTCCATGTTGATGAAAATGCATTGAAAAAAAAACTATTGTATTGTTTTTCTATATTGTTTCAGATTCCAATGGAAAGAACTATAATAAACTATAAATTCTTCCAGGACAAAAAAAAAATCTCTCTGTCATCATCTGTCACCAGAACTCTACAATTCTTGGCACAAGAGAGACACTCTAAATTATCTTTAGTAAGATAATTTAGCAAGAGTCTGGTAATAGAGAAGTTTAATGGAGAAAAGAGGTTGAAAAGTCTATTGCTTGAGGTGGTGAAGATGGTGGTAGGACAGACCTACTGTGTTGGGAACCATAGCTTCCGTATTTCCTGTCAAAAGAACTAAAAATTAAGAGGGGTGAGGTGGTTTTCATGATCATGTGGAAAGATCAAACACAGAAGAATACAGAAAAATCAACTTTCTTTTCCTTATAATTTACAAACAATTTTATTTTATAAATTTAAGAGAAGCTTAAATGGGGATCTTTCTGAGATAGCTTTGAATGGGGTCCCAATAAAATTAACATCAGATAATAAGATGTGTATGAGAGAGTTTACTATAAACAGATTTTACAAAGGTTAAAAAAAAACTGATCCATAATTCTCATATCTCTTCCTTTCCTTCAAGGCTATAAAAGTTTTTACAGATGAGAGAGAAAGAGAGCACAGTGGAGAGACGCCTTGGGAGAGAGCTGTTACTGGCTATGGTGCCACTCTTCTTCCACAGATAGTGGTAACCCTTCTACCCAAGCCTAGTGAGGGGTGACCATGTAATGATTCAGAGGGCCGTGGAATACGTGGGAAATATGGGCTCAGTTTGACTCATGATTGCCACAGACACAGTGGCTTCAGGTAGAGGAGAAGGGGTCACTGCCCTGGGAAGGGCCTGCCCGCATTTCAGAGGGCTGGAACAAAAGAGCAAATATGTCTCCCTTCCTTGTTTTATGTGGGAGAGAGAACTAAGGTAGAGCCCTTGCGTCCTGTTAAGAAATTCAACTAGATGGGTCAGGAATCCCCACAGGAGAAGATGGGAATGAATGCTATGTCCCCGGGAGCTGCAAAGCTTTGCAGTCTACCACCATAATTAGACGCATCTGCCCAGGTGAAAGGCACTAGGAGTGGGGTCTTCTGCAAATCCGTGAAAATGACTCTTGAGCAGAAACATCAACCTGAGCCATCTGTTAAACACTGAAAATGTGAGGCCTGATAAGGAAAGTCCAGTTCAAATAAAGGCTTTTCCTCTGTTTCCCCGCTGCCGGGATCTGGAAGACAGACACTGTCTGGTGAGCTGCTAGAAGAAGGATAAGGATCACAGTGTAAAAGATAGAAAGGCAATCAGGTGCCTCTCAAGCTCTACCCCCCCACCCCCCAGCCCTTTCCCTTTGTAGATTTCCAGCAAGCAGGTCCAAACTGAGAAGGGAGAATATGTGATATTTGATGTCACAACAAACTTGAGTTTTGATTAACATCTTGGACAGGACATTCTATGTTCTAAATAGAGATTGTGTATTACAAAGTGACTACAGGGCCAAAAGTGAGTAGCAAATTCATGGGCCTCTTAGATTTTTCATTTAGACCATGATGAGATTACTGCCAGTGATTCAACTTTTAAAATACAAGGGAATAATTAATAAAGTAAAATTGCACTTTTAATTCTCTTCGGATGCCATTGTGAGCTGCGATTCAGTCACTTCATCTCATAGAACTTCTACTGGTGATAATCACATTTAATCTTGTTACAATCACCCCTTCCTCTCACCTTGTTGTGATGTATGTCCCCCCAGCCTCCTTCTGAAAGGTGAGTTAACACAGCTCATTAGGGTGTTGCGTTAGAATCACTGTTTTGGAAAAGCCAAGCATGGGGTGGGCTTCATGTGTTAGATGTGAACGTGAGAGGTGAACAGCCAAGTTCTGCAAATAAAAACACAGCCTCACTTATCCCCTTTCCCTCACATGCACCACCACCCCATCTCCAAAGTCAGGGCTGCCTCAGCATGTCACAGGAGGCAGGGAATGTCATCTTGTAAACACCAGCAATGAGCAAGAGCCGGACCCTCAGCAGCAGAGGATACAAATCTTCCTCCTGAATCAGTATTTAACCACATTCTCAGTCAGGGAAGGAAGCTGGATCTGCTTCAGTGGAATTGCATTTTCTACATTCGGGTGATTTGTTTCTCCCATAAAACCATTTCCCAGTACCACTACTGGAATGCTGGCAACTATTTACATAGAAACCTGTGTGGCTCACTCTTAGACCAAAGGCCACTCTGGTCCCGGTGTTTACATTTCTACCTTTCAAAGCCTAGTGTTCTGAGAGGCCTTTGTGAAAACAGCACAGAGTCCTCGAGGGAAAGCACTCAAGATCAGTGCTGGAAATTTTGCTCTGTGGCTCCGCTACTTCATGATCTGTAGTATTCTCGATTTCCTATGTTTCTGAGGTCAAGGGTCCTGTCTTGTTGCCCAGTATCTCATACTGAACCAAATTCTCATCTGACTCCTTTGCCCCTATTTTGTTTGGGGTGGAGGCTGGTTCTCTGATGATCCCAGTCACAGCCTTCTCTGTCTTGTTCAAAACCAGCAATTTTATGGATGAGTTATGTGCTGGTGGTATTTTCTTTAAACAGTTATGTTAAAAATGTTGCCAATCAGAATATCTTCAGATATAACAAATGTTCATGCACACAAGAAGTGCTCAGTTCAGGGCTTCAAGGAACTCACCTGGATGCAAATCAAAGAATGAGTTGTCCATCTGGACAAAGCCAAGAGGAAAAGAAGTGGACAATTTGGACCGAGTCCTTAGAGAATGACCATGTGGTTGATTTCATGCTCAAACGTACCCCAATCTATAGCACTTGGGAAATAATTGAGTGTAAATGAATATTTGGCATCACATCTTTGGGAATTTCTGAATATCCTCACATTGTTGAGATTCCAGCCACATGGTTACAGACCCAAGCTGTGAATACGTGTGTTTAGAAAAGGGAGCATTTCTGCCCTAGTCCCAGCCATTGCTTCTGGTGAACCCAACAACATCCTCCTTCCCCACTCCCTGATTCTGTCTTTTGCCACCTTCAGCACATTCTAGTAGTGCTCAACCAAATGACTTTGCCACCAATTTGGCAATGTCTGGAGACAATTTTGGCTGTCGTAACTCCGGGGTAGGGGGTGATGTTTTAGTTTTATTAGGGAGAAGCCAGGGGTGCTGGTAAACATCCTACAATGCAGAGAATAATCTGTTACAACAAGGAATCATCAAGTCCAGAGTGTCAGTTGTACAGAGAAACCCCAGTATATTCCTACACTGCAGCAGGAACAATCCTTTTAAAATGTACAGTAGATCACGTTACTCCTTTGCCTAGAACCTCCCAGTTTTCAGTTTCTACTGGAGTATAAGTCAGAGTTTCTCACAGGTTATGAAAGCCAAGATGACCTGTTCCTGCTCCTCACTGACCTCACCTCCTGCTGCTGTCTTTTTGCTCACTCCACCCTAGCCAGGAGTTTCTCCTTGTTCCTCTGACCACTTCTTCGATCCATTCATGCTTCTGCTCAAACGTAATTTCCATAGAGAGGATTTCCCTGGCAAATTTATTTACAAAAAAAAAAAAAAAAAAAAAAAAAACCAACCACCACCACCAAGCAACCACCCCATAACTTTCCCCAGCCCTGCACCACAGGGAAACACAGTTAGATGAATTACAATCCATGGTTCATGTCATATAGTCAATGTTAACCCTGTAAAATGTCCACCTTTCCTTTCTTCCTTCCTTCCTTCCCTCCCTCCCTCCCTCCTTCCTTCCTTCTTTCCTTCCTTCCTTCCTTCTCTCCCTCCCTTCCTGCAAATAATATAATTAAATCCAATGATCCAACATCCAACATGAAGCTAGAACACTCACAGAAACCCATGTGACTACCCCAAGAATTTCCTTGCCACTCCTCATTCAAGACAACTACTACCTCAAGAACAATGTTCTTGATTTTATTTGATATATGTTAACACATCCATTTGTCTTTCTTTAAAAGTATTATGTTTGGGTTGTATGTGCTTGGCTTTATGAAAAATGTAATGTTTTCAATATAAAATAACATATTTTTTATTCCTATTATATTGCTAGGATCCATCTGCAATGTTGCATGTAGTTATAATCATTCATTTTCATTGCTATATAATAGTCTCTGTTCGAATATGCCACACCTTGGTTCTCCAGCCCCCACTACATAGGACCGTGTTTGTTTCTAGGTGTTTGGCATCATGAACTTTGGAACATGTTAGGGTTTCTCTAGCTATAACTTATCATCACCTGATATTTTATGTATACACTGGCTTATTTGTTGATTATCTAGCTCCTCTCAGTAGAATGCAAAGCCCATGGGAACAGAGTCTGTTTTCCCCCCACTGTATCCACAAAGCCTAACGTAGTGCCTGCTACATAGTGGGAATTCCATTTATATCTACTCTCTCCACATTTCCCCTTTTGCCTGGCTTATTATAAGAGCCTTCTAACCTGTCTCCCTGCTTCTTGCTTTGCTGCCCTTGAATCATCTCTCAACGTAACAGCTAGAATTATCTTGTTAAAAGGTATGTGGGATTCTGTCATTTTTCTGTGCAACCCTTTCCAGCAGCTTCCCCTACCTCGAACTTAAAGCTGAAGTCCTTATAATAAACTATGGCTTTGTAAGATCTGGCTTCCTTCACTTCTCTAAACTTATCTCCTAATAGCTGCCCTCTGGGCACACTTGGCCTCCTTGGTCCTCTTGAACACGCTAGATTCACAACTCCTAGGACCTTTGCACTTGCTATACCCTTTGCTTGGACAGTTTTTCCTTCAAATATCTACAAAGTTTATATCTCACTTCCTGTCTTGTGTGCTCAAGAGTCACATATTGAGGTCTTCTCTTTTACTCCATGTAAAATTGAAACTCTCTCATCACAGTCTGTCCCTTTACGGTGCTTTTTGCTCTTAAATCTCACTGCTATTTAACTTTTCTTACTTATATAGTTTATTTGTCTGTCTCCTCCTACTGAACTACAATCTTTATAAAGCTGACATTTTGTGTTCACTACTGAACCTTTGGTCCCTAGAATATGCCTGGCACATACATGTTGTTCAATTAATATTTACTGAATGACTGAATAACTAGGAAAGTGAATGTGATAAGTAGTTGTTATTATACAACTACTTATTTGGGTATTCATTAGATCATATTTATATTTTTTATGGCCTAGTGGATATCAAAATGACTTAAAAATTTAAACATAAAATATTCCCAAAGCTACTGATGCAACCATCTGAAGAAATAGAAGACAATGTAAGCCATGCACATGACTAGAGTCGGACTACTAATTCTGAAGATCCTAATTCCCAAAGCTAGTTTGAAAATAGTAAACATAATTTTTGCTTTGCAAAAGCAAGACACAGTGATTTCCTAGAGGGCAAAATCAGATCTAGATTTGTGTGTTACATTTATAGAGGAGTGAAGCACAGACCCCTTTTGCTGGAGTTTATCACACAAGGAGCTTCTCAAGATTTCAGAAGAACAATAGTGTCTCTTTGCTGCTGGTGTGGTCTTGTGGCTCTTGAGGAAAGCAACCGTTTTGCCAAATTCATTACAAACATTTAAAAATTATTCGGTTCTAAGTTGAAATGTGGTTTATTTGTTTGTTTGTTTGAGATGGAGCCTCGCCCTGCCACCCAGGCTGGCATGCAGTGGCACAGTCTCAGTTCACTGCAACCTCCACTTCCTGGGTTCAAGCGACTCTTCTGCCTCAGCCTCCCGAGTAGCTGGGACTACAGGTGTGCGCCACCATAATTTTTGTATTTTTTGTAGAGATGGGGTTTCACCATGTTGGCAACGCTGGTCTCAAACACCCGACCTCATGATCCACCCACCTCAGCCTCCCAAAGTGCTGGGATTATAAGCATGAGCCACCGTGCCAGCCTAAATGTGTGTTTTTAAAACTGACTTCACTCTAGCCTAATAACATTTCCAAAAAAAAAATCTCTAAGAAAAAACAAGACTTCTGGAGGGAGCTAGATAAGAAGGGCTGAGGAGAAGACAGGTGATTTCTGCCCACCATGTCATTATTAACCACGAATTGTAGAAAGGTAATGCACAAGGAATAAAACTAGTGTTATTAACAGATATGGATACATGTTAACATCAAAGAATTTTGAGCTCAGGATACATATTTTATAATTTCAGCTAAATATTAATTATATGAATCTTTAAAATGTCAAGATGTGGCAAATCCACTTCACAATCATGGTTTGCCATCTTGTCAATGCCCTTGACTTTTGAGTTTTCATGTCAAGAAGACATTCCTTTTGCTATCATCCTTCTGATAAAATTAGCTATGAGTGTTGTGTAGTAGTATTTCCATCCACACAAAGATTTCGCTTGGCATTCTTTGTTACAACTGCTACTAAACCATTAATTTAAAATAAAAGGCTAAAACTGAAATCTTCTTACGAGTTGGAAAAGTTTTGTTTTAAAAATGATCCTTTCAGAGTGATTTCCAGTGCCATTTAGGGGACATAAGGATGGAAATTCCAAGGTGTCTATATTTTATCTACAAATAAAATGATCATGTGAACACATGCCTGTTTGATCTGTGTCCGGTAGCTTAGCATGGCTACAGCAGAACATGCATTTGTTTTAATCAATTCATCCCCCACCCAACCCAACCATCAACATTTCCCATCAAAGGAGAAAATTTACATGCTCTGAAAGACTGAATGAAAATAAGTGAAACCTCTTCAGGTATATGTTTTAAAAATCCTTTGAGAGTACATAGAGTTTGGATCATGAAAGCAGAGCTCAATTTATGCTTTTGATTCTTCCCAGTTTCACATTAAAAAAAAAATGGTTTTTTTTACCACCTCCATGTGTAGAAGGCGATGAGCTTGCTTTGTTTCCTAACTGACCTATTCATATCAAGTTAGTTACACCCACTTAAGTCTCCCCACCACCTTTGGCCAATCCCATAGAGCCCTCCTATGGAGCTGGAAACAGAGACGTTTGTTTTTTACAGAGAATTCAATCGCTCAATGCCACAAGACACGCTTTCTTATTAAAAAGATAAAGAAATGCATGGAAGTTGTTAAAAACAAATCATTTTCCATTAGTAAAAGTTACATGATTGGAAAGAGAAGAGCACATTGCTGTAATTACCGGTACATTAAGCAGGGGATGAACAGCTGCGTGAACTTGGAGTCAGTAGAATAACAGCCACTGAGCCAGCTTCCCCATATGGTCCAAGCAAGGAGGTGGGGCCTCTAGCTGCCTGGGGGCTGGGGAGAGGTGAGGAGGGGGTAAACTGGAATTCCATTCAAGTAGGAAATGTATGCCAAGAAATGTCTGGCTTCCCAATCCAAACCCAGCTTTCTCTGTCCTGCAGTGGAAAAATCCCCCTGGCCTCCATAGCAGAAACCTCTAAAATCAATGTTGTCTTTTCCTAAAGAGAGCAAAATGCAAGCGTTTTCAGACATTTGGCTACATTGCTACGAATAGAAAAGACGACCTCAGAAGGACTGAGTCACTTCCTCAGTTTTCTTGGGGTGTGGCTATGACTTGGAATGACTGGTATCACTTAGTAAACACTGTTTTTGATCTAGCATTTGCCTTGTCTCCCAATTAAAAATAGAGTTCAGCCAACAGCGACAGGTCCCCACCACGAGGTACCAGCCTCAATCTGTTTCAGTGAAAAGCATTATAGCCTTCTAATTGGCATTCCCTTCAGAATTTGATAAATTTGGTCAAAGCAGAACAGCATTATGGTAACCTTTCATTATCAATGCAAATCCTAACAGAAAAGCATTCCATTCTTCTTACATTGTACGTCATAAATTAAACACAATAAATTTTATTGTGAAACCTCCTAGGAAGTCATTCCTGAATAGACAAAGCAGAAAATGCTTGCATTATACTAAACAGAACTAAAATTTGATAGTTGCTGGAAGGGTTGGCTATAAGGAATCTAGCTATTTACAGGGGAAATACCAAATAGGCTACATCATTTGCAAAAAGATGTTTTTGTAAGCACCATGTCCAAAACCGTTTGGGTTTCAACTATATGAAGGTTATTACTGCAGAGAATGGTGGCCAGCTGTTCTTCATTGCCACCGAAAACAGAATGAGAGAAAAATGGAATTGGAAGAATTCAAGCTTCCTGAAAATTTTAGTTTGTTAGCAGGAGAGGGATCCACACTAGGGAGTTATAAAATGAATGCCTTTCATTTTCTATTGTTTTTAAAAAATAAAAAGTGGCACTTTTAAGACAGGTCAGGTACAATTTTGTCCATCAGTAAAATACCGAATCTGATAATCTTACAAATTTCTATTAAAAGTAATTTCAAAAATATTTAAGAGCTATGACTATGGGCAATTAGGATACATCTGGAGAATAATTCATCCAGCCGTCCTATGGTGTCAGGGAATCTTGTAAAATGAGAGAGCATTATTAAAGGAATCCTGTTGGAAATGTGTGCACTTCCTGCCATAGATTTATGCAGGCATATTCCAAGAAGAAAGATAAGACTTCTCTGTAAAGTAATGTCTTCAGAAATATCTAAATTTATAAATTAAAGAAAAACAGGTCATGTGTGGTGGCTTATGCCTGTAATGTCAACACTTTGAAAGGCCGAGGCGGGCAGATCACCTGAGGTCAGGAGCTGGAGACCAGCCTGGCCAACATGGTGAAATCCCGTCTCTACTAAACATACAAAAATTAGCTAGGTGTGGTAATGCATGCCTGTAATCCCAGCTACTTGAGAGGCTGGGACAGGACCATCACTTGAACCCAGGAAGCAGAGGTTGCAGTGAGCCAAGATTGTGCCTCGGTAAAAAAGCAAGGGTGACACACAAAAAAAAAAAAAAAGAAAGAAAAGAAAAGAAAAACAATAATATTCTACTCAATATAATAGACACACTGCTATCTCTTAGAACATTATTAGATTGATGGAGACATAGATGTTTTAAAAACATCATTTGGTGGGTATCAGGATTTCCACTGATAGTTGAATTGTGGACTCTCTAGGAATTTACACCTATATTCAAACAGGAGGTACTGACACTAACTTGCAGAATTTCTTAATAAACCAACTGTGGGAAGGATACACATTCCCAGACTTTCACTCACAGTGCACATCCATTGTTGCCAGACTTCTGCTTTCCATAGAACACTCGCTTTTCTGTTTTCCATTCAACCTGAATGAAAATTTCTACTAGATCTCATTCCAGGTCGTCCCATGGGACAGAGCTACCTTTCAGCAATCAGTGCTTTACCAAGGGCTGCACTCAAATTTGAACATCTCAGTAGACATGGAATCAGAAATGAGGGTTTACTGAATTTCACTCTGAAAGCGTTTCTTCTCAGATACCATAATAAAAAAGCACCACCTTCATCTTAGATGATTTGCAGCTCTTCTGACAGCTAACATTTATCTTTGTGACCCTAGCTTTCTAGGGAAAAAATACAATTTGTAGATAATTTTAAATATTTAATTTTTTTCCAAGCAGGAAGAAAAGGATAAAACAATCACACACACACACACACACACTAAAATAGTTTCACTATATAGATACATCTTGATTTAAAATTCCTGGGCACTTAGGCTGTATGCCATAGCCCTTTGCATGAGTTAAGTGGAGTCAGAGATTTCTGCCAAGGTGCAGAGCTGGTTACTTACTTCAGGAAATATTCAGTTATTTCATTTGAAGTATGAAATTGCAGGAGCATCCAAAAGTTTACCAGAGTCTAAAACTACAAGTGAACTTATTGTTTGTCTGTACTCTTTATCCTTCTATGGAGTAGTTCCAAGGGATCCTTTGAACCAGCTGCCCAGCTTTCATCCCTGTAAATAAATTTTCCTTCACACAGTACAGGATCAACTTCTGAAGAAGAGACGGTTTATCATGGTAGTTAAAAGCACAGACTCAACCCAGACTCTAATGGACTCTATTATCAGCTTTGCCCCTTAACAGCTATGTGCCCTTTGGGTAAGTTACTTAACCTCTCTGAGCCTCTGTTTATTCCTCTGTAAAAATGGGATTTAATAGCATCTTTCTTAATTGGTTGCTTTGAGTATTTTAGAAAGTACTCAGAATCTTACCAGACTGTTTGCCTACAGCTCAGTAATATACAGAGGCTGAGAACAGATAAAATGAAACAAGGATCAAAAATCACCACTTTCCATACTGTAAGATAGATACCATGCTCTTTAATATTTATCGTGATGCACCAGTGTATTAAACCTGATTTTATTTTGAAGCAGAGGTAAAGCTTATTTTACTTATAGAAATAAAATGCTGGATAAAACGGTTCATGATCACCACTTGCTGGGAAGTGGGGAGGATGTCGTACTAGTAATTGTCCACACTGTCTACTTATCTTGAGCCCCTTCTGAATACAGTAATAATAAATAGACAGGAAGGAAAAAATTACATGAAAGGTCTGATAAGTCCATTGAAACCAATTAGTGCTATGCCCAAGAAAACGAGCCCCTAAAATTTGGAGCCTTCCTTATCTTTCATTCATTGACCCCCTTCCCAGAGTTTAGAGGTTGTCTTTATTCTCCCAAACCTTTCAGGACCAATTATCAGTATAGTTTTCTTCACTCCTCACGTATTTATTCAATCATTCATTTAACCAAAATTGATGGAGCATCTGCAGAGTCCAAGACTCTGCAAGGCAGATCAGGGGAGGAAGTTCAGAAGGGAAGGATGTAAAGAAAGCCCTAGATTTACAAGTGTAAGATACAGTTCTCACCTTCAATGAACTCCTGGCTTATGTGTAAAACAAATACTCCAAAACAAACAAAAATTAGAGAAAGATCACATGACATGTGTTAAAATGGGGTATGGGCATGAAACCAAGTAGGAAAGAAGTAACCAGCTATGTGGCACATATACACCATGGAATATTATGCAGCCATCAAAAACGATGAGTTTATGTCCTTTGTAGGGACATGGATGAACCTGGAGACCATCATTCTCAGCAAACTGACAGAAGAGCAGAAGATCAAACACCGCATATTCTCACTAATAGGCGGGTGTTGAACAATGAGAACACATGGACACAGGGAGGGGAGCACTACACACTGGGGTCTGTTGGGGGGAAATAGGGGAGGGACGTTGGGGGATGGGGAGTTGGGGAGAGATAGTAAGGGGAGAGATGCCAGATGTAGGTGATGAGGAAGGCAGCAAATCACACTGCCACGTGTATACCTATGCAACAATCTTGCATGTTCTTCACATGTACTCCAAAACCTAAAATGCAATAAAATAAATTTAAAAAAAAAAAAAAAAGAAAAGGCAGGAAGTTTTCTCAAACAAGAAGATGTTTGATTTTTAGGGCTACAATAAAAGTCGTGATTCACCAGGTTATAACAGGGAAAAGAAGACGCGGGGAAGCAGCTCAGATAGGGGAAATGTCACATGCAAAGACACCAAGGCCTGGAAGAACATCAAATGCACAGGACATGCCTTACCATGTTTGTGGTTGGAATGCAGTGTGTTTTGAGTAGCACTGGTTTTGCAAACATAGCAATGGCCCAGGTCTCTTCCAAGGGTCACAAGTAACAGCAAGGTAAGAGGCCACTTATGAAGTCTCAATGCTATCCAGGCTCATTTGATTTCCTGTCTGAAGGAAGGGAGGAAGAGTCCACAGATGAAACAGCTTTACGGCATTTACATGAAGAACATGCCAGTTTTCCTTAAAAACCAACTATCGGGAATTCTGGAAGATAAGGAGCCAGATATTGTCTCCTCTTTGGCCTATGTCTCATCCAAGCATCTTAAAGGAGACAATTCTTCTGGTTAAAAAGAAATTATATAAACTCATAGCCACTTTGTTAATCTCATAGTTTTACTGGATATATAGCATTTACTTACATATTACCAAAATCAAATAAATTAATAAATTGTACTAATTACATATAAATTTGTATTAAATAGCCTTTCATCTAATACTGAAAAATATTGCTATCCATCTCAAATCCAGCCAGTCAGCTATTCTGAAAGAGAGAGATACTATAGTAAACTAATTAAATCAGCCTTTTACACTTGTGACTCTGTCAAACGAAATGCAAAAACATGTCTCCAGAACTGAAAAATCATATTTTCATTTATTTAATAAATAGTTACTGCTGGCAGAGGCATCACAAGGGTGGGTCAGAAGACCCTTTTCCTGTCCTCTTGGAGTTTATAGGATAATGGATTTAAACAAAAAATGATGAAAAGAAAATAAAAGAAAGGACCTTGGACAGATGTCACTGATGCCTTTGCATATCATTGAAGCTCCTATCTGAGCAGGTGTTTAAGAAGCTGGGTCTTGAAGAAGGAAAGATGGAAGCACATTCAAGCATAGAAAGAGCAGTGAGCCAAGCCTATGCAAATAGTCCCAGAGAGTTGAACAGGTTGCTTACGAAACACTGCTGAGGCCACTCAAAGAAGGCTTTTTATGGCCAAATCTCAGATCAGGAAGAGAAACAAATTCATGTAACTTAGAAGTAGTGTTGCCCAATTAGAAGAGGTAAGAGTGGGTCATGGTGATCTCTACCAGACAGACCACATCTTGGACTCTCAAGCGTCCTATAAGCTCCTTCTTCAATGAGAATCATAAGGCTCTTCAAAGTCATATTTGAAACAACAGCAAAATCTGTTGTAGACACTGTGATATTTGATCCTTTTTCATCTGCATCATAGAGCTATAAAAAAAATGATCTGGATTAGCCCTACCAACTTTAAATTTGATAGAACTCAATCAGTGCAGTTTCCATGGCTCTGCTGTGTGGATGAAAAAGGGACAATGATCACAGCCTTTACTTCTCCAGTTTCTCAGAAAGCAGCATGAGCCAGCCTTCTTCAAAGAGTGAAGATGGAATCTGAGTCAGTAAACATATTGCGCGGTGGACTTTTGAGCGGCCCTGTGCCTCTTCTTACCCATTAATAGAGGGCAAACAAAAACAACAAAAAGAATGTGTGCTAAATTTGGAAGTATTGTCCATGAAGCTAAACTACCAAGCAGGTGAAGCACTTTAATCCCAAACTCTGCCGCCTATAAAATCTGCCCAATTCCTTCAGCATTTGTGAATAACCCCGTAAGAGGAATTCTTAGGAGAAATAAATGGGGGTGGTGTAAATTAAAAGAGAATAACACCTGTCTCTGCAGCTGGCCAACAGACCTCACTTTAATGTGCTGTCAACTGGGAAATTGAGGCGTCTCATGTTACCCGGAGGCCTTGGCCTACACTGGAGTCTGCAGAAAGGAATTCTGTGACCAGAAGATGTGAGGCTTGGTCCGTGGCCAAAAACAATGGTGAAAGGTACAAAATGAAACCTTCTGTCAGGACAAAAGCACTCAATCACAGAACAACACACAACTTGGCTGTTTGAAGAAATGAACCCCAAACCAAAGTCACAACTGGATTAGCAACTGGTTGATCCCCTTTTACCTTCTAATGCTTCTTTGGCTGCCGATTGCTTATTGAAATCAGCATGAATAGATTACCGCTGCCAGCAGCCTACAGTGTCTTCATTTAGGGCTGGTTCTGGCTGGTCAAGGCAAAGCAGCTTGCAAAATTTATGCTCCTCTGCCTTCAATCCATATTTTTTTCCATTAAAGGGGAAATTTAGAGCAAAGTTACCCATGTAACTCCAACCCAGTGCTGGAGAAGTTCTCGCTGACTTGCAAAATAACTGTGGCTTCAGGAGAATTGTGTGCCGAGTAGTAACAGAGGTGACGCCCATAAAAATTGTGTGCACATATTTTTTTAAGACAGGAGGAAAGACCCTATTATTAGGTCCACATTGGCTTGAGTGGTTGGCTTGTCCCATAGAATATCTAAGTTTGAATAATGGGAACGAATAAAGTAAAAAGGGATTGCTCTTTCCAAGAAACACTTATAAGTGTTTATATCTATACATGTAGAGAAAGATGTTTATGCAATGTATAGACCACAGATCAGAGAAGCTATCAAAGTTATCTGAAGAAATATGGTCTATGAAAGGACTAAAAGGAGAAAAGTGCTGCTGGTGGTTTTAAATGACAGGGACTTGAATGTCCACTGCAGGCCTGGGAGTGAAGACAGGCTTGTGTGGGTAAAACATGGGCCCACGACTTCTACAGGCCCGGAAGAGACTGTTGCTTTCTCCCGTGGGCACTAATGCCTGGAAATCCCCTAATAGGGACAGAGCTATACACGTACCTATCAGAACTTGGATAAAATGCAGAGAGGTTAGAAAGGTATCAGTAAATGAAAATCACAATGAGCCCTAACTGACTGAAATTGATCTGAAGAGCAGAGAAGGGTGGTACATGAAATCAGGAATGACTCAGCCTCATGAAAGGATGGAGCTTTAGAGGGCATTCCAGAGTGGGGTCAATGAAGCGGGAAGTGAAGCTGTAGACACCAACATCAAATTTTTTCTCTTTGACTTTGGATGGATGTGGGTTCTGACTGCAACACATGAAATTTATTGGGTCAACACTACGTGAATTGAGAAGGAGGCATGCACACAAAGAGGAAGCAAGTGTCCCAGGTGTCCAGTCCCAAATATTTTCACAGTGAATTTAGAAAAAGGAAAAAGGAATCATTTATTCATGGAAAACTCTCAGTGAACTGTTTTAAAATGCCAAAATATCTGTTGCCATTTTCTACTGTACAAATATATAAGTAAAGTTTCATTGTTAGCTTGAAAAAATGATGTCACTTCATTACAATTTTGAGACCATACAAATAAAATTACATTTTTAAAAGGCGTAAGATCGGCAGGAAACATAAACCTCATTTAGTCACAAACTTAGAATTTCTTTCCTTAGGAGCACAATTTTGTGACTTACTCAGCCCCAATATGTCCTTGAAGTATAAAATTGCAAAGTAGACCATCACCCTTAGTAGCAAGCCACTTATTTGTTACATTATTATAGCTGACTGTCCAAAGCAAACCTAATTTACAGGCCGACCCAAGATTACTCTGCAGTTTTCAGAATGCTGCTCATAGACTATAGTCACAAAATATTAAGTATTGAGTCTAACTTCCTCCTCCCCATTCAAGAAAGTATTCACTAAGTCTTTCTCAAACGCAAAGACTAGAGCTTCAATTACAGAGCTATATCTGAAGAAGTCTTCATAGTATGAAGGGAGCAAGTATCTCACAGATTTTTCTCCCTGTGAAAATGTAGTTCTCCCTCTTGAAAAACTAAGTCTGGACTTTCAAAATAATTTATTGTGATCAGGCAAACCATGGCATGTAAACACTTAAATTCCATAAACAAAGATTAAATACCTCAACTTACTAGATAAAGTCTGGGTTACAAACAGGGGGAGACAGACCTACGTATGTAACTATTTTATGAAGGAAAATGTTTAACCTGTTTTTTGAATTTACACACAAAGTCCTCTGAGAACACAGAAGAATGATAATTCTCTGTTGAAGTAATGACGTTTTTAGGATGAAGTAACATTTGACCGGTCTCTTGAAAATGAATAGAATTTCGACAAAGTGGAGATGGAAGAGGGTCTGTGCCTACCCTCAATGGCAGGGGACCCAAGATAATCACACTTGAAAGAAGGCCTTGCTGCTGCCGTCTTTTACAGGATACTTGACACAACAATAGACCAGAAATGTCAAAGTTGCCTGGTAATAAAGCTCCAAGAGAGAAGTAAAGTGTAGTGGGCTGTGATCTCTGTACCTCCCTACCTCCAAAGCCAAAGGCAAGGCTAAGGCTGCTGCCTAGGTGGCCTGTCCAAGGGGTAGACCTAACAATAGGTAAATGAGGAAAGCACCATAGCTTCTTCTCAACTGTCCACTGAAAGTGCCCTTACCAAACTCACAAATGATCTTCAACACTAACCCCAATTTTTAAAAACGGGACTCCCATTTTTACCATTGGCTGCATTTGACATTTCCGACTTTTTCCTTATTTCAATAACTTCTCTGACTTTCCTACGACCACCTAGCCCTCTTCTTTTGACTATGCTTACAATGCTGGCATTCCTGCAGGTCCTGTCTTAGGTACTGTACTCTACATATCCTCTCTGAGTGATCTCATCTGCCTCCATAGCTATAGCTAAACCTATATGCTAATGAATCTAAAATCCGCATCTCTACTCCTGATCTCTTTTCTGAGCTCTAGACAGTATAACTCCTGCCCATTGGCCATCATCAATTCTACTTAATCTTGTATCATCAACAATAAAGCAATCATGAAACCTGGCTTTTTACATCTGTTTTCTAAATCAGTCCACATTTCTCTGTTCATGTAACAAAGAATCTGCTTTTAAGAATTTCAGCCACTGTTTCTAAACATTTTCACTTTCTCTGGTCCTATCCTTCCATTTTATCCTTCACACTGCAGCCAGAATAATCCTTCCTAATAGAAATAGGAGGTTTTGTTGTTGTTGTTGTTATCGTTGTTTTGACGGAGTGCGGTGTCATGATTTCGGCTCACTACAACCTCTGCCTCCCGGGTTCAAGCGATTATCTTGCCTCAGCCTCCCCAGCAGCTGGGATTACAGGCGTGAACCACCATGCTTAACTAATATATTTGTAATTTTAGTAGAGACCGGGTTTTGCCATGTTGGTCAGGCTGGTCTCAAACTCCTAGCCTCAGGTGACCAATAGAAATATGATTCTATCATTCCCCTGTTTAAAACAGATTTCCAACTGCTTGTGTGTAAGGCCCAAAGTACTTGTGTTAGTTTCCACATATCTTCATTAACTAGTGTTTTCTTATCCTACCAATTTTACCATAGTCAGTATTTTCCCATTCATACTCTGAGTAACCAGAATATTGAATATCTTTAATTTTTATATTTTATGTAGAGATTTTCTCTTGCCTGGAATCAGCCCACTCAGCTTTCTTTCCCTTCTTTAGATAATGTCTCCTTCTGTTACCAGTCTTCCTGCTTCCCACACCAAACCAAAACCATCATGAACCTGAGGCAAGGTGCCATTGCATATATTTTAGAATCCTGTATTTCCCTTAGCACAGAATGTAAAGGTTTAAAAATATGCATTTGGGTTCTATCTGTAAAGAAGAGATGATTGAAGCTATAACATAAGGCGAAAAAATGAGAAAAGGAAAGCGATTGTTCCTTTAGGGCATTCCTGCATATGGGGAAAGCAGAAGAGGAATAAGCGGAAAAATAGGAGAAGGAGTGCTGGTAGACACAGGAGGAAAAGTGAAATGGTGCACTGTAGATTAATCACATTAGAAATATTTTCAGAAAAGAGAAATGTGTATTAATCACAATTATTTCAGAGGGATTATAAAGGATAAGGACAAAAATACAATCTTTGACTTTAAAGTCAGCAGAGTACTGATGACTTACAGACAGCAATTTCAATTATGTGCTGCTATTTGAAATGACTTAGAATGGACTGAAAAATACATAGAAGTTTACATAATTGAAGCAGCAGATGTAAGCTACTCTTCTCTCTTTCAAGGATGATAAAAGAAAGAAAATAGATGAGAGTAGAATCAAGGAAAGACTTTAAAAACACTTGAAAAAAAAGGACACATTTGGAGACTGAAGGGAAATATCCAATGGAGCTGGAGGTCATGCTTGTGTACAATAGCAAGGAATAATTTCAAAAACCAGATCTTAGGGGAGAAGACATGGGCCTCAAATGAGTCTTCTATGGAGAAAAAGAACATGGAGCAAAGAAGAGACTAAAATAACTAAATCAGTAGTTGTACGTTACAGGAGTTGAAGTAAAAGTGAAAGGCTGAGAAACTTTGACTCTTCAAGGATAAACAGAAATTTTACACATGTGAGAATGTAGCATTCCAAGGAGAAGTATTGATATTAGCAAAAACCTAAAAGCAAGGAACATCATGTTGGGCATTATAATTATAAGTGTGTCATTGTGGATGCTGATTAAGTTCAAAGTAGATGGTGAAAAGAGAAAACATTAAGCATGATAGGGATCAAATTATATTGGATCTGTGAGGTAGCATGGACTTCAGTCTTGCAGGTAAGCAGGAATTATTGAAAAGGCTTAGGCAAGTAGATAAGTCCCTTTTCACACTGGTATAAAGGTATTACCTGAGACTGAGTAAATTATACCGGAAAGAGGTTTAATTGATTCACAGTTCCACATGATTGGGGAGGCCATAGGAAACTTACAATCATGGCAGAAGTCAAAAGGGAAACAGGGCACATTTTACACAGTGGCAGGAGAGAAAGCAAAGGGGAAAGTGCCATGCTTTTAAACCATTGAATCTCATGAAAACTCACTCACTATCATGAGAACAGCAAGGGAGAAATTTGCCCCCATGATTCAATTACATCCCACCAGGACCCTCATCTGATATACGCGGCTTACAACTCGAGATGAGATTTAGGTGGGGACACAGAGCCAAACCATATCAGCAAGGGAGTGACATAGACAGTCATACGCTGGGAAGATATTACTCTGGCAGCTATTGGGAGGAGGGATTGAACAAGTATAGGAAGAGCACATATCCAATTATAAGTCCACATAGTAGTCTAAAAAGAAGCAATAAAGAATAGAATGGCACAACAGAATCAACAAACATTTAGGGAAAAATCCGTAAGACTTTGTGATTGATTAGAGATTCTGGAAATGTGAGAAATCAAGAAAAATTCTCAGTTTCTATGTCAGATTATTAGACAGAATTTTATTTCACAAATTAAAGGAATAGAAGAGCAAATCAGGTCTTAGAGGACAAGGATGAGTTCAGTTTTGAGCATGTTGCATTGGAAGTTCTTTTTAGGCTTTTGGATGAAAAGGTTTAATAGGCTGTTGGTCTATAAGTCTAAGTTTTATAAAAGTGGGTAAGATCAGAGAGGTAAAGTAAGTTGGTAGGCTAACGATGTAACCAACAAAGCACCAAGGATTAAGGGGAGTAAATAGAGGGAAATTAGACAGAGGATTTGTCAGAGAAAGAGAGAGGGAAATCAGGAGCATGGGAAGTCCAACAACCCAATTAGTGTAGAAAGATATCCCAGATTTGCTAGGTGGATTGAAGAGAAGGCTTTATAGGAGAGACACAAAAAAGCACAGAGGCATTACACAGCTTGGTTTGCTTCAAACACACAAGAAGTTTAGCATTGTCAAGGCATTAATGTGAAGGGAATGGTTGGGTAGAACAAGAGACATCCTGTGGAACAGAGACAGGAATCAGATCAGAAAAGCCTTTCATGCCATGCTAAGGAAAAGGAATTTTATCCTGAGGCAATAGGGGGACATTGAAAGACTTCAATCATTCTATTTGTGACTTGCACCAGCAGAATAAGAAATGAGACAAGGCTGGGGGCAGGGTGAGCAGAGTAGGAAGGCAGATTTTAGTAGTAGAGGAGGGATAGGACCACATAAATCAATGGGAGAGACAGGATAGAGTAAGAATTATCAAGAGTTGGTGATTAAGTCACATAAAGAACATAGTCTGGAAGCAGGAATCAAGGAAAATGCCAGTATTTCTGGCTTAGTTGATTGAGGAGAGGGAAATTATTATCAATAATGAAAGTGAACAGACAGGGAGATTGGGTTTGGAACATGATAAATTATGATTTCAGTTTGGAACGTTTTGCATTTGAGATTTCTCTTAATATCCAAGTGGAAAAACCCAGGCAAGTCCTTGGACCTACTTTACCTAGTGTATTGGACAGGCCATGGAAATTTACAGCCGGAGATATAAGATAACTAGAAATTGGGGTGGGGGTCTGGGATTTAATTCACTGCCTTGAGGATCTTCCCAGAGAAAAAGGATGGCAATGCTTAACTACCCTGGAAACAGTTGAAGCTAGTTCAAACTCCCTCTGTAGGGTCGAAGAAGTGGTTCTGGAAACTGAACCTTCAATAGCAAGTGCAGGGAGATGGAATGAGATCAACTGTAGGTGGGGGTAATTGAAAGACTTGGAATCAAATAGGACCTAATCAGTCCTTAAAATCTCTCTAGCTCTACTCCCTGTGGCTACTTACAACAAAGGTATAGGAACTGGATTGTGAATCTGAACCCAGAGCCTTTGGGAACTCCATAGACAAAGAGGACTAAGGGGGTGCCTTGAGGAGGTAGTCAGTAGAGAAGAAAGTCTCCCCATCACAATGTATTGCCAAAGCAGCCTAAGATTAACGTACCTGCCATCACCAAGGCAAAGCAGGTCATTCTACCCTAGCATTTCCACATAGCCTCCTTATGCCACGTTGTGACCCTGATATTCATATTAACCTGATTTCAACTGCACACTCATTTTGGGAATGAAAGACCCATGTCATGAATTGGCTTTTACACCATATTTCTCTTTCCCTCTGGCTTTAATCCTTAACGACCAAATTGTTTCCAAGCCAGTGTGAACCCCTACAGTGAGCCTACAGATAGAAAGTATAATTTACTTGGAGCCTAGGGATTGAGCAAGAAAACAACCTCTTCTCCATTTCAAACACAAGTGTCATTTTGCTCCAGAATAACTCAAGGCAATTTCTCATGTGTTTTTCTTCAGGCATCCCTCTATCCACATGCCCTGGTAGCATTACTAGTGGGAATTTCAGAGACTCTAAGTTGCAGTCACAGAGTAATTTTTCATTTAGAAGGATGAGAATCACTGAAAGATTTTGGGCCATCAAATTAAAGAACAAACAAGGGTCATATGAGTGAAGTAAGAACATCCCAGGGAGATATTTTAGGTCACTGAGCAGAATAAAATTCATTTTAGGTTTAAGTTCTTTGCCTTATCTTGGCATTACCTTTATAATTAAAATAATAATGGAAAAAGAAATCATGAAAATGATATTATCAGGATAGGTTAGCAGTTGAGGAAACCAAACTCATCTATGCTTTTACCTGTTTCAATACAAAATTTAATGTATGTACTCAAAGAACATCACTGTATTTTATACTAAGCATGGCAATATGAAATCTTACAAACTTAAAACACAATAACTGTGATTCTGGCAAGAGCTAAAACTTATCATTGCCAAATACTTTCCACTCTAACCTCATTTCTTCTTGGTTGAAATTTGTACAAATGCTTTCTCTCTCCAAGGGGCAGGGGTTTCTCTGCTCAGAGGTGAGATGAATGTCTATAAAGATAATTTGAAGTCTTCTGAGCCACTTTTTAGTCATATGCACAAAAAACAATCGCCCCTATTGAACTTTAAAATATCAAAATTCTTGATCTTTAAACACAAAGATCAATGGCATGGAAATTATTTTATTTTTCAGATAAAATATTAAAAGTTTTAAGAATGGCTCAAAATTACATTAGAATATTAGACATAGTTATGATAACTGAGTTTAATTTTAAACAGTTTATAGAGATTGGTATGTACGTATACTTAGCAAAAAATAACATGTGAAACACATTTTAGTAGATCAAAATTTCATTGAAGTGAAAAATAAAAATACTAAATTAGACTGGCAACTTTCATTATGTTATTTTATACACATACAGAGTTTTTTATGTCAAATTATTTTAGAAACCTTATCCAGAAATCAGGAGTCTCTGACTTCATTTTAATCTTGGCCTGCTTCTCACCAGAAGTAACTATTGACAATTCTATAGTCAGGTATATGCTTCCACAATTGTAAATAATTTACTTTTCCTATTACCTCTTGACTTATAATTTTTAGGCACTATCTATTGAATTTCTAAGGAGAACAAGTAGCACCCTTACATCCTTCGTGCCTCAAATCCCTTTCTCTGCATCCTCCAGCAGTTATTTCATACTTTTGTAATGATCACTTGAAGCATGATTTACTTCATTTTTTCTGCAGCTAATAATCATATCATTTTGTTTGCTTTCATGATTTTCTGTCATTGTAATCAATGCTTCCCAAGCTCTTCAAGTAATTAAAAAAGACCCTTGAATTCACCTTGTCACATAGCCAAGCATATCCGGGAAGCTAACAATTCAATTGTTTTTCTTTGTTCCTTATAGCCTCTTCCTGGTCCTCTGTCCTTGCCCAATCTGTTAATTGCTCTCTATATCTGCTTATCAGTTGCTGTTCTATAACTGCACTTACTCTGGATTCTCTTAGACCTGGTCTTTCTCATTTTTCCTTTGCTTCCTTGTCTTGGAATATGTCTTCTAATATAGTGCCACGCAGACTAGAGAGGTATGCAAGCCATTTCTGGTCCACAGACTATCATTGTTCTGTGATGAGAGGAATCCAGAAATCAGTAGTAAGCATTCCAAGGCTTTTATAATACTTTAATAGTGCTATGCCATGCATACATTTGATCAAGGGCCACATTAGCAATTAGCACATAGCAAATTCTAATGTGGAACAAATCAAGCCAGCAAGTGTTTTTTTAAAAAAATGTTTAGTACAAGTTTAAAATTGGCCATATATGGCTAATGTGGTGATTATTTTAATATACGTGAAATTTAAACAAAGATTTTTCATTGTAGAAAACAATTTACCTAGATTTCCAGTCTAGAATATAAACTATAAAAGATTACATTGTGTATCAACATGTCTATCAATAACAGAATCTTTTACTCAGAAAGCCTTACTGCCAAAAAAAAAAAAAAAAGCTATCAGTAGTAAGGCTAACATGTTATATTCAGCTTATTCTACTAATTATGAAACAATAAGGAAAGTAATTGCAAATGGCTTTTTTCTATGCTATAGTAAAATGGTTATAAAGGAAAAATATTCACTCTAGTCCAAATTGAAATAGGAAATCAACTCTGGTGCTTCTGAAAAATAAGAAATTAGTTGGGTCCCCCAAATTTAAAGATATAAATTGAACACAAATTTTACAGATTTGCTTATATGTTTAATATCACTGATATTACTAGTTATCTGACTACTACAAGAAGAAGGAATGCAACTTACTTTTCAGTGGTAAATCAAATGAAAGACAATGAAAAAACTTTACAAGTTAGAAAATTTTTGCAGGTTGTTATTATATACTTCAAAATTTAACACAATTTTCAATAAAGTGGAAGGTAATCTTGATACTATACATTTCAAAAAATTAACACTGAACACCTCACAAATTTGACAGAACATTTTAATTTTTATTTTATATCACAAAAAGGCAACAACATTCATGATTCTAGAAACTTTTTATTTCATTAGGAAACAGACAATTTATATTTTAAGGGATAGAGTGCTGTAACTTTCTATTGGTGGATGATTGAAAATGATTGTTGAAATTACAGCATCATTTGCTTCATTTTAAATAAAAGGTAAAACTGAATATACTGAGAATGCTGAAATTGCTTTTAAATTCCTTCTTTTGTTTTTGTCACCTATTCTAGAAAACCAGTTTTCTATTATCAATGTAGTTTTTTTAAAAAGATAGAAACATTTTAGGGGGAGGATCCAAGATGGTTGAATAGGAACAGCTCTGGATTGCAGTTCCCAGAGAAAACACAGAGGGTGAGTGATCACTGCATTTCCAAACAAATTTTGCCCATAGACCAGGAGATTCCCTGGCAGAAAAGTGCCATGAGTCTCCAGCATGGCTGTTTCAGCTGACGCAGCAGTTGTCCGCACAAAAATTCACACAAACCCGGGCTACTGGAACGCCTAGGAGACAAAGTTGCCTGTTCAACTGAAAAAATAGGCGGCTGAAACAGGGAGCCAGGTGATCTGGGTTGGCTGGTCCCACCCCTGCAAAGACCAGCAACCTGAAATGCTCTGGACTGACAGTTTCACAGCAAGCACAGCTGGACACAGGATGGTCCAGCTCTGTGGGGGGAAGGGTGTCCACCATTACTGAGGCAGTCCACTACTACAGAGACAGTCTGCCATTACTAAGGCAGACCACCATTACTGAGGCAGATCTGACTATACCCCTATAAACAAAACTGCAAGGAAGTTCACACAGCAGCTGGGCAGAGCCCATGGCAGCTCAGCAATGCCTCTGCTAGCAGACTGTGACTAGGCTATCTCCTCACTGGGTGGAGCATCTCTGAAAAAAGGCAGCAGAATGACAGGAACTTATAAATAAAGTCCCACCTTCCCAGGACAGAGCACCTGGGAAAAAAAGGCAGTTATGAGTTCTGCTGCAGCAGTCTTAAAGGTACCTGCCCAGCAGCTCTGAACAGAACAACAGAGCTCACAGCTCAGCACTTGAGCTCTTATAAGGGACAGACTCTCTCCTCAAGCAGCTCCCTGACCACCATATAACCAAAGAGACACCTCATAAAGGAGAGCTCAGGCTGATATCTGGTAGGTATCACTCTGAGACAAAGATAAAAGAAGAAAAATCTGGCAGCAACCCTTACTGTTCTGCAGCTGCTGCAGGTGATCCCCAGGTAAGCAGGGTCTGGAGTAGACCTCCATTGATCCTACAGCAGGGGTGCCTGACTGTTTGAAGGAAAGTAACAGAAAGAAATAACATTATCAGCAACAAAAAGGACCTCTACTCAGAGACCCCATCTGAAAGTCACCAACCATAGAGACCACAGGTAGATAAATCCACAAAGATGGGAAGAAACCAGTGCAAAAAGGATGAAAATACCCCAAACCAAAATGCCTCTCCTCCTCCAAGGGATCACAACTCCTCACCAGCAAGGGAACAAGGCTGGATTGAGAATGAGTCTGATGAATTGACAGAAACAGCCTTCAGAAGGTGGGTAATAAGAAACTTCTCTGAGCTAAAAGAACATGTTCTAACCCAATGAAGGAAACTAAGAATCTTGAAAAAAGGATTGATGAAATGCTAATGAGAATATACAGCTAAGAGAGGAATATAAATGAATTGATGGAGCCGAAAAACACAACACGAGAACTTCATGAAGCACACATAAGTTTCAATAGCTGAATTGACCACGCAGAAGAAAGGATATCAGAGATTGAAGATCAATTAAATGAAATAAAATGAGAAGGCAAGATTAGAGAAAAAAGAGTAAAGTGAAATAAAGCTTCCAAGAAATATGGGATTATGTGAAAAAAACTAATCTACATTTAAAAGGTGTACCTGAATGTGACAGAGAGAATGAATCCAAGCTTGAAAACACTCTTCAGGATATTATCCAGGAGAACTTCCCTAACCTAGCAAGGCAGGCCAACATTCAAGTCCAGGAAATACAGGGCACACCACAAAGATATTCCTCAAGAAGAGCAACCCCAAGGCACATAATCGTCAGATTCACCAGCATGAAAATGAAGGAAAAAATGCTAAGGGCATCCAGAGAGAAAGGTCTGGTTACCCACAAAGGGAAGCCTATCAGACTCACAGCAGATCTCTCAGCAGAAACTCTACAAGCAAGAAGAGAGTGGGGGCCAATATTCAACATCCTTAAAGAAAAGAACTTTCAACCTAGAATTTCATATCCACCCAAACTAAGCTTCATAAGAGAAGGAGAAATAAAATCCTTTATGAACAAGCAATTGCTCAGAGATTTTTGTCACCATAAGGCCTGCCTTACAAGAGCTCCTGAAAGTAGCACTAAGCATAGAAAGGAACAACAAGTATCAGCCACTCCAAAAATGTACCAAATGGTAAAGAGCATTGACACAATGAAAAAACTGCATCAACTAATGGGCAAAAACAACCAGCTAGCAACAAAATGGCAGCAAATTCACACATAACAATATTAACCTTAAATATAAATGGGCTAAATGCCCCAATCAAAAGACACAGACAGGAAAATTGCATAAAAAGTCAAAACTCATCAGTGTGCTGTATCCAGGAAACCCATCTCACATGCAAGGATACACATAGGCTCAAAATAAAGGGATGGAGGAAGATCTACTAAGCAAATGGAGAGAAAAAAAAAAAAAAGCAGGAGTTGCAATCCTAGTCTCTGAAAAAATAGACTTTAAACCAACAAAGATCAAAAGAGACAAAGAAGGGCATTACATAATGGTAAAAGGATCAATGCAACAAGAAGAGCTAAGGATCCTAAATATATACGTGCCCAATGCAGAAGCACCCAGATAAATAAAGCAAGTTCTTAATGACCTACAAAGAGACTTAGACTCACACACAATAATTGCAGGGGACTTTAACACTCCACTGTCAATATTAAGCAGATCAAAAAAACAGAAAGTTAACAAATATATCCAGGACTTGAACTCAGACCTGGACCAAGCAAACCTAATAGACATTACAGAACTCTCCACCCCAAATCCACTGAATATACATTCTTCTCAGTACCACATCACACCTACTCTAAAACTGACCACATAATTGGAAGTAAATCACTCCTTAACAAAAGCAAAAGAATGGAAATCATAACAAACAGTCTCTCAGACCATAGTGCAATCAAATCAGAACTCCAAATTCAGAAACTAACTCAGAACTGAACAACTTCGTGGAAACTGAACAACTGGCTCTTGAATGTTGACTGGATAAACAATGAAATGAAGGCAGAAATAAAAATGTTCTTTGAAACCAACGAGAATGAAGACACAACATACCAGAATTGATGGGACACATTTAAAGCAGTGTCTACAGGAAAATTTATATCAATAAATGCCCACATGAGAAGCAAGGAAAGATCTAAAATCATCACCCTATCATCAAAATTGAAAGAGCTAGAGGAGCAAGATAAAAAAAAAAAAACCTCAAAAGCAAGCAGAAAACAAGAAAAAACTAAGATCAGAGCAGAACTGAAAGAGATAGAGACACAAAAAACCTTCAAAAAATCAATAAATCCAGGAGCTGGTTTTTTGAAAAGGTCAACAAAATAGACTACTAATAAGATTAATAAAAAAGAAAAAGAGAAGAATCAATTAGATGCAATAAAAAATGATAAAGGGGATATCACCACAGATTCCACAGAAATATAAATGACCATCAGAGACGACTACAAACAACTCTATGTATGTAAACCAGTAAAACTGAAAGAAATGGATAAATTCCTGGACACTTTCACCCTCCCAAGCCTAAAACAGGAAGAAGCTAAAACCCTGAATAGGCCAATAACAAGTTGTGGCAGCAATTAATAGCCTATCAACCAAAAAAAGCCCAGGTCCAGATGGGTTTACAGCTGAATTTTACCAGACTACAAAGAGGAGCTGGTACCACTCCTTCTGAAACTATTCCAAACAATCCAAAAAGAGGAAATCCTGCACAAATTATTTTATGAGACCAATATCATCCTGATACCAAAACCCGGCAGAGACTCAACAACAAAAGAAAACTTCAGGCCAATATCCATGATGAACATAGATGCAAAAATCTTCAATAAAATACTGGCAAACTATTGCAACAGCACATCAAAAAGCTTATCCATCACAATCAAATAGGCTTCATCCCGGGGATGCAAGGCTTGTTCAATATATGCAAGTCTGTAATCGTAATTCACCACATAAAAAGAACCAAAGACAAAAACCACATGATTATCTCAATAGATGCAGAGAAGCCCTTTGACAAAATTCAACAGCCCTTTATGCTAAAAACTCTCAATAAACTAGGTATCAAAGGAAGATATTTCAAAATAATAAAAGCTATTATGACAAACCCACAGCCAATATCAAACTGAATGGGCAAAAACTGGAAGCATTCCCTTTGAAATCTGGCACTAGACAAGGATGCCTTCTCTCACCACTCCTATTCAATATAGTATTGGAAGTTCTAGCCAGCGCAATCAGGCAAGAAAAAGAAATAAAGAGTATTCGATTAGGAAAGGAGGAAGTCAAATGGTCTCTATTTGCAGAAGACACTATTGTCTCAGCCCATAATCTCCTTAAACTGATAAGCAACTTCAGCAAAGTCTCAGGATACAAAATAAATGTACAAAAATCACAAGAATTCCTATACACCAATAACAGACTTAAAGAGAGCCAAATCAAGAATAAACTGCCATTCAAATTGCTGCAAAGAGAATAAAATACCTAGGAATACAACTAACAATGGATGCAAAGGACCTCTTCAAGGAGAACTACAAACCACTGCTCAATGAAATAAGAGAGGACACAAACAGATGGAAAAAAATTCCATGCTCATGGTTAGGAAGAATCAATATCATGAAAATGGCCATACTGCTCTTAGAGATTCAACACTATCCCCATCAAGCTACCAATGACCTTCTTCACAGAACTGGAAAAAACCACCTTAAACTTCATGTGGTACCAAAAGAGAACCCACATAGCCAAGTCAATTCTAAGCACAAAGAACAAAGCTGGAGGCATCATGTTACCTGACTTCAAACTATACTGCAAGTCTACAGTAATCAAAACAGCACGGTACTGGTACCAAAACAGAGATATAGACCAACGGAACAGACGAGAGTCCTCAGAGGCAATGCCACACATCTACAACCATCCGATCTTTGACAAACCTCACAAAAACAAGCAATGGGGAAAGGATTCCCTGTTTAATAAATGGTGTTGGGAAAACTGGCTAGCCATGTGCAGAAAGGCAGAAGCTGAACCCCTTCCTGACACCTTACATTAAAATTAACTCCAGATGGATTAAAGACTTAAACATAAGACTTAACACCATAAAAACCCTAGAAGAAAACCTAGGTAATACCATTCAGGACATAGACATAGGCAAGGACTTCATGAGTAAAACATCAAAAGCATTGGCAACAAAAGCCAAAATAGACAAATGGGATCTAATTAAACTCCAGAGCTTCTGTACACCAAAAGAAACAATCATTAGAGTGAACCGGCAACCAACAGAATGGGAAAAAATTTTTGCAATCTACCCATCTGACAAAGGACTTATATCCAAAATCTACAAAGAACTAAAACAGATTTACAAGAAAAAAACAAACAAACCCATTCAAAAGTGGGCAAAGGATACGAAGGGACACTTTTCAAAAGAAGACATATATGAGGCCAACAAACATATGAAAAATGCTCATCATCACTGGTCATTAGAGACATGCAAATCAAAACCACATTGAGATACCATCTCATGCCAATTAGAATGGCAATCATTTAAAAACCTGGAAACAACAGATGCTGGAGAGAATGTGGAGAAATAGAAACACTTTACGCTGTTGGTGGGAGTGTATTTTAGTTCAACCATTATGGAAGACAGTGTGGCAATTCCTCAAGGACCTAGAAATAGAAATTCCATTTGATCCAGCATTCCATTACTGGGTATATATCCAAAGGATTATACATTGTTCTATTATAAGGACACATGCATACTTATGTTCAATGTAGCACTGTTTACAATAGCAAAGACTTGGAACCAACCCAAATGCCCATCAATGATAGACTGGACAGGGAAAATGTGGCACATATACACCATGGAATACTATGCAGCCATAAAAAAAAAGATGAGTTCATGTCCTTTGTAGGGACATAGATGAACCTGGAAACTATCATTCTCAGCCAACTGACAAAAGAACAGAAAATCAAACATCATATATTCTCACTCATAGGTGGGTGTTGAACAATGAGAACACATGGACACAGGGAGGGAAACATCACACACTGAGGTCTCTGGTGGGGGGACTAGGGGAGGGATAGTGGGGGGTAGGGAGTTGGGGAGGGATAACATGGGGAGAAATGCCAGATATAGATGATGGGGATGCAGGCAGCAAACCATATTGCCATGTATGTACCTATGCAACAATCCTGCATGTTCTTTACATGTACCCAGAACCTAAAATGCAATTATATATATGTGTGTGTGTGTGTGTGTGTGTGTGTATACACACATATATATAAACATTTTAGATATTCATTATTTCCTAGAGTACTGTTGTAACCAATTCAACCTAGAATGGATAAAGAAGAAAAAAGCAAACACATCTGTGGCATTAAAAACATTAAATATTCATATACATAGTGTTTATTTCATTATACATACAGATGTTTAAAATAAGGAATTACTATTTCAGTAATAACTTTAAGTTACAACTGTGGAGCAACTAAAATTTTCAAGTGTAGTAACCAGGAAGTATGATACTTCCAGCTTTGTCCTTCTTTCTTAAGATAGCTTTAGCTACACTGGACCTTTTTGTGGTTCCACCATGTAAATTTTAGAATTTTCTTTTTCTATTTCTGTGAAACACACCATTGGAATTTTGATAGAGCTTGCATTGAATTTATAGACTGTTTTGTGTAGTAGACATTTTAACAATATGAATTCTTCCAATCCATGAACATGGAATCTCTTTCCATTTACTGTATCTTCATTTTTTTCATCAATGCTTTAGTTTGTAGCGTACAGATCTTTCACCTCCTCAGTTAAATTTATTCCTAAGTATTTTACTCTTCTTAATGCTACTGTTAATGGGATTTTCTTCTTTTTTATATCATTTTCCCTTAGTATATAGAAATGCAACTGATTTTGATATGTTGTTTCTATCCTGCAACTTCACTGAATTTGTTAGTTCATTTTTTTTAAGGAGGTCTTTAAATCTTTCTATATATAAGACCATGTCATGTGTAAAGACAGTGTTACATCATCCTTTCTGATTTCGATGCCTTTTATTTCTTGCCTACTCTAGCTAGGACTTCCAGTACAACATTGAATAGAAGTGATGAGAGTAGCCACCCTTGTTTTGTACCTGATCTTAGAAAAAAAGCTTTCAGTTTTTCAGCAGTGAGTATCATGTGAGTTGTGGGCTTGTCATATAAGGCCTTTACTATGTTGTGGTAATTCTTTCCATGCCCAATTTGCTGAGACATTTTATCAGTAAAATGATCACATGAATTTAAAAATTCATTCTGTTAATATGGTATATCACATTTGTTGATTTGCATATTTTGAATTATCTTTGGAAACCAGAGATAAATTCAATTTGATCATGATGAATGATACTTTCAGTGTGCTATTGAACGCAGTTTGCTAGTATTTTGCTGAATTTTGCATCTACATTTATCACAGATGTTGGCCTGTAATTTTCTTTTCTTGTAGTGTCCTTGTCTGGCCTTGGTATCAGTGTAATGCTGGCCTCATAAAATGAGTTTGGAAGTGTTCCCTCCTCTTCAATTTTTTGGAAGAGTTTGACATGAATTTGGTGTTAATTCTTTTTAAAATTTTTGGTACTATTCATTAGTGAAGCCATCTGGTCCTGGTTTTTTGTTGATGTTGGGAGGTTTTTGATTACCGATTTAATCCCCTTACTTGTTAACTGAACTATTCAGATTTTCCATTTCTTCAATATTCAGACTTAGTAGTTTCTAGAGATTTTTCCATTTCTTCTAGGTTATCCGATTTGTTGATACAAAATTGTTCAGTGTAGTCCTAACATCCTTGGCATTTGGGGGATATCAGTTATAACATCTCCTTTTCCATTTGTAACTGTTTTTACTTGAGTCCTCTCTCTCTTTTTCTTGATCAATCCAACTACAGATTTGTTTATATTTTCAGATAACCAACTCTTCATTTTGTTGATCTTTTCTACTGTCTTTTAATTTTCTATTTCATGAATTTCTACTCTAATCTTTATTTTTTCTCCTTTTTGCTACCTTTGAACTTTGTTTGTTTTTTTAATTAGTTATTTGGAGTATAAAGCTAGATTGTTTATTTGAGGTTTTTCTTCATTTCTTAATATGGGCATTTTCATTAATAAGCTTTTCTCTTATAACTGCTATTGCTTCACTGAACATTTTTTAGTATGTTGTATTTCCATTTTCATTTTTTAAAGACATTTTTAAATTTTCATTTTGACTTATTCTTTTTTATTTTACTGGAGTTTCTTTAATTTCCACATATATGCGAATTTTTCAATTTTCTTCCTGTTATTAATTTATACTTACTTTCAATGAACAACAAATACAGATACTGAGATTCTTTTTTCCATATGTTAGGCATGTTCAGATCATATTTATTGAAATGTAATTTAATGTGTGCTGAATCTAATAATAAATATTTGGGATTATGTCTTAATAAAACTTTAGTTTTCCTGTAATTCATTTTTTTACTGTATTTCACAAAAGAATCTTATATTTGAGGCATTGCTGTAATAATTTTGGTAGAAGAGAGGGAGAAAGGATGACGGAAGATGGCAGGTGAGATCACATGAGATTAAGTGAATATTTGAAGACTACACGTCTGAAAATATTTCTATTGTAATTCTCACACCTTCTTGATATTTGTCAAGGTACAGAATTCTAGGAGAAAATAATTTTTCTTCAAATTTTGAAGTGATTATTGTATTTATTTATTTAGTATATTTCCCCCTATGGTGCTCTTAGAAAATCTAAATACAGCCTGATTCTGAGCTTATATATTCCCTTGTTGTTTATATCTTTTTTTCTTTCTTTGGAGATGTTTAAAATTTCTATTCTAAAATTCCACAATGATTTGCACTAGAGTAGGCTTTTAAAAATTCACGGTGAAAATCACTTCGTGGATCTTTTCATTCCAAAAATTCATGTTCCTCGTTTATAGTTTCTGTTTGCCTGTTTTAATCTTGTATATCACAAACTCTATACATATGTTTGATGATATTTAGCTATCCAGTCACATTTGAGAGGCAGAGATTTTTAAAAATTTGATTAAATGGTTTAAAAATATCTCAGCATCCTAGGAACCTAATGGACTATCCTAAATGTAATATTATCTATTTTAAAATCTAAGCAAACATTATACTTATTAATAAAATATTGTAAATACTCCCCTTGATATTGAGAATGAGAGAAGGATACCCATTGTCACTGCTTCTATTAAAAAATATGCTACAGGTTCTGGGCAGTGCAAAAAGGCAAGAATGCAAACTAAAGTCTTAGGGACTAGAAATGAAGAAATAAAGTGAAGTTATGATTATTCATATATGACATGAATGTTTAAATCAAAAAGATAAAGTAAATCTTCAAACAAACATCTAAAATAAATAAATTTCCTAAGATGCTAAGTACAAGGTCAATATTAAAAAGCACAATATAGCTCTATATACTAGCCAGAAAAACTAAAAAGTAATATTTAAAATTAAAAAAAATCATAAAATCTTTAAAAAATTGAATGAAAATAAATTTATGAAAACATATGTGTGATCCTCTCACTGGAAATTATAAAACATTATTGTGAGAAATCAATGAAGTCCCATAAAAGTGGAATGATATTCTATATTCTAGGATTGGAAAACTCAGTATTGTAAAGGTCCAAATACAGCTAGGGCCATTCAGAAAAGAACAAATTTAGTAGAGTAACACTACTAGGCATCAATAATTATTTTAAGGCTATTAACTTAATTTATAGTAATTAAGACAAGGAGGCACTTGAACAAGGCTAGACAGACTATTGTAACAAAATAGAGTCCTAATACAGACTTGTAGCTATATGTCACCTGACTTACTACAAAGGTGACACAGCAGAACAGTCAGAAGGGGGTTAGCATTCATTTAAAAATAATGGTACATCAACTGGATATACTTACTGGGAAAAAGATCTTCACCCTCTAGTATCATAAACAAAAATGCAATTCTAGATGGTTTTGTGAAAACCTCATAAGAACATAAATTGAAAATTCTAAAACAAGCTTGATTTTACGTATTATTGACAGTAACAAAAACACTTTTACATATTACTTCATTTCATTATTATGCAAACCCAGTGAGGGATGTATGGTAGCTATTATTATCTCCATTCCACAAACGAAGAAACTAAATTTTAAGGAAGTTAAGATACTTGTTGAAAATTAGTCTTAAATAAATGAAAGAGTGTCACCCAGTCCAATCATCATAAGCTTAGAGAAAAAGAGAAAAGAGCAGATTCAAATAATCTGCCTACATTTGCACCCTGTAGTTCCGTTTCTTATTTTGTAGTATGTTAAAAAGGATTATAACAGAAATAAATAATATGATAAATGTGAACACATCTCCTATAATGCCTCCCACTTAGCAGCCACTTAATAAATGCCCTCATCTCATCTTGGCCCATCCTAAACTGCAGTGCCCAGTCAGGAGTTTAGATAGTCCCAGAAAGAATGTCTCCAGTGCAAGGTAACATTGCCCACTGCTTCTGATAAATGATACTGATAAGGCTCAAGAACTATTTTTAGTAAAATTGGCCACCTGTGCAATGTGAAACTTGTCACTTATCAAGCAGCAAAATGGAAAGTTGTTAGAAGGTGACAGGATATTTTATAGAACCAAATGTTCCAATTTTCAACACATTTCACAAAGTGTTTTCTTCATGTGTCTTCATTTTTTGTGTGTGTGCATGTGGGTCTAATTTTTTTTTTTTTTTAATGTGTCCTCTGTCACTCTTGTTCTGGCTTAGACTTCAGAGCTTCTCAGCTTCCTCTCCTGACCTCTCAGTGACAGCGTCATCATTGTCCTGAGACTGTGATTAGGACTCGTGATGGTTGCATGACAAACCATCCCAGGGGAGGGACACTCACTTGTTCCAGAGCATTTGTTCTGCTTCAGTGAACATGACCAAGAATGACTTCAGAGCAGAGCTGACCATTATCTGGAAGTGTTGACTTGTTTTTAAATGAGAGGGAAAAAAATAAAGCTTTTTTCCCCCTTAAACCCAACACATGAAAATCACATGTATACTGATAAGTCTGGGGCATTTTCTGGAGATGTATAGACTATAAAATCATAACATTTAAAGATTGAAAATGACTTTAAGAAATTTCTAGTGCAAGGTTGTAAACTCAAATGCGTATGAGCGCCAAACAAGTGACATGAGTGAAGCGAACTGTGTGACAATCACAGCTTTCTGGGGGTCGATGTGTACAAAATGCTCAGCATAGCCTTCTTTATTAACAGAAATCTTATTTCATTTAACATAGCAACTTACTCTGTTAAAATATTCACCTGTGCAGAATCCCTTGCAGCTGTGACAGTCATATGACATGGCCCCACTCAATGAGAGAGAAAGAGGAGTCAGCAGAGTAGACCCACTTGGAAAATAGTGGTTTTCCAGACAGAAAGGACAGATCCAGCAGACACATGGCTTTTGCTTTTTGCCCGTTTTTATCTAGAATACAGTTACGATGCCTGGAGACAGGGTGGGAATCTTGTGGACTTGGGGCCAAAAGTCAGAAAGAAACACAGGCAACAAACAGTTTTTCAGTATTTACTATGCAGGAAGCACTAAAGAGACAGCAGGGCTCTATTCTGGAAGACCTTAAATTCCAAGTGCAAGTGAGGAACATCAGTAAGAATGCCAGGTACTGAGTTCTTTGAAGAAACAAAGAAGTGAGATGAGAGGATAGAAATTGATGTAGGTGTAACAGTACATTAGGCAGGTAAGATCAGGGGAAAATCACTCTGATAGGGTGGCGTTTGAATCAGAGACTCCTTAAGATGTGGCAAAGATATGAGGCCTGTATTCCTGATGGCTTTGAGGAAAACAGGGGTCTGTGGCACTATATTTGAGAAACTGAATAAAATACCCTTGAATACTTTTGACTGGAGAGGAAGTCTTCATAGTGTACACTAATATCTTGAAGACGCTAAGTCATGATAAGGAGAAAAAAACATACTTAACTTTGTTTAATCTAGAATTTCCCAGATTCACTGACCCTAGAACACTTTACTGGGGATAGGCTTAGCAGTCACCTCTGGAGAAGTTCCAAGCCACAGTCTTTGGGAAAGGCCATCTATGATTAGCATAGGAAGGAAACAGTTGCTCTTGCTGAAGCCCTCTCAAGAATTAAGTGAAGCTGGCTGACTTGTTTTTAAGTTCTTATACATAAACATTTTTATTCAAATAAAGCTAAGGTCCCATTTCATGCAGTTCTGTTATTTAGCAAACAAAAACAGGCAAACTAAGAGAAAAATTAAAAAATGGAAGCTAGTAATACTGTAGTAAATATAAGACATGTAGTGAGTTAATTGTGGTAAAAAGAAATACTACTAAAATATCTAACATTTCAGGGAGAATAATACGCTTCCCTAATTGTCACCAGTACTCTGCATTTATTTCCTCCACTGCATTTTCTATTGTTCCAGCTTTCAGGGAAAGCTCGACCGGTTTGACTACATACAAAATACAATTTCTCTATGATGAAATGCATTATAAATAAAGTCAAATGACAATATGGGGAATCATTTGCAACACATTTGAAAGATAAATGCCTGATGCCCGTAGTATGAACATATATTTTTAGAAATCAATTTGTAAAAATATAAACCCAGATTAAAAAGAAAAATGTCCTACAAATATAAATATTCAATCCACACAGAAAAGTATAAGTAGCCCATAAACACAAGGCAAAATTTCAAACCCAGTAGTAATTAAATACAACATCTTTAAGTTGAGATACTAATTTTAGTCATCAGATTGCCAATGATGAAAAAGAAGAATTATGTCTAGCATTGGTAAAGATCTATATTCTCTAATTTGTCTCTAAATATGAGTTCCTTGAATATATATATTTATACACACACATATATATATATCTTTTTAAATATGTGAAAATTATAAAACATGTAAATAGCAGCAAAATCTATAAGTGTTTATAGGAAATTAGAACTAATGAATTAGCACCTTTGACTTTAAAAAGTGATTTTTTTGCATTCTTATATAACCTGTTCATCCATATTTAAAAAAAAATTGTTGAATGCAGGAGTAAGAACTATAAATTTTTCAGTGAATTTTGGTTGCTTATGGAGCCAGGGTAATGGATATAGAGTTATTAAATCCATGCCCAGGAAATGATGCTTCTGTTTAGTATGCACTAAGGGAGCATAATAGTGGATTTAAATTCCCCTATATCTTAATACCTATTTCAGTACCAGACTTTTCTGATTATCATGGCTTATCAATATATTTTAAAATTTCCTTCAACATTCATATTTTTCAGATGTTTTCCTATAATTATATATTTCCTTTTCCATATCAACTTTAGAATCATTTGATCACATTCTAGAAAATAAACAAAATATCTTTAGATTTTCATGAGGATTGACTTAACATCGATTCATTCAAAAAAACTGACATCTTTGGAAAACCAGCTGTCTGTATTGTAGGTCTTATGTACTTCAAGAAAACTTTTGTAGTTTTATTCATGAAGGTGTCATGCGCTTCTTGCTCTTCTTAGAATATTTTGTTTCCAATATATTTCAAAATATTATTGTCAAAATAGAATAAAAACAGTTTTATAAATTAATTTTTAAATGGCTTATTTTTGCTGAACTCTGGGTAGTTGTAACACTCCTCCCTCCACCTGGTTGATTATCTTGGGATCTACAGACATATAATCAAAAAATAAAATATTGACAATTGTGCCTTATTTTTTTCTTTCCTTATGCTACTTTTTTTTTTATTCTTTTCTAATGGACTGGTCAGTTTTGAAGAGCTATGTTAAAAAATTATGATGAGAGTGAATTCACATTTTATTCACTATTTTATAATAATCCTTCCAGTGTGATATAAGACATCAGTTGAATTTTATTAGTTTTATCCTATTAAGAAAAATAGAGGACTACTTTAAGAAGTTTTAATGGAAATGGTTATATAATTTTATCAAATTTCTTTATTAAGTTACATGTTTTACTTCTTCAACCTATTAATATGAGATATGTAAGTAGATAAGCAGATTTCCTAACAGTAAAATTTTTTTTGCATTCTTGAATAAACTTTACATAATCATATTTTATGCTATTTCAATGTAATGCTGTATTATAATTTCCATAGTTGTATTAATATTAGAATTTATGTTCCTTGCATTTTTTATATAGCACTATGTTTAAATGCCCAGAATGGTGGATGGCATGCTAAATGATTTTTTTTTGATGATGCTTGTAATGAAACTATTGAGGCATTGAAAGATTTACCCTGGTAAGATCATAAAAGATGCAGCTTGGCAGTGGCATCTTTTTCTATCAGCAAGTTCCTGTAAGTCTTGGTTCATGCTTTTGCTCTCTTACCACACTTTTAAGATGTGATACAAATTCATCATGTATTTAGGATAATGTGTGATCCCCTAGATATAAATGAACTATTCAATTGATACTGATCTTTTTCTTCCCAAATTATCTTGGTAGCTGCCAACAATAAATTTAAAGGAGAACACAGTAGAGCTAGTGCTCACTGTGGACATATATAAACATTTTTTACAAACTCTTCTGAACAATGAAGAAAAGAAAGTCGGCAGACAACCAAGGCATTATGTTCCAGAGCCAAGAATGTGATTCTGGAACTTTTCCACTGTGACTTTCATTTCAGAGTAATTTGTACAATTTGGAAAGCAGACCATAAAACTCTATGTGGGAACAGGTTATCCAAGGTAACTCCTCTGTCAAATGAGAACAATATTAATAATCTTAGGCCCATAAGAGGTCATGTATTACTAGTTATTAAAGTGAATAAAAAAACAAAAGCTTGTTTCACATTTCTGTGTATTTGTGTATATTATATATGTACATATGTGTGCTTATATGTGTTTATATATGTATATATATATATACATGTTATATATGTATATAATATGTATATACATATTATATATGTATATATGTATATGTGTATATATATATATATAATACGTTATATAATTCAGTGACATAACAATAATTTATTTATGTAATCTTAAAATATCCTGCCAATAATATGCTAATGGTATGGGCAAAGAATAAATAATAACTCCTCCTCACCTTAGGAATCTGTTTTTAATAGGAACACTGACTGTTCATATTCAGATTCTTGTAGAAGAGCCCTGCCTACAAAAGACGAAATGAACAGAGTTTACCCAAGAGGCAAGCTTTAAACAAGGAAGTTTCTACGATTGAGTCTATCTGGGATGATTACATTTTATAACTGTGGATAAATGACCTAACAGTTTTTTATTGAGTGGTAGGTGTTCCATTTATAATCATGTCTTTTTGCTGCATTTTGAAGGTTAAGGTGAGGTTAAAATGTGGCCTGGCAATTAGAAACAAGTTGGGTGACAATAATTGAAGGCTTCTGCCAAAGCTGCTTTCAGCAAAATTGTAAAGCAAGTAGGTTTGTTTCTACTCTGTGTCTGTCTCCTTCTGTGCCCTTGAACCTCTAATGTGGAACCATCACCTGCACCTGCTATTCAAGTGGTTAAATCCTCTTCCAGAACCTTCTACTGTTTTATCAAAACCACCCAGATTCTTCATTTAGAAGGTGAAGATGCATTCCATTTTAATGAGGCTACCTCCTAGGCAAGAAAATCTGGGCCAGGCAACAACTGAAGTTGCTATTAATCATGGTCACACTCTGCAGTAACCATGGTGCTATCTCTGCCAAGTAAATACATTCATCGTTGTGTTTTTTTGTTTTTGCAAAACAAGATAAAGAATACTCTTGCGTTTTAACAGGACTTAAAACCATATTAAAAAAAGGTAACTCAAGTGAAGAAAACAGAGTTAACCCACTTTATAGACATGTTTCTGTATAGGGAGGAGTCGATAGTTTTGGAAAAGGAGCAGGAATCAGAACATTCCAGAATCCTTCAAAACCCATCACATATTCATGACTTCACCTGCCTATTTCCAAGAGTTTAGATCTACACTACCTGTTTTCTTCAGTTTTCTCAAATGTGATAAAGTTATAGGTCTCTCAAGAACAAAACGACAACTATAGCTCAAGCTAAACCTCTGAAAATTGATGGGATTTTTTTTCTGTCTCCTGCATAGAAGCGGTTAACATTTCTGAATATCCCAAAAACAAACCTTCTACTCGTGACTAGAATGAGAAAGCTAATATATATTTGTTGCTTTATTTAATACAGAAAGATGGCCAAATATTTCATATCAGTTCTTGGTGTTTTCTTGAAGAGACATTACGTTTTTCTAACATTTTGACAATTTTGCCATTCTCAAGAAAATTGAAAGACATAACAAAAAACAATGTCTTGAAATTATGTAATCAAAATGTTTCAGTCCCCAAAAGTACAATAATTCATTTCTCTTTTCTCCCAAATAAAAGTGAGGGCAAATGTTCTCCTCACTAGTAGAGCACCAGAAATTAACAAGCACAGAATGTGGAATGTAGAAGGGGTCCCTTTCAAAGACATAGTAGATTCAAGCTGGCATGAGGGGTAGGAAAAGAGAGGACATTGTAAGAGGCTTAGATAATTTTAACATGGGAACTGTGAGAATCATTTTCAAAGGCTACTTAGCACTAATTTTGGGGAAAGTTGATTACCACTCCAGCTGAAAGACTGTGAGAAAGAAATTCATAATAAAGCTGAAAATAAAAAACATCACAGGGTATAAAAAATCAAATTAAGAATTCCAAATATTTTCAAATGTAAGTATTATCCCAATAACATATTATTCATAAATTGATACTTGGGGCTATACCACAAAAAAATTTGATGTTTCATCTAAAACCGCAGCATATTTCTGTAGCATTCATCTTAATTCCCAGTCTGTCTTGTAGCCCCACTTTCTATTTTCATCTCTATTTGATCAATCTGGCATATGTCTGGCCTGTCATTTTAAATTGATAAATATTACAAACATCTCTGATTGGCTTAAGATCAGTGAGAAAGGAGGACTCAATTCATTTTGGAATCTCTGGCTAAAATGTCATTTTTGTGGCATTAGTTGAGAGCTTTTAGGGAAAAGAATTTATTCTCAACGCAATACTAACTAATTAATCTCTGTCAGTGGAATTTTTCAGGAATGAGATGCAGAAAAGACATCCACACTACCTAGTGTTCCCCCGAGATCTTAAAGAAAAAGCAATTTCATTTTGGGGTAAGAGAAACAAATAATAAATTTGCCTACGTTCCTATTACTGAGTATTAATTATTAAAGTTTGGAGGCCATGGTTGCTATCACAATAGTGAATTTGGAAGGAGAAACTGTGACAAGGAACAGAAGCTCTCCTCAGTATATAGGTCAGGGAAGTTTGTGAAAGATATTCTAGCCTAAGACAAATATGGTTTTCCCAAAAAAGCTAAATCTGTGCTCAACCCATGAGAAAGTTGAAAGAGTCTCCCAAATGGGGATGGTGGGAAAAAAGTGGGTTGAGCAGAACGGGAGAACAGAGCCGAACTTCTGTTTTTTTCATTTTTCTTCTTTCCCATTTTATTTTATTTTGCTTCAGTTGGAATTTTCCCCTTACAATGCATACATTGGGGAGTTTTCTCAAATCCTCAGAATGGTTAGGATGTGTTGTCCTTCAAGCATAGTAAGTTCTTAGAGCTGAGTAGAAGGCCATGAGGCAGAACAGAATAACCATCAAAGGGCATGTCCCATTGAGACGACATTTATAATTTTCACCAAGGGACAGGCTCCACTCTCCTCTCCATTTTCTCCTTCAAGTTCTGAATTCAAACAAGAATTATTGTAAGAATGTTTCTCTTTTTTTTTTTTTTTTTTTTTTTTTGAGACGGAGTTTCGCTCTTGTTACCCAGGCTGGACTGCAATGGCGCGATCTCGGCTCACCGCAACCTCCGCCTCCTGGGTTCAGTCAATTCTCCTGCCTCAGCCTCCTGAGTAGCTGGGATGACAGGCACGCGCCACCATGCCCAGCTAATTTTTTGTAGTTTTAGTAGAGACGGGGTTTCACCATGTTGACCAGGATGGTCTCGATCTCTTGACCTCGTGATCCACCCGCCTCGGCCTCCCAAAGTGCTGGGATTACAGGCGTGAGCCACCGCGCCCGGCCCATGTTTCTCTTTTTTAATGCAAATGTCAGTTGACAATGTTAAGGAAAGTAATTTCCATATAATGACATCCAGCTTAGTTAATCTAGTGGGCTAAGGAACCAAAGAGATCCAGAATATCCAACTTCTACTCTTTACCAGCTGTGTGACTTTGGACAAATTACTCAACATCTCTGTGCTACAGCAACTCATTTGTAAAGTGAGAATAATGATACTTGTCTCATGTGGCTGTAGTGCGTACTAAGTAAAAGAATCAGCAGACCCGTGCTTGGCACAGAAGTTGGCACATTCTAAGTGATAAATAAATGTAAGCTATCAGTATTATTATTTTGGAATTTATATGTGATTTTGATTATTAGAGCCAGTAGTGCTAGAACAAGCCAGAAATGCTTACCTTTTTTAAGGAACTCAGAATATTTCAGCAACAGGAATTTCTTAATCCTAAGCGGTTTTCATTTAATTGTGAAATATGAACTTTTCTCCAGTGGAATTCAATTAAAATTCACGTTATAAACATATTTTTTTTTGTTCAGGCCTTAATAAAAATCTTCCTAGAGTTATAAATCTCACCTTGGAATTTCAAGTTCCAATTTGCACCAACCAATCAAAAAGCAATTATCATAAACAGCCAATCAACAATATGAACTAAAATAAATCATTTATCATCCAGTTATGAGTGGGTGATAGATGATTTTCTCTAAAAAGTCTTACATTTATTTTTATCATTCTGTTATAAGACAGAGCAGTTACAACAAAATTTAGAGTATACAGCTTTACAAAACTACTATTATTCTTTAAAAGATAATTCTTGTAGATCTAAAGTCTATACCAGACACCAGTAAAATTATGCTGACATTTATATGTATTTTTCTAATATTCACGAAAATAAAATAACAAAGAAGCATTTTGATATTTCTTACATGCCTCATTTGCAGTATATCCTAGTGTTTAGCTATTTTTAATATATCATCTCTGGATTGCTAGAATATTTCCAAAAATTTTATCCCTAGAATTTTCAATAAGAGCTTTGACACAACTCAGGTGTATATGTGAATATTTTTCTTTTCTTGTCTGGAACATAAGAGAAACACACTGTTTACTCAAATAATGACTAAGTGAATGACTAAGTGAATGAATGAATACTTTCTTCTAATGTTTAAGGCCTGTGTAAGCTTCAAAATTGTCAACTTCTTACTCTTACCCATAAGTGATCCAAGAGACATAAAAGGTTTTCATGCTCGAGGGAAAAAGAAGGGATAACTTTTTAAAAATAATCTATGCATATCTGCATTGCAGTGGTCATCAGAATATAGCCACTCTCTGAGGCCACCTTTGCCCATTCTCTTCCATCACCCCCCACCTCCTGCAGGCCTCAGAGGGGCTGTTCCTTTCCTTCATTTTCCTCAAGGGGGCGCTCCAGCCTCTAGTCGGCTCAGCTTCGGCTTCACCTCCATGCAACACCCAAGTCCTCATGTTCTTATTATCCTGTCTGGAATGCCTAAAAAAACTATATGAAACCCTAAAGTCACAAACCATGGAGGGAAACATTCAGAAGTACATAGATGATACAATTTGGCATGAGGTGGATGGCAGTGGGTGTGGGCGTGGGAGGTGGATTATGATACACTCAGCATTTCTCAGTGTTTCTCTGCAGCATCTAAATATATAGTTTCTTCCATTTTCTTCACTTAAATATTCCACCCCTTAGCTAGCTGTTATTGTGATGTATTTTTTATTTATTTAGATGAAGGATAGGATCCTCAGGCTGACGTTTCTTTTGATCATAATAAAAGGGCTGGGGATTGTTACCTCACTCCTTAGTACTCTCTCTAAATGTTCCTTACACAAAGGACAAAAATGGCCAAGTGGAAAATGAAGTCCAGTTTATTGAGAGTTACTGAACACTCTGTGCCGCTCCTCATGCAGAATTGCAGGACTCAGGCTGAATTTCACAGAGCTGTTTCTTACTCTTTCTATGAATCCAGAATGGCTGTCCTGTGGGTGAGGTTCTGGGTCCAGTTATAGAGTGAATCACATAGATAAAGATGGCGGGCCTGGCCTAGGGCCCATGCCCTGACCCTGGAGCTCCTAGGGCAGGGAAGGAGGGAAGCAGAGGGCACTTTACAGCAGAGACGTTTGAGGTGATGAGAGACTTGTCTGGTGTAATTCCTATTTACAGAATAACAGTCCTTCCAAAAACTGGGGTTCGGGCCCGTAAAACTTTCTCTGTAGGCAAGAATAGCCAGATGAGATGGGAGAGGGGCCTCCTTCCCTCCCAGCTCACAATTGTCAACTGCTTACCAAGTGTCAAGCATTATTCTAATCCATATATCTACATTGCTTCATTTAATTTTCATAACAATCCTGATAAATGGTACTATTCTGTCCATTTTACAGATGCAGAAGTTGAGATTTAGGGGAGTTAAATAACTTTACTAGGGTCGTAAAGCTGACAGCAAGCAGAACTGGCTTTCGCATCCGAGTCTGACTGGCGGAGCCTGCCACTTCTAGACCTATGCTACATGCCCTGTTTGGCAAATGGTTGTCAAGTATCTATGGTACATATGAACTCATTTTGAAAATTTCCACTGTGTCCACTCTGGCAAATCTACTGCTTTATTTCATCATTCAACAAATAAATTTATTAAAGACCTCCTCTTTGCCAATTACCATGTGAGGCCCTGGGGAACCGAGGTTGAGCAAGAGAGAAAAGAGCCCTGTCCATGTTGAAGCATGGAAAAATCAATCAAGCAAAATGATAGTATCTAATAATACCTTCCCCTATATTGGGAAAGCACAAGTACCATTGGGCACTTAGCAACCATCTCTATATCAATCTACAGTGCTTGAAATGTATCATTCTTAAAACGCATAGGAGATTGTTTTCTTAAACACTGGAATTACTGTGCTAGGTAGTGAAAGGGCATACAGATAGCCTCTGCTCTACAGAAAGCAAAACTCAGTTGGGGAAAGAGAAACCAACCACATGATTAATGGGAACAGAAAAAAGGAAGCCTTGTTTCTACAGGTAGAAATTGAAGGCTCTTCAGGACAACTAACTTCTTGATTTCATGCATTCCTCAGAGAAACAGTGTTTAGTAAAAATGAGGACCAGAGCTGCCTCCCAGTCCTACCTGGGTTTCCTATACCCTTGCTTCTTTTTAAAATCAGAGAATTGGACAAGAGGATCTCAAACAATTCTTCTGACTCTGACATGCCATGATACTAATCTTTTAAGAAAGCTGATAAAGTCAACATTTCAACTTTGATATTTTTTTTGCTATGTCCATCGGAGCCCTATCTTTGTATATGAAAAACTTTCATTCTTCTTCTGTTAGAAATATCTCTATTGAATCATCTTTGAAATTTCGCAGTAAGTCAGTATCTTAGCATTCCTGTTTGTTTTGGCTTCAGTATTTAATACTCTGAAAAAAAAAAAAAACTTTCTTAGACCACTAACCATATTACTAAATATCAATCAATTAATGAATTAAAAGATAAATATTAATTCTAATCAGGAAGGAAAAAAATTCTCATTTTTCAAAAAATGCAGGAATTAATATCATTCTACTCATATTAATTAAAGTCATGGAAACCTTTTATCCTACCTAAGTAGAATATCGCTACTATACATACGGGGGGTTCTCAATCAGGAAGAAAATTACCTCCCGGGAACAGAACGTCTGGAGGCATTTTTGGTTACCATATCAAACTGCTATTGGCATCCAGTCAGTAGAGGCCAGAAGTGTTGGTCAACATTCTGCAATGCCAAGAACAGCCTCCCATAACAACAAAAAAAATCATGTTTCAACATGTCAGTAGTGCCGAGGTTAAGAAACCCCAGTGTAGGTGGATTATGCATTTCGAATGGCGGGCCATTGTTCTAGGCTAGGGTAAAACGTATGCTAAGATTCTTTACTTTTTTTTTTTCAAGTTTCTTATTTGAAAAGTCCTGTCTGTCTTGATAAGCCCTGCTTCTTTACACTTAGCTTTCAAACAAATGTTAGCTGTGTCTCCCCTTCCTCTCTCCCTTCACAAGGTTCATAAAACTAACCTGATTGCTACCACCTGCAACCAAAACAGGAAACAGATAGTAAGAGGGTCTGACCCTTGTGGAAGGGTCCAGAATAACCACTAGAACCTTAAGCTTGAATTGTTCTTCCAGCTTCCTGAGTCAGTATGAGTCCAGGCAGTGCTACAACCCAGCCAGAGCAAGAATGGTAGAAACCAGCTTCCGTTCCTACATAAACCGGTGGCACAGAGCACAGGCTCTGGAATCAGATGTCCTGAGTTCAGATCCTACCTCTTCTGCCCTCTTGCTGTCTAGTTTTGGCCACATGATTAGACTTACTCTCTCTGTACTTCAATTTCATCATTATTACAAAAGGGCTAACAATGGTAAACCTACCCCAGCGAATTATTGTTAAGACTAAATGAACTAAAATATGCAAAGTGCCTGACACACAGTAAGCCCTAGATTCAAGATAGTAGTTATTATTATCATGACTCAACTCTGTAACAGTGCCACATAACTTTAAGTTACAAGAGGAGGTTGACTTTTGTCTCATTACTTTCTGAAAAAGAAACTTTCTCTGGCCATTTTCTCTGAATTTTCATTAGAGGTTTCAGATTTTCCTGGAAGGATCATTGTTTCTGGAGCACCACCTGCACCCCACATTCCCAACACTTTTTATGACTGTTTTGCCTCCAAATCTTCTCTTACTAAGGCAATTCTCTTTCTGCTATTAATGTCGTTGGCCTTTAGTTGTGCACAAGAACTTTCCAAGAGTCAAGACTATCAAAAATGATGCTTTTTCTCCTATAAGTTTCAAGTTTTAAATTATATCTCAAACTCTAAGAAAATTTTATTTCAACAGTTTATTAGCCTTACATAAATATATATTATTCTATTCTGGGCAAATAAATGCAATTAACTGATAGAAGAATTTTTAAAAACTATTCCATAGATGAAGGGAAATTTTCACACACTTGTTCAAACAATGTGTGATTATTCATGCTATCATCAGGGGTAAGAGAGAATTTTGTATTTAGATCTCCAATTAATCTGTGCTGAGGTTTTTTTTTTTTGTTGTTGTTGTTTTGTTTGTTTTTTTTTGAGACAGTTTCACTTGTTGCCCAGGCTGGAGTGCAGTGGCACAATCCTGGATAACTATAACCTCCACTTCCTGAGTTCAAGCAATTCTCCTGCCTCAGCCTCCTGAGCAGCTGAGATTATAGGCATGCACCACCATGCCCAGCTAATTTTGTATTTTTAGTAGAGATGAGGTCTCCCCATGTGGGTCAGCCTGGTCTCGAATTCTCGACCTCAAGTGATCCACCCACCTCAGCCTCCCAAAGTACTGGGAGAGAGATCTTATAAAATTACTTAAATATATCTCTTAGTTAATAAACTTAAGTAAGAGTCAGTGACCTTTTATTGGATTTCCCTGCAAAATAATGGGGTTAGCAAAGTAGATATCATTAACTCCCACACATCTTATTTCCAACTTTGCGATTAAAGCTTCTTGTTTTTCGAAAAACCTAGATGTCCACAAATTCATCTCAAATAACCATAGGATTGACTCTTTGAAACAAATAAATGCAATATTAATTCAATAAAAGCTTACCAACAAAGGGCCTGAAATAATGGGCCTGAAACCAACAAGGGGAAAAGAATGAGCAAATGAATCCTTCCCCTTTAAAACAAATAAAAACAAACAGCCTTACACCAATTCACAAAAGAGTTAAGCCACATAAAATGCCTTACAAAGAAATTAATACTACACTTCAGTTTATTGGCTCTTTTACTTCCTCATCAAGCTTTGTAAACATTTCTAAATAAAGCGTCATTTCCAGGAGTCAACATTTTTCACTGGAACATAATTTTAGCAGTACAATGAGTGCCTTCCATTAAAATGATTGGTTTCACTTGAGGAAGTTTCCCCAATGCAAGAATTTGCTTTCATCATTATGGCTGAAACATAGATTCTGTTAGATCTTGTTAACTACCCTTGCTACATATATGTAATATGATAATGTATTTTCTCATCTTTCCTAATAGGAAATCAGTGTATGCCTTCAACGTGTTTGCATGAAGTCAGTGTACTTTCAAGGTCGTACAGAAGATTCTAAATCATTGTTTTAAATATCAACTTTCAACTATGTCAGCCGTTCTGAAAACATATGGCTACCATTTGTCCAAGAGTTTGAAAATCATCATACTGTCACTGGACTGCCGTACGAAGGAGGTCTATTTCAAGAGGGGCATGATTTCATGTCTACGATAAAACAGTGAGATTGGCCAGGATTCATAGGTCAATAAGGAGATAGCAAAGAAGCCATTTAAAACCCATTTTTGATGAGAAAGGCAAGTAGTAACCCTATCAAAACATCTTTAATCTCTAATTAGATGTCAATGTCTACTTAGTATGTATGATTTTAGACACCTGAAGGCATCACAAGTTTTGTTTATAATATTATGTTATGATATAGCCTAAGATAAATTATCGAATACCTAAAATGTGATTCTGACACACGAATAAGTTAGCAAGGCTGATCTAATTAGTTAGTAAGGCTGATCTCCAACATATCAATGAAAAGATGGAAACCTCCTGGAAGGCCTCCTACATTTAGGTAAGAAGGAACCACCTAGAAGGAATTTGAACTAGTAAGGAAACTCTTGGCAGTGGGAGAAGGATCAATCCTAAGTATATTATATTTGGCACTTGAATGTTCCTCCCATCTCAACCTCACATAGACTGAACAGAAGGATTATAAATACAAGCTAAAAGAGCTGTCCTACAGACCCTTGCTTGATCTAGCCCCTGCCTTCCTTTCTGGTCTTACATTATCCCATCTCCCCCTTCAAGTCCCATTCTTTAGGCTCTTCTACATCATTGCATTGTGCTGCCTCAGCCAATTAAACCTTCACTCTTGCCATTGACATCACCAAAACCTCTTTGCTTGAATCTTGCCCAATTCTCTTTTCGATCCTCAAGCACACTACAGTGGGGAATTTAGAAACACCTGCATGAAAACAGTGAGATTCTGGGTCAGCAGGCAAAGAAAAAAGCCTGTGAAACTTGGATTACTTTGTGACTCTGACCCCAGTCTGGCCCCACCGGAAAACAAGGCCTGGAAAACTGGAGCTGTACTTTTATAAAACTGGGGTTGTATATATTTTTTTAAGATATGACTTAGGACTGTCACTCTCTTTTCCTTCCTTTCTTTTTCCCTCTGTCTTTATCAGAAAGCTGTGTATAGGATATAACTAAAACACTTCTTCTCATCTAGCTTGTAACCCCAAACCAGTTCCCTTCACTAATAATGACATATAGAATCTTTGTATTTTGTAGGTGTAAGGATCGACACTAAGAAATCCTATGGGCTAAGCCATAAAACTCAGGTCCCAGGAGGCTGAATAATTGCTCAGAGTTGCACATCTAGTTGCTGGCATTCAGATTAACATTCAAAGGTTAGTTCATTGCACCTTTAGCTTTCAGTTGAAAGAAAGAAAGAAAGGTGATGTTTCACACAATGGAATTAAGCTGGGAAGCTGAGTTGACCTATAATTAAAAATGAAAGTCATGCCACTCAGCCTACTACACTGCTTAACATTCATGACTATCACAGGTGTATCTCATAAATTACAATTATTTCTTTGGCCCCAGAAATCAATTTGGTAAATAGATACACCGTTTATATACAGAATTCCACATTTACATTTATCTGAGAACTAGGTGTGAAGGACAGGGTTGAATATAGCTAAAGGGCATACATTGAGGGAAATGAATTACATATGATATTACATATCTTACTATAATATCAACAATAATCTTTCATTTTTCAAGCATATTGCATATAAAGTGGGCATTATGAACTCCCTGCACCACAAGCAAACAACAGAAGCTTATCATATGGCAAATGATTAATGCTGCCACCTCCAAGTTACCTTGGGCACAGCCAGGATGCATCTCAAAGATGTGTTAAATATCTATCAACACCTTCTGCAGTGATTGCTATAAAGAGAAGATAATGATGAAGGCACCAAGCTTGTATTTCTTCAGGATTAGATTCACAGGAGGGGAAAACAGGTTAGATTCACAGGAAAAAAATAATAATTAGCAAGAATTTCTGATAAATTAGGTAACTTTCGACACTTGTAAATTTATTAATTCATTTCTTTGTTCATTCATAGAACAAATATTTGTAACACACAAAAAAAAAATCTTGTCAGGTACTCATCTGGATTTTAGACATAGAGCAGGATTCAGAATAAAGCTCTTTCTTTTAAAGGAATTTACATTCTTTTGGAGATCTTAGATAAATGGATTTAAAATATTTGGAAGTAAGAGGTAAGATACAAGGGAACAAGTGAAAAGTTTATGGGAGAACAGGAAGGAGGGAGTGTGGCTCTAAGCTTCTGTGATAGTCACTTGCATAGGATGGCAGCATGGCTCTGGGAGTCCTGTCTGATAAGAAAGCACTTCTTTAGAGCAGTGAAAGTAGTGAAGCAGTAAGGCTGGCAGATGTTTAGAGGGAGACATTTCTAAGCAGAGGGAATAGCACGTACAATGACTTTGACAGAGAAATGTGGCTAGCCTTGGTATTTTCAGAAACCAGTAAGTGGGCATTGTGGCTGAAGACTAGTGTGTGTGAATGGAAGAAGAAGAGAGGTTATTTAGGGCGTTATAAGCTGAGATGAAAACACATTACCATTGCATGGAAAAAAATAAAACTTGCCAAAATGGTATGATTTGTAGACAAATACAAATTTATAATCTTGATTATAGGGGATATCACAGAACAGCAGGATCTTTTTTTATACAGTTTTCTGAAAACACTGTAATCCACAACTGCCATTTATTAATTTAATTTCATGAAAATTTATTCTTGAATCAGACTTCCTTACGTTAAGGAAGTAAGTAAGTAACTGCCTAACTTTGGCTAATTATTTAAACTTTCTATACCTTAATTTCCAAATCTGCAGTCTATGGATCATAAAAGAAACCAACAGTAATCTCTCTCAGGAGCATAAATGTAACTATATGTACATACCAAAGTAAATTGTATCAGTCGAATTCAAAATAATGTATTTTAAAAATTGCATTTATTCTAGAAAGGCAAAGTCAGCTAATATTAAAAGATTGATTCATGTGATTTACCCATATTGTCAGAAAAATAAAGTCATGATTATCTCCGTATTTTTTTTAAATCAATCAACCTCTATTAATTTAAAAACCTAGCAACAAGAAATAGAAAGGCAGTTTTCTTAACCTAAAAGAGATTCTAGAAAACAAATCCTTGCTAGCATATAGATAAGATGAAACTGTTTTGTTCTTATAATTAGTCAGCATTGTGCTGGAGACTCTAGAACACAGGAAAAGGTTGTTTTTTTTTTTGAGAAAAAGTTTTGCTCTTTCTCCCCAGGCTGGAGTGCAACGGCATGATCTCTGCTCACTACAACCTCCTGGGTTCAAGCAATTCTCCTGCCTCTGCCCCCCAAGTAGCTGAGATTACAGGCATGTGCCACCATGCCCAGCTAATTTTGTATGTATAGTAGAGACTGGGGTTTCTCTATGTTGTTCGAGCTGGTCTTGAACTCCCGACCTCAGTCCTCCCAAAGTGCTGGGATTACAGGTATGAGCCACCAGGCCCAGCTGGAGATTTTTTTAAAAATAAAAGTTATAAGAATTGGAAAGATAGGAATTACAGGGTCATTATTTTTATATGAAATAATTGAGTAAATAAACGATTCAATAGGCTATTGATATTTAAATATAGAAAACTACAAGATGAAATATCTATTTTAAAAGTTTCTACATAATACTAAAACAATTGAGATACAATTTTTTTAAAGATATATTTACAATAACACCACAGAAACATCAAATACCTATGACTAGATCTAACTAAGGACATGTACATGACAGAAAGCCACAATATTCTATTGAGAGAAATTAGAAAACTTAAATATATAGAGGAATGCATTATGTTCATAGATCAGAAGATACAATATTGTAAAAATATTGATTCTCTACAAGCTGTTTTACAGATTCAATGTACCCCAATCAAAATTTCAACAGAAATTGTGGTGATGATTGACAAGTGAGTTCTAAAACATATATGAAAGAACAAAAGATTAAAATTGTGAAGTCAAACATTTTGGAGAATTTGCACTACAGGACATCAAGACATTATTGGCTCAGCGCAGTGACTCATACCTGTAATCCCAGCACGTTGGGATGCCAATGAGGGGGGATCATTTGAGATCAGGAGTTTGAAATCAGCCTTCCCAACATGATGAAACCCCATTTCTACCAAAAAAAAAAAAAAAAAAAGAATTAACCAGGTGTGGTAGTGCGTGCCTGTAGTCCCAGCTACTCAGGAGTCTGAGGCGGGAGAATCAGTTGAACCCAGGAAGCAGAAGTTGGCATGAGCCGAGATGGTGCCACTGCAGTCCAGCCTGGGTGACAGAGTGAGATTCCATGGCAAAAAAAAAAAAAACTTATTATTCAAGTATAATAATTATGATATATTCCAATCTCTATACAGTCAGTCACCTGTTTTATGCAAAGATCCTACTGCAAAATGGAGGAAAGGATGTCCTTTTTAGAAAATGATGCTGAATTAAATTGGTATCTTATATATTAATAGTTTGGCTATTTATCCCCTCCAAATCTCACATTAAAATGTGATTCCCAGTGTTGGAGGTGGGGCTTAGGGAGAGGTGTTTGGATCATGAGTGGAGGGATCCATCATGAATGGCTTGGTGCCTTCCCCATAGAATGAGTTCACACAACACCTGGTTATTTAAACAGGAGCTGGCATCTCCCTCTCTTTCTCTCTGCTTCTTCTCTCACCATATGACCTGCTGACTCCCATTTACCTTCTGTCATGAATGTAAGCTTCCTGAGGCCCTCACCAAAAGCAGACATCAGCATTATGTTTCATATGTAGCCTGCAGAACTATAAATTAAATAAAGCTCTTTTTTTCTTTGTAAATTACCCACTCTCAAGTATTCCTTTATAGCAACAAAAATGGACTAACAGTATCAATATAGGAAAAGTGTGCATTTCAGTTGCTATCTTAAGCCACATATGAAAATCTACTCCAGATAGACTGTAGAGCTAAATCTGAATGATAAATAATAAGCCTTCTGTAAGATAAAATACAAACACATCTTCATGATGATGAGGTAGTATTTGGATAGGAAAGGAAAGCAATATTCATATATCTTATACCCTCAAGCCAGCTTGTTACACCAGACACTGGGGCAGCTAATGTAAGTTGTCACTAATCTGCCAGCTCTCCTGGTTGGCCTGGGGCATAAGTCAGATCTTCAACTCCTTCTGCTCTCACTAAGTCTCCTCTGTCAGCTTCTTAGAGGCATGAACCAAGTACTTGAACATCTCCATGGCAACTACAGCAGAAAAGTCCAGATGAAAGCCTGTGAAACTGCCTCTACCTACCAAAACACTAAACCCAAAGCAAATAGCATTTTTTAAGGGATTTTGAGGATAAGAGCCACCAAGAAGTTGTAAAGAGTGCAGTGTGCTGACACTACCACACCTGCATTCAACATACCCATTATTTTGGCCTGTGCAAAAGACAGATGGGACTTTGAAAGCGGCAATACATTATTGTAAACTTAATCAGGTGGTGAAATCCATTGCAATTGTTGGCCCAGTTGTAGTCTCATTACTGGAACAAATCAACACACCTCCTGGCATCTGCAATCTGAAAATGCATCTATCTCTCTTTCTCTGTCTCTCTCTCTGCTCTCTCTCTCTCTCGTGTGTGTGTGTGTGTGTGTGTGTGTGTGTAAAGAACTTCAGAAATGATTTGCTTTTCCCTAACAGAGCCAGTATCATATTAAACCTCCAGTCCTATGCCATAATCTACTCTACAGGGACTTCTATGGCATTCTTCATTCTACAGGATGTCATTACTCTGATAATCCATTACACTTATGATTCACTGATTAGATCAGATGAGCAGAAAGTAACAACTGCTTTATGTACCTTCCAAAGATATATGCAGTTATTTCCTTTTTTTAGGTAGAAAAAAGGAAATAAATCCTACAGAAATTTAGGTATCTTTCACCTCAGTAACATTTCTAGGGGCACAGAGGCATGGTGTGATATTCTCACAGTGAAAGATTAGTTGCTTCATCTCCTCCTTTTTATCACTAAAAATGGACCAAAATGACTAGTGTACCACTTTAGAGTTTGCAGAATCATAAACCTCACTTGGACATGCTATTCTGACCAGCTCATTAAGTAACTTGATAATCTACCAATTTTGAATGTGGCCAAGGTAACAACAATAATAATAATAATTCTTCAGCTGCCCTAATAGTTGGACCAGATGACCCTCATATCCTCATGATGCTTGACATGTCTGTGACAGATAGGCTGCTTCATGGAGATTTTGACAAAATGCTCTAGGAGGCTCACAGCACAAACATTTAAAATTTTGGATCACAGCTATATCATCCTTTGCAAACAATTATTATAGTTTTGAGAAATAACTTCCATTTTTTCTGGGGCCAAGCAAATGATGGTGTTTTACCATAGCCTACCAAATTACCACATGGCCTTAGCTGCCAATCATAAGCTGGGTGCTGTCCGACCATCAAACCAAAACATTGGGCAGCACAGAAGCACTTCATATTCAAATGGCAGGTAGGAGATTCAGCTCAGTCACATCCCAAAGGCAAATGTAAGTTCCATGAGCAAGTGGCTCACAGGCCATATTGCTGATCCAATGCCTCCTCTTTCTCAACCTGCCCTCCTGGCCACATGGAGATTTCCCTAGAGCTGGTTGACTAAAATAATATGGCTTCATTTAAAGATGGGAGCACCTTCCAGGCTTATTTGGGGTGGCCTTGGAGGACAAAGGTAAAGGGAAGGCCTCCAGTGGACAAAGCTTTGAACAGTGAATCTGGCTGTTTGCTTTGCTTGGAAGAAGAAAGACATAGCCAGAGTTGTGAATCTACACCACTTTGTGGACAGTGGCTAAAAGATTAGGTAAGTGGCCAGGACTTGGATGAAACATAACTGGAAAATTAGTTCTGTAACTGGGCACAGACTATGACAATATTTGCTCTTCATCCGAACACTTACCAAACAACAACCTCAAACAAGAGAATTTTAATATTCTTCTAGACAAAATGCCCCATTCTCTGAAGGTAAGTCAGACACTTCTGTCCTTGTCATGAATGAGCTTCATGAATGAAGTGATGATGTTTTAGGGCTAGAGTTGCATCTTGGGCTCAAAAACATAAACTATCACTCACAAAGGCCAATTCGGCTAAAGCCATTGCTAACCTGCCATTAGCAGAGACAAATGTTGAGCCCCCATTACTGCACCATTCACCAAGGAGCTTGTTGAGCAACAGGGTGCCAGTTGACTGCATCCAAGCTTCTCCAGCTTGCCTGATTTTTTTTGTTGTTGTTGTTCTGTTTTGTTTTGTTCTACTTTTAGCAGCTTGAAACCATAGATTTTAGTTTCTGCCTCTAGTGATATGCAGAAAAGAAGGATGAAGAAGGGGCTTTACTGGCCCAACCAGAAACAGAAACTAAGAATCCATGGCTGTATTCTCTCCCTTGGACACTCTTGTGAGACCTTTCATAATGCAAGATGTAGCATTTTGTTCCCACTGGAATAGATACTCTGAATATGAATCTACCTTATTTGCCTATAATGCTTCTGCCAAAACCATGGCTTCTGGCCACAGGTGTGAATCTACACCACTTAATGGACAGTGGCTAATAGATGAGATCAATGGACAGGGACTTGGAAGAAACATAATTGGAAAATTGGTTCTGTAACTGGGCATGGACTATGCCAGTATTTGTTCTTCGTGTGAACACTTACCAAAGAGCAACTTCCCTATTATTTGCCATCTTGATATTCCATACAGCTTTGCTTCTGACCAAATAAATGCTGTCTTGTATTTATGCAATTCACTGGTCTTCCAATGTTTCCCATCATCCCGAAGCAGTAGTATGACAGAATGGTGCAATAACTTTTAGAAGACTCAGTCATGGCACCAATTGGGTAAGAACACCTTATGAGGCTGAGATAATGTCCTCCAGGATGCAGTATATGCTGTAATTCAGCAATCTATATATAATGCCATTTCCCCATAGCCAAAATTAATGGGTCCAAGGATCATCATAGTTGGAAATGAGAGGAACGCTTCTAACTATTAGCCCTGATACTCCCCTAGTAAAAATGTTGCTTGTTAAAAACTTTGGATTCTGGTAGTCTCTAGACCTGATAACACTGTTCCACATTTGTGTAATTCAACACAGTAGCCACTAGCTATATGTGGTTATGGAATTCTTAAAAGATGGCTACTTCAACTGAGATAATATAATTTTAAATTTATTTAATTTAAAATAATTTAATTTAATATAAATAGCCACATATAACTAGTGACTACCATATTTGATTAATTTTTATCTCAAAGTCTACAGTTTTAAAAGATTAATACTTTAACCAGGGTATTGTAATGTTTCCATCATACTAGAAGTTGAAATTGATAACTGTCCATTTTCAGCTTCTATGACAATATTCAACAGTTACTAGACTGCCTGCAAGAATTATTCCTGATTATCAAGGAGAAATTGTACTACTACGCAATAAGGATAAGGGAGTATACTGAAATGCAGAATATTCTTTGGATGCCTCTTAGTAGTCCTAAGTCCTGTCATTAAAATAAATGGAAAATGATACCCAACATAGGTAGAATTTAAGTCACCCAGATCCTTCAGGGATAAATATTTTACTCATCATACCAGGAAAGGAATTACAACCAGCTGAGTTCTTGCTTAGGAGAAAAATAATTATGGGATTGACACTGAGAAAAGTGAATATTCACAGGTAGAAGAATGAAATTGGGTCCTTGTCTCACATTCTATACAAAAATCAACTCAAAATCAGTTAAAGACTTAGATACAAGACCAAAAACTACTAGAAGAAAACATAGGGGTGAAACTACACAAAACCGCTCTGGATAATTATTTTTTTTATTTGACTTCAGAAGTGCAGGCACCAAAAGCAAAAATAGACCCAAATGGGGTTACATTAAGCTATAAAGCTTCTGCACAGCAAAGGAAACAACAGCACGAAGAGACAACCTGTGGAATGAGATAAAGTTATGGTAAACCATACATTTAATAAGGAATGTATATCTGAAATATATAAAGTGCTCAAACAACTCAACAGCAAGAAAACAAAAAACTCAATTAAAAAACAGACAAGGGACCTGAATATTTCTCAAAAGAAAATATACAAATGATGAACGGGTATATGAAAAAATCCGCAACACTGCAAATCATTAGGGAAATGCAAGTTAAAATGACAATGAAATATCATCTCGCAGCTGTCAGATGGCTATTACCAAAAAGATGAAAGATAACAAGCATTGATGAGGATATGAAGGAAAGAGAACTCTACTATGCTATTGATGGGAACGTAAATTAGTACAGCCACTATGGAAAACTGTGTGGAGATTCCACAGAAAACTCCAAATAGAACTACCATAGGATCCAGCAATCTCACTTCTGGATAATTATCCAAAAGATTTGAAATCTGTTTGTCGACCAGATGTCTGCACTCTCATGTTCAAGGCAGCACTATCCACAATAGCCAACTTATGGAATCAATGAAAGTGTCCATCAACAAATGGGCAAATAAAAGAAAAAGCAGTGCATATAAACAATGGAATATTAACCAGTCTTCAAAAAGGAAATAAATTTTGTCACTTTCAACAGCATGGATGAATTTGGAGTACATTATGCTAACTGAAATAAGCCAGGCACAGAAAGACAAACACTGCAGGTTCTCACATTATGTAGGATCTAAAACAATCTAAAACAATCAAATTTATGGAAGCAAAGAGCAGCATGATAGGGTTACAGAGGCTGGGGGCTGGGGGCAGTGAAGCAATGATGATCAAAGGGTACCCAATCTCAAACAGGAAGAATATAGGTTTTTTTAATAGTTCTATTGTGCAGTGTGGTAAATATAGTTAACATTGTACATTTCAAAATTGCTAAGGAAGTAAATTTCAAAAGTCTTCAAAAAATTTAAGTATTTGAGGTAATGAATGTGAACTAGCTTGATTTAATTATTTACATTATATTTATGAATCATAACATCACTTTCATCACTTTTACCCCATAAGTATATACAAATTATAATTAACAATTACCATTTTAAAAAGAATGATACTGGCTCCAACAGTGTGGCTAGTTGTAGAAATGAGGACTAGAGTAGCTAAGGATATTCTTCATTTTGATATGACTATATTTTTATTTTTATTAATCATTTTTTTCTTTTTCCCTCCCAATTCTCTACCACCTAATATAATATATACTCATAGAAATTAAATGTAAATACAGGAGTAAAAAATGAGAGTTTGACTTAGCTAAAGGGGTAAATACTATAATCCAAAAATATATTCAAGTATTTTACGTTCTCTTTTGAAGAGAAGATAGCATGTTTGGGATAATTGTATTCTGTTAGGTAGAAATGTAATTTTGCTTCTCGTTTTAAGAATTACAGATAGTTGAAAGAGAGCTGGAATGTAGTGGATATTTCCTTTGTCTACACAAATAATCTAGAACTGCATTTCATAGTTCTTTCTCCATGTGATTCCTGGTTAGCCCTGGCTGGAAAATACATTCTAAGTGAGATCCTAAAAGGGGGCTTACCAGCAGCTCATCAGCTATCACTTAATCTCCTTCTTGTTTCTACAAGCCTTAAGCCAAATACACGTGCAGCCCCATAGCAAAGAACAACAGCTTCTCCTGCAGAAGACCCACAGTGTCAGTGTTGGTGGTGGCAAGCGACAAAAGCCATTTAGAGTTAGAGTTTTCTCAAGGGTTTCAGTTTTCCTCAAGTGTTCTAGTTCTGCCTTGTGAGTTCCAGTTTCTCATCGCTGTCTTTGAAAATCAGCGTTTCCTCCCGACTTCTTGTCTGGCTAATGTGGAATAATTTCAGTTTTGATACTAGACAGAAGGGCAACATCCTCAATAGACAGCTCCACCAGTTTCCACAATTGAGTAAAGTTGAATCATGGTAATAAATCCCTTATCATATATGATTTATAGTGAATTGAGGTTTCTAATGAAATCTCAACTGTTAGAAAATTTTTGTCAATACCTGCTAAGGTGGAACCTATGCATGCCCTATAAATCAGCAGCTACATTCCTAAATATCCAACCTTAGAAACAAGTACCTATGTGCACAAAAATGCATAAACAAGAATGTTGATAGCTTTTTATCCATCATAGCCAAAAACTGGAGACAACCCAAATGTCTATCCACAGAAAAAAGAATAAATCCACCAGGACATAGACACACATTACAATACATGTCAGTGAAAAGGAGCAAGCTTCTGTTTCATGCAGCAACATGAACAAATCCCAAGACACACTATTGATAAAAAGAAGCCTAACACAAAATAATGCATATTTATAGGAATTTCATTCATCAATTGTATTAAAATTCAGAAAAGTGATTGCCTTTTGAGGGAGGCAATGACTAGATTCAGTACAGGGAGAGATCTGGAAGGGGCTCACCAGCATTATCTAGGAACGGATAATGTCATCTGGTGGAATTACATAGGTATATTCACTTTGTAAAATGTTGTAAGTTGTAGACTTAAGACTTGTGAATTCTACTATTTGTATATATTTGTACAAATGATTAGAAATAATATTTACCTACTTCATAATATGTGAAAATTAAATGACATACCTCATGCTTAACATAATAACATTTTAATAAATACTACATAGCGTTACTTTGTTCTTACAAAAACTAGTAAATGAAAAGAAAAATTTTCACTAGGCAACCTTACAATTAAGAACATGATAATTTTACACTAGAAAAGAGTTGGACCTAAAACTATTACATCAGAGGTGCTGTGTCCATTGTTTACATGACATTACAACATCACATTCTAATTTGAAGGGTTATTTTACAGCAAAGAACAGAGAAACTAGAGATTTATGTGGAAGGATGTCTCTCTGCTTGATATCCATTGTTCTCAGCCACAGCTAGCTCTCTCTATTTTCTGCAGAGAACAATTAAAAAAGTTTTGGAGCATATGTGTTGTCTGATTTGTCCCATTAGTATGTAAACACTGTCAGAACAGGTACCTTCTCTATATTTTCTATTTTTTTCCCAATGATATGGCTAATAACTGTCACACAGTCGGTTCCCAAGTAAGTGAAGTGTAATAAGTAAAGTGATACACAGAGCTTGAATACCCATAACCTGAACATAAAGAGCTGGCACCCATGACATGTGGGCCAGCCTTCTTGATGGGGTTAGCATTCCCAACTTACCTCTTCCCTAGCTCCTTTCTTGTGGAAAGCCTGCTTGTCATAGTTTAAGTTTTAGCTCTGTAGAGTTCTAAGAGAAATTTCTTCAAGGTTAACAATTTCTGAATACTTGACATTTCTGATACGGTTGCCCTTGTACTTCTCTTAATGAAATGACAACACGACAAATCCTTTCCAAAATGAAGTGGAAAATGAAGGTGAATAAATAAATAACTAATGAAGGGGCCACAGATCAACTAATTATCATCACAATATCAGGAAGTTTATGTTAATAAGAAGTGTATGTCATTTTACTTTGCATTTATTTATAATCTGGAAAATGTTGACAGGACATTCTTGTGTCATCAAAAAATTTATCTAATAATCAATTAGATATATAACTATAAATAATTTAAATTCTATCAAGTAAAAACAAAGATTTAACTGAGTTCTGCCAACTAGGCTTGGGGCACTTAGACATCCTCACAGCAGATGGGAGCTGTCAAAGCACATAAACATTCCAAGTTGTAAGACACGACTTTCAGATGACAGAAACCAGAAGAATTCATGCAAATCCGTGAGCCCAACACACCTTATTTAAAAGAGAGCATTTGACAGGCAAGAGAGTAGACCATTTTGAAGGTTTGCTTTTGGAGATACCCCAGGTTTTAATTATTAAATGTCACCATTTCCTAAGCAGAGATTTTTCTACAGATAACCCTTTAAAAAAATCTATTTAAAAACAGCGTTTCTTCTGCTGATCTTGGTGTTAACACTTTGCAAAATTATGTTTTCTTCATCATTCAAAACTTCACTTTAATGATATCCAATGATAGATAATAAAGTGACTAAAAAATTTCCCTAATAGATTTGGCCAATTTAATTTTAAGCTAATCTCTTTGGGATGGATTTTATTTACTACATGCTTGTAGCTATAAGAATTTTGACCATAAAAGTGGTGATGTCCCTCCAATTTCATTATAAGAGGAGCAGAAACATGTTTGGAATTAGGTGTTCGGGATGTATATGTATGACAACGTACATGCAGAGCGAGAATGCTATTTTTTACTTAGTTTGTACATCCATTTGGTGTTCCTTGTTGAGAGATGATAATAGAGCCTTAGGAAAGTGACAATCCAACAACCACCACTGGGAAATGAGATTTCCACTGAAAATATGATCAATAAAATAACTGACATACACATGGCACTTTCTCATTTTAAAAAATGCTTTCATATGCATGAGTTAATTTGTTCCTGAAGTTAATCTAAGAAAGAGACTAAGAATATCTTTGGCTGGGCGCGGTGGCTCATGCCTATAATCCCAGCACTTTGGGAGGCCGAGGCAGGTGGATCACGAGGTCAACAGATCAAGACCATCCTGGTCAACATGGTGAAACCCCATCTCTAACAAAAATACAAAAATTAGCTGGGCATGGTGGCGCATGCCTGTAGTCCCAGCTACTCGGGAGGCAGAGGCAGGAGAATTGCTCGAACCCAGAAGGCGGAGGTTGAGGTGAGCCGAGATCACGCCATTGCACTCCAGACTCCAGACTGGGTAACAAGAGCAAAACTCCGTCTCAAACTTCCCAAAAAAATGGAAAAAAAAAAGAATATCTTTATTGGCCCCATTTACAGCTGAAGAAACTGAGAGTTGAGGAAATTGTGAAATCAATTACAGATCACTTTAACAGTTAACTTAATATCCAAGGACAAGAAATCTTTCAATTTCAAATTCCTCTCTTTCCCACATATCATAGTGAGGGAAGAATCACATTCACCTTCTGAAAATAGCATATTTTAAAAGAAACTGCACTGATACTGATCATTGCATTTTCAATGTACACTTTGCATACTTCTTTACATTTGGACCAGGTGATGCCATGGGGAAGGAGACACTCGGTCTCTAATCCCTATGTAAGTGGAAAGGTGATTTGTATAACCATCCTTCTAAAAAGTGGTACCATGTAGTTCCTGCAATAAGTGGGATGTCTCAGCCCAGATCTCAAATTTGAGTAGGAGTTGGCCCGAAGAAGGGGCAGGATGTTTTAGGCACAGGAAATTGCACATACAAATGTGCAGAGACGAGAAAGTGTGACATGATCAAGTGACTGAAATAAACCCAGTTTGATCTGAGTGTACCGAGAGGCTGGGGAATCATAAGAGATGTGACCAGGGGAACAAGCAGGAAGTGGATCGCAGAGGACCTTATATGTCACTGTAAAAGTTTTAAACTTTAAGAGCAATAGGGAGCTTTGTAAGAGGTTTGAGCATTTCATGTGTATTGGTAACGTTGTTTAAAGTTTATTTGCATTTGTAGGGGAAGACTTCTCTTGGAGCATGTTGGATCTTCTTTGGAAAGCTGCCAATGAGTAAGATTGCAAATGGCCAGCTAGGCCTTAGAAAGAATAAGATTTCTAACCCAAAATGATATAAATTTTATTCTCAAGGTAATACAAATGCATACTGACATAATTGGCCCTAAGGAGAATTAATAATATAACAAGGCCATAGGTTTTAATAATGTAATTGACTTTTTTCTACTTGGGGTATCTTTTTTTTTTTTTTAACTCTACTTGGTTTTAAAGACTAAATGGTCTTGGTTATTGGAAATAACTTTTAATAATCTCACAAATCTAGACAAGATCCCCTGGGCAATTAGTAGATGAGATATTTACATGCCAAACTCTAAGGTTCAGCATATGGTCCTGAATATTTGCATAAATAAAATGTTAAGATAGCATTTTCTGTGAGGTACTTTTATTTTTGTCTTTCATTCACAACACCTAAATAGGGTTTCTTTCATGCATAGATTATCTCCTTATACATTGTCCTAAAGTAATATTTTGTATATGTTAATTTTTCTTATACAGAAAATACTGCCGGGTGCAGTGGCTCATGCCCCAGCACTTTGGGAGGCCTAGGTGGGTGGATCATAAGGTCAGGAGATCAAAACCATCCTGACAAACATGAAAAAACCCCACCTCCATCTCTACAAAAATACAAAATTAGCTGGTCGTGGTGGCGCATGCCTGTAATCCCAGCTACTTGGGGAGCTGAGGCAGGAGAATCACTTGAACCCGGGAGGCGGAGGTTGCAGTGAGCTGAGACTGGGCCATTACCCTCTGGCCTGGGCAACAAGAGCAAAACTCCATCTCAAAAAAAAAAAAAAAAAAAAAAAAAAAATTACTGCCAAGTGTGTTGGCTCATGTCTGTAATCCCAACACTTTGGGAGGCTGAGGTGGGAGGATCACTGAGGTCAGGAGTTTGAGATCAGCCTGGCCAACATGTCTCTGTAGAGACAGAATTTTTGCTAAATGCAAAAATTAGCCAGGCATGGTGGCAGATGCCTGTAATACCAGCTACTAGGGAGGCTGAGGCAGGAGAATCACTGGAACTCAGGAGGCACAGGTTGTAGTGGGTGGAGATTACACTACTTCACTCCAGCCTGGGCAACAGAGTAAGACTCCATCTCAAAAAAAAAAAAAAAAGGAAAAAGAAAATATATTAGGTGTTAAAAATAGAAATGTGCAAAAAGAAAAAATCTCTTACACTAGGCAAATAACTTAACTTGTTGATTGTTTTACAAAAATAAACTCATATCCCATATCCCAATTTATACTGTTTTGCAATATTTTTCCATTTAGTTACATCTCATGAAGATTTTTAATGTGATTCTTCATCTGAATATATTTTAATGAGTGTAGTTTCCCATCTTAGGAATGAAGCTTTTTAACCAATTCCATATTGCTAAACATCTAGCTTTCTTTCTTTTTAATTATAAACAACACTGTGAATTATGATGTATAATTAACATCCAGTGGCATAATAAAAGTAAAAACATACTAGCCACCAAATATATATATACATATATATATATATATATATACACACACACATATATA
>NW_022436950.1:13414747-13500232 GCF_009761245.1 Sapajus apella | reverse complement strand
TTTTTTCTTTTTTGAGATGGCGTCTCCCTCTGTCACCCAGGCTGGAGTGCAGAGGCACAATCTGCAACCTCCACCTCCCAGGCTTAGGTGATTCACCACCAAATAATATATTTATCAGCCCCAAACCTTTTCTACCTTTTCCACATTAATATGACAAAAGCAAAGAGGTATCTTTTGGCCATCTTCTGCCTAAATAAAGGGATTAATAGAGCATATATTTAATTATTTTAATAAATTATATTTATCTACATTCCAAGGTCATTGAACAACAGGACAAAACTGTCAATCTGCGTGAATGTATGTGGCTGCCATAAACAATGAATGCAAGCAACATAACCTTTAATGTTGCTTATGAAGCTAAGTAACCTTAAGAACTTAAAATATATATATATATATGTATACACACACACACACACACACACACACACACATATATATATATATCTCACTTAGTTTCCAGGATAGAACATCTTGAACTTCATGGCAGATATGAAATGTTCCTTAAAAGATTACCCTGAAACCACAGCTAGAAGAGTAACTTAGCAGTCTGAATTTAATCTAACTGGATGTCCTTTTTCTTGATTGGAGCCTATACTACTCTCTCCCAGTAGAGAAACTGTCAGTGGTCACAATGACAGACATCTGCAGGCCATTGTGGTGATCTAGAAATACTGGTTTCCCACCTGCAAAGTTAAAATACTGAGCCTTGACCAAATGTAGTGCCCAGGTTTTTTAGAGTCTGGTCTCTGAAATCAGACCATCTGCATTTGAAACAGAACTCTACCTCTTGCAATCCTTTTGAATTTTTGAACAAGTTCTTTGGGCCTCAGTTTCCAAAGGAGACTCTAAGCAGTTGATGGGAGGTTTAAACAAAATAATCAATATAAATCACTTAGTTCAGTATCAGGCTCACAGAGCATACTTGGTAAATGTGAGATATTGATTTCTCAAATTTGTAAATGTAAATAGAGTAAAAAAGAATGCCAAATTCCTATCAAGACAATGTCTTATTTGTCTCACTTGTTACCCAATTCAAAACGAAGTGTAGACAAGATCTTAAAATAGCCTGGTATGCCAAATCTTATTTAAAAGTGGAGGAGAAAGTAGAACATTAAGAGAAAGAAGAGGAGCAGGAGGAAGGATGAGAAGAGGAGGAAGAGCAAATGCATTCTAGAATATACACTTGCACTTAGATATACAGATTACAAATTCATATAGGAAAAAAGAATAAATGATAGCTATTGAAATAATGCCATCGATAGAAGGAATGTCTAATAACCTGAGACATCACAGCATACAAAGTTATTTTCTTCCAGAAAACAGAATACCAACTTGAAGGTGAGAAATTTAAGTAACAATTTTTAAAAAATGATGATCCAAAATACCTATGATGATGAAACAATACTAAATATGATAAATTGCAATAAAAGTAAAGGAATTAGAGCTCGTTTAGGAAATTATTCACTACAAGAAAGTTTACTTAAAGGAAGATAATAACAAACATTTTTCCTTCTGCTTGTATAAAGATCACTGAAGGTAAGAGAAGCATTAACTGAAAAGAAATATATTTTCAAGGGGCAATGGCATAGTGTTACAAGAAAATGAGAAAATGTGGTAGAATTTCGTATCTGAAAACAGGCTATATTTATAACAGCCAAATTGATTTTAACTTATTTTAAACATGTTTATCGGCCTTTTATTGTAAAAGGAAATACATTATCACTACAAACAAAACTACTTGAAAAGTGAAAAAAGATGATAGTTCAGTGATATAATTAAGAATTCTAAACGACTGCAAATATTAAACCATTAATAATTTTCACTTGTCATGATTAGAACTGGGATGGAATGACACATTCCTATGTCTCTGTATGATAAGCTGCTCATCTCTAAATGTAAGGTTTGTATTTAAAAAGTAAAATCATCTATGGCCCCACCATCTACAGATAATCACTAGTGACAGGTTTGTATATCCTCCCCAAGCTTACTCATTCTCTCCCTCTCTCTTTCTCTAACATTTTTTGGGGGCCTGTAAATTGTTAAGCATTATTTTTCATGTGATCATTCAACTCCAAAGGAAAGATTAGCTTAGGGAGAAAAGGACATTTGAAACAAAGGATAGGGGACCTTTCAGAAAATCCAAGGATGAGAGAACAACTGGGCATCAAGACACAGTACCAGCATCAAGAAGAAGAGATGCTGGGAAAAGCACTGTCTTCCATTACACTCTTCTCCCCTCCTCTGAGGCCATTGAGCCTCATGTCTGCTTCTTTCTGCACATTCGCCTTGTCACTACTCTCACGATTCTGGCTTTCTCACAGTTCATTCTTGTAACTATTCCAGATAAACTAGCACCTCTTACCCCAATTCCGAATTCTCAGAAGGAAGAATTTGATTGGCACCATTTATATTAGGAATTGAGAGTAGCATGCTGCAGTTCTCAAGCAAAGAAGCATCTGGTCTTGGTAGGCACTGTAGCATTTTTTATGCCACTCTACATTATTTATTGATTTTATTTATTTATTTGTTTGTTTGTTTGTTTGCGAGACAGGGTCTGACACTGTGGCCCAGGCTGGAGTAAAGTGTTGTGATCCCAGATCACTGCAGCCTCAGCTTCCCAGGCTCAAGCATTCCTCCCACCTCAGCCTCCCAAGTAGCTGGGATTACAGGCATGGCACTATCACACCTGGCTAATTTTTGTATGTTTTGTAGAGACAGGGTTTTCCATGTTGCTCAGGCTGGTCTCAAATTTCCTAAGCTCAAGCAATCTGCCTGCCTGAGTCTCCCAAAACGCTGAGATTATAGACATGGGTCACAGTGCCGGCCTGATTTTTTTTTTTTTAATGTTACTTTCATTGCAGAATAATTGACAAAAATAACTCATATGTATTTAAGGTGTACAACATTTTAACAGTTGTGTTTTGTATTTCAAAATATTGGTAATACATTTTGAACTTTTTTAAATCTATGAAAGCTTTTTCTAATTTTTTAAATTAAAACCAATGTTGCATAAAAATTGATGTATATGCAGGCTTCTGCTCCTATTTATATTTCCCCAGCTTTACCAAGTTATAATTGACATAAGATTGGACAAACTGAATGTGTATAATGTGACATGTCGATATTCATATGTATTGTGAAATGATTACCACAATCTAGTTAGTTAACACGTCTAATACCTCATTGTTAACACTGGGGTGAAGGGAAGGTGGTAGAACATTTAGTATCTACTCTGAACAAATTTGAAGTGTACAATACGGTATCATTAACTACAGTCACAATGTTAAGTACTAGATTCCCAGAACATATTCATCTTAAGACTGAAAGGTTGTGCCTTTGACCAATATCTACCATTCTCCCCCAGCTCCCGGTATTCTGTTGTTTCTATGAGTTCAACTTCTTTAGATTCCACATATAAATGTGATCATTTTTTTTCTTTGACTTATATCGCTTAGCAGGAAACCCTCTAGTTTTATCCATATTGTCAAAAGTGGTAGGATTTCATTCTTTTGCATGGCTAAATAATATTTTATTGTTTATACGTTACTATATATCCATAGGAAAGAGGAGCATTATAATTTTTAAGTTAATATGAAGTCATACTTGAGCAGAGTGAGTCCTAATCCAATATGACTGGGGTCCTTATAAAAGAGGGGAATTTGGACACAAACATGCACATAGAAAGAATGCCATGTGGAAAGGAAGGCAGAGATTGGGGTGATGCTTCTACAAACCCAGTAACACTGAGATTACCAGAAGCTTACCAAAAGCTAGCAGAGATGTGTTTCATAGTTTCTGCCTGTCAGCCTCAGAAGGACCAACCCTGCTGACACAATGATCTCATCAGACTTTCAGACTCCAGAATTGAAACACAATAAATTTTTGCTGTTTAAGTCACCCAGTTTTTGTGACCTTGTTACTGCAGCCCTAGAAAACTAGCGTAAGATTCTACCATGTTGTTATACACATCCATAGTTTATGTGACAGCTAACATTGTCAACTTGATTGGATTGAAAAATGCAAAGTATTATTCCTGGGTGTGTCTGTGAAGGTGTTGCCAAAGGAGATTAACATTTGAGTTAGTGGACTGGGAGAGGCAGACCCACCCTCCATCTAGGTGGGCACCATCTAATAGTTGCCAGTGAGGCTAGAATAAAGCAGGCAGAAAAAGCTGGAAAGAGTATACTTGCTGAGTCTTCCAGTCTTCAGCTTTCTCTTGTGGTGGATGCTTTCTGCTCTTGAACATCAGACTCCAACTTCTTCAGCTTTTGGACTCTTGGACTTATGCTAGGGGTTTGCCAGGGGCTCTAGGGCCTTTGGCCACAGACTGAAGTCTGCATTGCTGGCTTCCCTACTTTAGAGGTTTTGCAACTTGGACTAATCCACCACTGGCTTCCTTGCTCTTCAAATTGCCAATGGCCTATCGAAGAACTTTACCTAGAGATCATTTGAGTCAATTCTCTTTAATAAACTCCCTTTCATATATACATATACTCTATTAATTCAGTTCCTCCAGAGAACCCTGCAAATACAGTTTGTTTTTTTATTACTGAGTTTTATTCCATTGTATATCTATACAATGCTCATCCATTCACCAATTGAGGGCATTTTGGTTGCTTCTAGTTTGAGATGATCACAAAAAAAGCTATAATAAATATTTCAGTACAGATTTTTTATATGAACATAATTTTTCTCACTTTCTTTAAATAACTAGGAGTAAGATTTCTGGGGTATATGACAAGTAGATATTTTAAAATACAAGAAACTATCAATTTGCTAAATAAGCTTCCCCATTTTGCATTCCTACCAGCAGTATATGAGTATTTTACTTTGCATCTTTGCCAGAATTTTGCGCTATCATTTTTTTTTGATTTTCACTATCATTGCATATGCAGAAGAGTAGCTCCTTGTGGTTTTCATTTGCTTTTCTATAATTATTAGTGATGCTGTGCATCCTATCATGTGCTTGTTTGCCGTTCTTTTACTTTCTTTGATGAAGAGTTGTTCGGATCTCTTGCCCATTCCTTTATTTGGTTATTTGCTTTCTTATTGCTGAGTTTTGAAAATTCCTTAGATTTTCTGAAAACAAGTCCTCTATCCAATATTTGATTTGCCAATATTTTCTTACAGTCTGTAGTATGTCTAGTATGTTGTATTTTCTTTTAACTTTTTAAGTTCAGGGATACATGTGCAGGTTTGCTACACAGGGAAATTTGTGTCATGGGTGTTTGTTGTACAGATTATTGCATCACCCAGGTATTAATCCTAGTACCCATTAGTTACTTTTCCTGATTCTCTCCTTTCTTCCATCCTTCATCCTCTAATAGGCCTCAGTGTGTGTTGTTCTGCTCTACATGTCCATGCCTCCCTCCCTCCGTCCCTCCCTCCCCGCCTTTCTTACTTTCTTTCTTCCCTTCTTTCTTTCTTAGTCTTACTTGTTGCCCAGGCTGGAGTACAGTGCTGCAATCTCAGCTTACTTCAATCTCTGCCTCCCAGGTTGAAGTAATTCTTGTGTCTCAGCCTCCCAAGTAGCTGGGATTACAGGCGCCTGCCACCATACCTGGCTATTTTTTGTATTTTTAGTAGAGACAGTGTTTTACTATGTTGGCTAGACTGGTCTTGAACACCTAACCACAAGTGATCCACCTGCCTTGGCCTCCCAAAGTGCTGGGATACAGGCATGGGCCATCACACCCGGCCATATCCATGTTTTTTTTAACAATGTCTTCCAAAAAACAGAAGACATTGTTCCTAATTTAATGAAATTCAGTTTATCAATGTTTCCTTTATGGGCCATGCTTTTGGTCCTAAATCTAAGACGTCTTTGCCTAATTTAACATGAGAAAGATTTTTCTCCTGCATTTTCTTGCAGAAGCTTTATAATTTTTGGCTTTATATTTAGGAATATCCATTTGGAGTTAATATTTTATATGGCAAAACATATAATTTAAAAAAAAATTAAAAATAATTTTGGCTTGGGGTTTGTTTTAATTTGCATTTAGATAACCAATTGTTTCAGCACTATTTCTTGATTGGCTAAATCTTGAGCTGCTGTAGGCTTCTTTTAATGGTTTTTTTTGTTGTTGTTTTTTTTGAGACTGAGTCTCAGTCTGTCACCAGGCACCAGGCTGGAGTGCAGTGGTGCAATCTCAGCTAACTGCAATCTCCGCCTCCTGGGTTCAAGTAATTCTCCTGCCCCAGCCTCCTGAGTAGTGGGACTATAGGCACGCACCATCACACTCAGCTACTTTTTGTATTTTTTTTTTTTTTTTTAGTAGAGACAGGGTTTCGCCATGTTGGCCAGGATGGTCTCCATCTCTTGACCTTGTGATCTGCCCACCTCAGCCTCCCAAAGTGCTGGGTGTACAGGCATGAACCACTGCACCCAGCCCTTTTAATGTTTTTATCTGGTTGTGCTATAGGCCAATGTTGGCCTCATAAAATAAGTTGAAAAATGGTCCTTCTTTTTTAACTTTCTGGTGAAGTTTGTGTAAAATTGGCTTTTTTTTTCTTCTTAAATGTTTGAAAAAAAAATCACCAGTAAAGCTATATACACCTGAAGCTTTCTTTGTGGGAAGGTTTTGAACCACAAATTCAGTTTCTTTAATAGATACAGGCTGTTCATGAATCTATGTCTATATGTATCTATCAACTCTGTATATATATGCATGTATATCTATATCTTCTTTAAGAGCTTTAGTAGTTTCAGTTTTTCAAAGAATTTGTCTACTTCACCTAAATTGTAGAATAAATTGACATTATTTGTAATATTTTCTTATTTTCCTTTTTCCATAAGTGTAAGTTCTACAGAGGCCTTTCCTCTGTTATTCTTGATATTGACAATTCATGTCTTATCTTTTTTTTTCTGATCAGTCTGACTAAAGATTTATAAGAGTTACCGATTGTCTCAGAGAACCAGCATTTGTTGTTATTGATTTTCCCCATTGTTATTCTATTTCATATTTTAGTAGTTTCTGCTCTTATATTTAGTATTTCCTTTGTTATGTTTACTTTAGGTTTAATCTTCTCTTAATTTTCTAGTTTTTAAAGATGTTACAGGTTTTCTGGGTTTCTGTGTTCCTATAAATTTCCCTGTAAGCAATGCTTTAGCTGCATAACAAAATTTCTTTTATATTGTTTCCATTTTTCATTCAGCTCAAAATACTTTCTAATATTTATTTCTTCTTTAACTTTGCTGTAACTTTCTTAATTCTCAGACTCTGGCAAATTTTTAAAGAGAATTTTCTGCTAATGATAGCTAATTTAATTCCATAATCATAAAAAAAATTTATTTTGTATTACTGGAATACAGTTGTCCCCTTTTATCTACAGTTTCACTTTCCACAGTTTTATTTACCCATAGTCAACCATGGTCTGAAAATATTACAGAATTTTGACAGCAAACAGAGAGACCATATTCACATAACTTTTATTACAGTATATTGTTATAATTGTTTTTATTTTTATTTTTGTTAATTTCTTGCTGTGCCCAATTTATAAATTAAACTTTATTATATGTATCTATACATAGGAAAAACACTGTGCATATAGGGTCAAGTACAATCTTCAGTGTTCGGCACTCACTGGGAATCTTGGAACATATCCTCCATAAAGAAGGAGGGACCACTATACTTTTAAATTTATTAAAGCTGGCTTTGTAGCCTAGAATATGGCCCATCTTGGAAAATGCTCTATACGGAGTTGAAAAAAAATATGTGTACAATGCTATTTCGGGATGGAGTAATAGTCTTTAAATGTCAATTAGGTGAAGTAGATGATGACATTGTTGAAGTCTTCTATGTGTTTGCCAGTACATTTTTTGTTGTACAGTTTCTAGCTATTATTGAGAGACTGGTATTATCTTTGTCTATAATTGTGAATTGCTTTATTATTTCAGTTATAACAGTTTTTGCTTTATGTGTTTAGAAGTTTGTTTATTAGGTACATAGACATTGATGATTGGTATCTTCTCCTGATTAACTGACCATTTCATTCTGTAGAAATGACTTTACTTATCTCTATTAAACTCTGCCCTGAAATCTACATTATATACTAATATGTAAGCATTCCAACTTTCATTTCATTAGTGTTACTTTTAACTTACATGTGGCATTAATGTAAAGTCAGGTTCTTATAGGCAGCAAGTAGTTGAGTCTTGGTTTTTAAGCCAATATGACAAATTGACAATCTATTTTAAATGGAATGTTTAGGCCATTTACATATAACGTGATTACTGACATGGTTTTGTTTAAATCTACCATCCTATTGTTGGTTTTTTTGTTTCTTCTTTGTTCATCTGTTTCCTTTTTTCTTCTATTTCTACATCCTTTAGGATTTATTATCTTTTGTTATTTTATCTCCGTGTTGGTTTCTTAGTCCTAACCGTGTGTGTGTGTGTGTGTGTGTGTGTGTGTGTGTCTGTGTGTCTGTGTGTGTGTGTGTGTTTACTGCTATCTTTTAGGGTTTCTATTTTATATATCTTTACTTTATTATGGTCTACCATCAAATTATATTATATAAATTTAAATACAATTGAATATTTCCATTTTGCCTATCCCAGCCTTTTTTATATTATCATGTATTTTAATTCTGTATTTGTTATGAACTTTACAATGTCATATTTTTTGCTTAAATCATATCATTTTTGCTTAAATCATTATTTTTGAATTTCAAAATAAAAAAAGCAAATTTATATTTACCTGCATGCTTACTAATTCTGTGCTCTTTTCTTTTTTGTTATATCCAGATATCTACCCAATATAATTTTATTTCTGTGAAAGAATTCCTTTGACATACTTATAGTGCAGGCCTACTGGTAATTAATGTTTTTCATTTTTTTTTTGTATTATAAAAATACTTTTTATTTTGTCTTAGTTTTTGAAAGGCTTTATATTATAAATAAAATTCTAGGTGGACAATATTACCTCCTTTTAAAACTTTCAAAATACTTTTCCACTGTCTTCCAGTTTGTATTGCTTCTAAGAGAAATTATTCATCATCCTGATCTTTGTTTTACTATATGTAATATGTCTTTTTTTTTCTAGCTACTTTAATAATTTTCTCTTTATTATCCTTACTAAGCTATTTGATTATGGCACGTCTTGCAGTTGTCTTAATTTTCCTGTGCTTTGTTCACTGAATTTCTTGGATAAATGTAGTTCTACTCCTAATCAAACTTGGGGAAAATTTTAATTATTTCTTGAAATAGTCTTGTATTTTTTTTAAATATTCTTGACCTCTCTTTTTTGGGGCTTCTCAAGTCATTCATAAATAGTTTCCTGTTTTTGAAACCTACCTCTAAGCTTTACAAGTGGGACCAGAAAAGTCTTTAGTTCAGGCCTCATTTTTCCTTACTCCTAAGGCAATACCATTTTCTAACAATCTACTCAATGTTCCATGTTTTACAAGTGCTTTCTATTCTGACTATTGAGAATATAAATTTTTAAAAGCTTGATGTCAGCCCAAGATTATTCCACCTGTTGTTTATAGGTAGTTCTTTCCCTGGATTTGGTAGTTGCCACAAATGCTTGCACCAATTTTACTCAGCTGAAGGCAGAGGAGAAAACCCTTAGCAGGTCTTTGTGGCTCATATTCTCTTCATGCAACTTTCTGTTCATGATTAATCTGCCATGGGAATTCTAGCTCCTTGTCCTCCCCAACATTTCAATGCTGTCTTCAAAATGCAGGTAACCACCAGATTTTTGTTACATTCCCCTCCCTGGAAAATCTTAAGGCAGTAAGCTGAAGCAACTGCAGACCTAGCTTGCTTGCTTATCTTTCTCTAGTGTTACATAAATTCACTGCCTGTATTCCAATATCTGAATGCTAATATTTCACATATAATTTGTAGTTTTTTCCTAAACAGCTAAAAATGTGCCTAATACCGGTGGATAAATCTGATCTCTTTTACTTTTGCTATGAGAAGTCCAGACATTGACTTTAAAAATACCTTCTATAATGTAGAAACCAAGGAGCTTTAACAATTGATTGTGCACACCATTGCTGTGTAAAGGAAGCCACACACAAAAATTAGTTTCTGTTCTTAAAAACTACTTTATATTGTCACAAAATTTAGTAACCAAAAACATTTGATTCAGTAAGTCTGTAAGCATTCTTCATGTTAAACATCTGTTTGGATTTTTAGGAGAATCTTTGGGTCCCCAGGCTTGAAATTTAAAAATAAGATTATGTGGTCATTTGCAATTTAAATAAAATAATATTACTTACTGGAACAAAGTCTGAAATCATGTGAATTTAAGAAATTAAATGTAATCTTTTATGAGTGTAAGGCAATAAAATGATAGAATACAATTAGCTCAAATTTAAGTACAAATATTGTCTCTGCCTACAAATTATTTACATATATGTCAGTTTTTTTATGTGTACTCCAAATGATTCAGCATGCACAATCAAGATAATTCATTTAGGAGATGTTGGAAAACATATAGATTCACAAGTAGTTTTCTGATACATTTCTTCACCTTTTGGTTAGTAGTTTTCAGAAAAACTGCTATATTAGGTTCATCCATAGGGTGATTATGGAGTTTCATAACTTTTGTTTAGAGGGGTTTTAGTTCATTTGTTCTGAGAAAAATTAGAGGTGGATAACTGAAGCCAAGCTTTGGAGGGGGAAAAAGGCAATTTGATCCAAATTTGGCACATTCTGAAGATGGCTTGGGTTGAAAGTGAATCTAGCATATATATTTGGCTATGAGATGCTTCATGTCAAACTTTCCTTGCTCACACACAAACTTCTTTGATCTATCCTGAAAAGTCTTTTTATGCCAACATCCCATATTGCTATATATATATATATATATATATATATATATATATATAAAGTTTTGCAGTAACTACTGGTGGAAACATGACTCTAAATACAGTGGGTGCTGTGTTTACCTAGACATAGACATGTGAGTTATGTTCAATGATTCAGTGGCAGGCAACATACCAGGTTTGGAAGTAAGTCAGAACCATCATAAATTATCTGTGCCCCATAAGCAAATAGAATGAATAAGTGAAAATTATCTATTAAAAATTACCTACAAAACCAGAGGCCAACTTGGGGATCGTAAAATTGCAAGGAGCATTTATTTTAACTTAGAAAATTAAGAGCTGTGAGAACTACAAGAAATGCATTATGAGAGTGAACTTTAGTTAATAATGCCATTGATAGTAACCAAGGCTGAAAAACAAAATGTTTGCCCTCAAGAAGTATTTGATAATATGTCTTCTGTGTTTTCCTGTTTCCTGGCTAGAACTGGATATTCAATATGATTAATGCTTCTTTCATTTAAAAAAAATACAGACTTGGAAATATTTACTCACTTCTTCAAAAATGTGGAAAACACTTAATGATAACATTTCTGTTAGCTGTGGTGGCAGAATTATGTATTTACATCTAACACTTTTTTTTTTTCTGTATAACAGGGATTACTTAATTACAGAGTACTCCTATCCAAGGAAATTAAAGTTATTTTAAAATCTGAGGAACATTTTGAAATGAAAGTTGTATTTACTGTTTCTGAAGCATATATTAAATGTCAAAATTGCCAACTTTTTAAAAATTGTATGTCTCATACACAATTTATATGTGTGTGTATGGATGTGTGTGTATATACAGTAATTTTTATCTTTAAAAATCTAATGAATGTATAACTTACAAGGCAAATTCTAAAAGACACTGAACCATTTAGTTCAAACAACTTAAGATCTGTTATGGCTATAATTACAACAGTGGAAAATTGGCAGTCTTTAAACTATGAACCTAACGTGAGTTGGTATAAATAATTACATGTTTATATAGCCCAGTTGAACAAGGCTACTCTGGCAACAGCGATTTCAAAATACAAAATTAAAAATTGAAACTCTAAGTATACCCAAGCAACTGTAGCAATTAATTCAGTAATTAAAATCCATGTTAATTACAAATGATCCAGAAATATTCTTAAAGAACAAACCAGTTAGACAACTACATGTCAATATCCTTTTAGACATATATGAAGATAGTATTTGAAATCACAAGCATGTTTATAAATCCTGGCTACTCTCTAAATTTATGAAATTATATGGTATTATTATCTATTATTAAATTATAATATGTGCTAGCTAATTTTTATATGTTACAATGTTGGTGTACATTTTGTAGTGCTGTAGAATGTACAAACCAGTTCCACATAGATTTACTAATTCAATTCCCTTAACAAGTCTACAAGCCCACTTTTAACTTAGTTATTATTTTTCCCTTTACCAGTTAAGGAAAGTTGAGACTCTGAGAGGCTAAGCCTGCCACAGATTGTTGGGTTATAAGTGGCAGAAGTTAACTAGAATTCAGTCATCTAAACCTATTATTTAATTAATAAAATATTTCAGACAAAGTACATAATTATATTGTATGGTTGTTATTGTCTAAAGACAGTGTTTGTGAACTGAATAGTTAAGAGGAAAGAGCCTGCTTTATCAGCAGTTTTAATGAATGCCCTGTTAGAAGGAATTTATTCATAATTTTCTGGTTGCACTCATCATGACACAATTTGAAAAGTGATCTGAATTATAAAACGAGCTTCTATTTTGTACGTGTTATATATTTTTTTGTGAAAAACATGTTTTTAAAAGTCAGACACTGCTTTTAATTTGGGCGTAAACAAACAAAAATATCAAGGAACAACCTCAGAAATAATCTAGAGTATTTTTTAAATGATGCCACTTTATATTCTGACACATCCAGCAAGAAGAGTGAAATAATTTGCGTTAAAACAATTAGATGTGCCCTTTGTTTCCTTCTTTGAGCTTTACCTTTTGAATTTGCCTTTGTTTTATGTACATACAACTCTAGACACGCGCTAAGACACAACCTTCTGACACTTTGCCAGAAACACGTGAATTAAAAACCTGAAATCGAATATGCAATAAATAGAAAATAAATGTGTCAGGAGATTTAGCACAGGCAGCGAATAAGGAGACGACACCTTCTTAATCTGTAAAAGGCAAATGTCACGGTTGAGGCATCTGCCAAACTGCCACGGAGAATGTGCTCACTGCATTTGCCAAGCCAGGGGCACCAGGGCTGTCAGCAATGAACGAAGGATGGGGATACCCAACTTTTAACTCCATCTTGAGAAAGAAAGAAAGATAACTTTCTCAGGACACAACAACAGGGTAAATAAAAAGGTTTTGAGAGATTTAAAAATAAAATTTGAAATCCCCAGAAAAAATACTTCTCCCAGAGTTGCCAGACATCCAACCCCAGAGGCTTACAGAGCCCTGAAGATGGATTGAGTACGCTGAAATTAAAAACTAGAGGTTACTAAAAGGATTATCAGATTAATACAGTGCTCAAAGCACGAGACAGGTTCTACTGCTAGGATATTATTATTATTTTCGAAATGGAATTTTGCTTGTCGCCCAGGCTGGAGTGCAATAGTGTGTGTGATCTCAGCTCTCTGCAGCCTCTGCCTCCTGGGTTCAAGTGATTTTCTGGCCTCAGTCCCAAAGTAGCTGGGATTACAAGTGGCCAAGCCACCATGCCTGACTAATTTTTGTATTTTTAGTAGAGACAGGATTTTGCCATGTTGGCCAGGCTGGTCTCAAACCCCTGGCCTCAGGTGATCCACCAGCCTCAGCCTCCCAAACTGTTGGGGTTATAGGCATGAGTCACCATGCCCAGCCAGGATATTGTTTTAAGTGGCACACAGAAAGATTTATTTGTTGCTTTTATTTTACTTGTTAAAAATTTGATTATATATTTAATGAATACTTATTAAAATATAACGAGCATATTAAACTTCTGTTTGAGGACTGCTAGGATGAAAATAAAATTAAATTTCAAAGAGTTAATTTGTGGAAAGTAGTGAAAATAATGGTTTAGATAATATATGGATTTGAACAACAACGTTAAAGCTGACAATCAGAGGACTAAGGTTGTGGTAATGCTGGAACAGAGAGTACAAGTATTTATAAAGCAATTGCCCCTCTTTACTTCAGTCTACTTTCAGTGAAGATAGGGGTATTGAAAATCTTCCTTTGGCTTAATTCATCACATTAATATTCCTTGTCTGCACCAGCATGGCTCCTATTTTATACTCTGTTCCTATCCCTCATAAATCCTCACCTGTACTGGAATGGAGGCTCCAGCAGGGAGATAGTGCCTACCACATAATTAACACTTAATACATGGAAGAGTGAATGAATAACTGCTTTATCCCTACACACTTCTGGACTTAATACCTTCCCTGCTCACAGGATCAGTATCAACCCTGCCCTTTAGATCAAAGTGTTTCCCCCTCAAATCACCTTTACCTTACTTTTGAGCAAGAACTTCAAATTTTGGTTCCTTTACATTTACAATTGAATGCACACAAGCCCACTGTGGGATTAAGAAGGACTGCAGAACTACATATAGGGTGTATGCTGGCCTTCCCAATGGTCCCCTTGTCATTGTATAGCGATGTGATTTGAAAAATCTTTTTATGCAGCAGGCTTCAACATCATCATTGATGTGGCCAGGACATCTTCATGTTGAGCAATTCTGACTACTCAGAGAAATCCCATGACATTTTCTATTAAAACCTACATTTATATTTTCCTGGCATTAAACATAGTTTGACCGTACTTGCTTGCTGCCTGCCTGCCTGGCTACCACAAGCATCAGAATTTTTAGAGGAAGGGGTTTGTCAGTTTACTTCAACACCACAGCCAGTACCTAGCATAACAGATGCTCAGTATGTATGGACTGAATCAATGACCAATGAATTAATGAACAAATGAAGAAACTTGCCGAAAGTTATGGAGGTAGTAAGGCTCACAGCTGACTCAAAGGCTAACACTGTTGGGTGTTATGATAGCCATACATGTGTGGCAGCTGCTCTATGCTGACCACTTCTACCAGAATGACATCTGCATTTTTATTAAGTGTACCAGACATTTCTTCTGTTTAAAATCCATAGCCATAGACCGAATCTTCACAATAGAGAAAATCATACAGCACCTGGGAGGATGTGCTATAAGTAGAGACTGTCCAAAAGTTCAAATGGCTTAGTTCACTTTCTTGTGGATTTACGTTTCCTAGATTTTTCAGTTTTCCAAATCAATGCCTTCAAATTAGCTATTAACACAATTGTAATCCTACACCTTCCACCTGTACAATACTCTGTAGCCTCTAAAGCACATCCATATGTATTCTCTAATCTGAGCCCATTACATTTCCTGCAACCAGAAAAACAGATACCAGTTTACATGCAAGGAGAATAAGACTCAGGAACTTAAAATGACTTGGTTATAAGCACATAGAGAGTAGCTGATCAGCTGTCCAGAGAGCCCACTTCTTACTCGTCTTACTTTTGGCAGCTTCTCCATTTCCATGGAGGGTTGGAAAAATATCCTGTAAGCCAAATCTTTGAGACCACCTGCCCTGAGCAAATGTTGAGCTGACATATGAGAATTGAACCTGAGCAGTGGTAGTCATTACTATAGTAACTCCCTCTGATTCATGTTTGGCTGTAATCTCAGACACGTTGCTTTCACCTAAAAATTTTCTCTAAAAACAAAAGTTGAAGCCATGGTGATAGAGAGAGAGATCCCTGCCAAGGCAGTGAGGGAGGACTTTGCTCCTGTCCTTTATCATACCTCAGCAAATACATGACCCAGGTCAGTGTCACCTGCCATCCCCACTCAACTAAAGGGTACAGCCAATTTAGGAAGTATGCCCAGTGCAATTCCTGCAATTACAACTATTTCAGGTTTGTTTTGATTCTTTTTTTTTAAACCATGTTTTGCTTTCTTCCTCTCTCCTCTTTCTTCCCACCTTCTCTCCTTTCTTTTATTTGTTTTCATTCTTTCATTTCTTTCTTACAGTGGAGCTCACTTTTAGTGAAGCACGATTTTGAGATGTATTCAGAGTTTGTAAAATTGATAATCTATTCACTTTTGAGCTCCTATTTATTAAGTCTCAGAAACATACAAAATAAAACATTACTTTTGTTAGAGTGGAAAACTGATTTTAGAGGTATTTTAGATTGCATGTTATCATAGAAAATTAAACATTGATTTAAAAACAAATTATTTACCTTATAAATTATAACAAGCTTAAATACAAACATGCCTCTAGATAAGCACATCTCTCTTGGCTAAAACTGCAATATATAATACCAATGAGAGAAAGTTTGTATTAAAAATAGGCATTATGCATGTTCTTGTTAAGCCTTCAACACATCATAAGTATTATTTTTTTCCACTGATAAATAAGTAGAGGTCTTCAGAATTGGAAGTTTGAAAAATGCTGTGTCAAAGCTTGTTCTAATTAACACTCTCAGCTCCTGTTAAATTTGATAGAAATTAAAATGTGAAAATTGAATGAGAGAATACATCCATAGTGCATTATTATAAAGAGTAAAAGTGCCAAAGAAGAAATCATAGCTATGCTATTTTTGATATTTAAAAATATATTAGGCAGATTTGTTATTCCCCATCACCAAGGCACCTGACTACATTCAAAATGCTTAATGAAAAGATCAGTCTGTGTTATATTAACAAAAGAATTGTGTACAAGCATGTACTGTGGAAGAGATAAACAAATTACTTTCAGAAAGTGCTATATCAAAGAGATTAATATTGGCACAGATGTACATGTTGGCACTGGCTATAATACAAGTATTGTATAATTCTTTCAAAATTGCTACCGTTCTACCAAATAGATGTTGTTTTTAAAAGGCTACATATTTTTGAGTAAGACTTTGAATGTTTCTGGCATAAAGAAATGACAATCATTTAAGGTGATAGATATTCCAATTACATTGATTTGATCTTTACTAATTACATGAATATGTTAAATTATTGCATGCACCTCAAAAATATGTATGCCTACTGTGTTTCAATAAAAAATAATGATAAGGGCTGGAAACAGAGTGTATTTATTTATCTGGTCATTTATTTTTAAATTAATAGGTTAATGTGCATTTATATAGTAGGTGGTACCACCATTTTTACTGTTTTTATGGGCAAAAATGGGCAATTATCAGCAATTCAGATGTTTAAACTTAATAAAAGGTCTATTATCAAGTAGCATCAATGTTGATTAATTGTCCAATTAACATAGATGACATAGGATAACCTTAGAAATTTAAACTGCAAGATAATGAGGCTTGAGTTACCGTATTAAATGTGTTCCAATTCAGAATTAAATCTTATACTCTAATTACAAAATTTTTATTGGCTATTATCTACCTCTTGTTTTCTTGCCTTATGCAATCAATTTCATTTATGGCTTAAAACATGTATATGCATCCATGTGATATTATGAACCCAATGTTAACTTTTTTTTTTTTTTTTTTTTTGAGATGTGGTCTCGCTCTGTCGCCCAGGCTGGAGTGCAGTTGTGGAATCTCTGCTCACTGCAACCTCCGCTCCCCAGGCTTAAGCCATTCTCCTGCCTCAGCCTCCCAACTAACTGAGGCTACAGGCATGCACCATCATGCCCAGGTAATTTTTGTATTTTTGGTAAAGATGGGGTTTCACCATGTTGGCCAGGATGGTCTCAGTCTCTTGACCTTGTGATCCGCTCACCTCAGCCTCCCAAAGTGCTGGGATTACAGGTATAAGCCATGATGATGCCAGTTTCATATTAGTTATGTCTTCATAAAACTTCTTTCTGTGTCTTATTCATATAATGGCCTAATAAAATTTTCATGGGGAAAGTAATTTAAGAGTTGTACGTTTCATGAAATGTCCTTATTTAGTGATTTTACCTGCCTACTTTAGCATGGTCCAAAGGAATCTACAGAAAAATTATTAAGGATTATACTAGAAATTAGCTAAAATCTTACTATTGGGCTACTGGAACAGTTAAAACAACAGACATGGAAAAAAAAGGAGTTGTAAGATAAGAACCCACCTTTCCACAATATTATGGAGGAAAAGAGATGTGCTAGGTATTCTCTGAAGCTCCGTCACCCACACAAACTCTATCCCCTCTCCCCCAGTGTTCCCTGGTTTCCTGTTTGGTTAAACCAATGGCAAGTATAGGCAAGAGGCTTAAGGACCGTAATGGGGGTGAAGGTGAGGGAATTACCTCTACACACACACACCTTGCTGCTCGTCCTATCCAGTCTTGCTGCACATAGGCAGTGTCCTTTCTCCTCTATGTTATAGCTTCAGGTGAGAGTTCCATCTTCCATTGTTTTAATTCTCATCAGATTCCAATCACACTTTTTCCTCCCCTTTGTTCAGCCCTAGAGATCATAATGGCTTCACAATACTACCAGTCCCTGGGTGCATCACCATCCCTTGTTGGTTTTCTTCCCCCTGCTCATGTCTCTGTAATTTAGATTCATTTCAGTGAAACTCTTTGGTGATGCTATTTGTTTATTTACAAGATCTTAATAAGCACAAAAGCACAACACTTCTAATTTATTTGTTATAAGTTTCTGATACTGTTTTCAATATTTATAATTCAGTAAATAAGTACGCAAATGAACAAAAGATATATACATGAAAAAATGGACTTCACAAATAGTTATGAAAAGCTCTGAAAATTCCTTAACCAGCTGGAAAGACTTTAAAAGCAGTGTTTTTATATTAGTTATCAGACTGATTTTTTTCAATGAGATAAATCAAAAAGTTATTACAAAGGGGATATTTGTTTGGAGTATCTTCATGCATTCAACAAATAACTAGTGATACAGCTATAAATAAGACAGGTAATGCCTGGTCTCAACTGTAAATAAGGCAGATAATGCCTCACCTCATCTTGCTAGCAAAATAGTCTATAAACAAATAATTATTCAAAGAATTACATATACGCCAATTGTTGTATAATGAAATGGAAGTATGAGACTTGTGATTCAAAATAAACAACTTGTAAGTAAGGAACTGAAACATGAGTTACCCAGGTAAAGAGGCAGGTCAAAAGCTGCCTAGGCAGGACAGATCAGATGTGTATGAAGGCTCCATGGTGTGAAGGGGCACAGAACAACTGAAAAATTAAAAAGAGTTCAAGGTGACTATGTCACAGAGAATGGGGGGGGGGGAATGGTGAGAAATTAGATTGGCAAGATCAATACAAATGATATAATTTCAATACCTGTAGTCTGTGTTAAGGATTTTAAAGTCTTTTCTAGGACCAATGAGGAACCATTGAATAGAAGAGGAACGACATGATAAAAGTTTGTGATTGTAATGACAACTCTGACTGTTTAGAGAAGAAAAAAATAGAGGTGGAGGTTGAGGGAGCAACAGTGCACAAGAGGAGACCAAGTAAAAGACATTGTTGATTTAGAATAGCATGTTACATTGGAGAGAGGTAAGCAAAATGGAAAGACTGGTGATTAATTCAATGCAGATGCGAGGAGAGGGAGGTGTCAAGGTTGATAACCAGAATTCTATATTGAGCAAAATGCTGGTTGATGGTGTCACTTTCTGAGATGGAGAATCCTAGGAAGAGATCAGGTTTGTGAAGAAAAATAATTAATTTGGTTTTGAAAATGTTGAGTTTGTAGCTCTTAACATGTGGATCAAGTCAGCAGTTGAGTTTGAGAAATAAAAGGATAAGATCTTGCCTGGAATGAACACTAGAGAGAGAGCACTATAGACCCAAACTATAGCACTAGATTGGGTCTATAGCTGGGTATGGTGGTGTGCACCTATAGTGCCAGCTGCTTGGGAGGCTGAGGCAGGAGAATGGCTTGAACCCCGGAGGTGGAGGTTGCAGTGAGCCGAGATTGTGCCACTGCACTCCAGCCTGGGCAACAGCACAAGACTCCGTCTCAAAAAAACAAAAGGGTCTAAAAGAAAGAGATGGCAAAGGACAAAAGAGACTGTCAGGAAATGGTCAGTGTGGTAATGAAATCAGAATGTTCGGGTGTCGGTGAAGTCAAAGCAAGATATTGTTTCAAGTAAAATCAAATGCATTGAATGTGATCGAGATGCTTAGAAAATAATGAAACATCATGATTTAGATGATACCGAGGGTGTAGTTGGCATTACCACGGACAGCATTGGAGTGGAAAAGAGGAGACAACGTGCCTGGACAACTCATAAGAAGTTTGATTGGGAAAGGAAGAAGCATGAAAGGCAGGAGTAGGAAGAGATTCAATTCAAGGAAAGGCTTTTTTATTTTAAGACGAGAGAAGCAAAGTTAGCTGAGATAAGAAAGCTCAGGTAGTGAGTCACAAGTTGAAGACACAGAAGACAGAAGATAATATAAAGTGCACACTTACTGAAACAGGAGGAAGAGAAGGACTTGAATAGAGTTGGAGGAACTGGGCTTGAATGGATAAATGTGTATCACTTCCATTTAGCAGGTAGGCAAATTTGGTCTCAGAAATTAAAAGCCTTTCTCCCTGATGACTTACACTTTCTTTGTAAAGCAAGAAGCAATTATCTACTGACAGTGAAAAAAGGGAGGAAGCCTAGAGGCTTGACAATACTGTGGAATATTGAAATAGGCATTTATGTTCAATGGAACCACAAGCCAGTTTTAAAAAAAAGCAGCAAGATTGACAATTTTGAAGGTGCATGTAACACTGGTAATCACAAATTTAGAGTTATCAATCTGCTAAGTTTTACATAATACTTCTTCAAGTACAGTGTGTCTGACAATGGAGCATTATTTGCTGGATGACAGAGAACATCTCATCTCTTGCTATATCTCCAATAAACTTTGTGTATAGCCCTTGTTCTTAGTTCAGACTTCTAGAACAAAATACATTAAACTGGATAATTTGTAAACAACAGAAGTTTATTACTCACAGTTCTGGAGGATGGGAAGTCCAAGATCAAGCCACCAGTAGAACTGGTGTCTGATCATGGCCTGTTTCTCTTAGGTGGCATCTTCCATGTATCCTCACATGATAGAATCAGAAAGGACTAATAAGCTCCCTCAGGCCTTTTGTACAAAGGACTTAATTACCTCCCAAAGGCTCCACCTCTTAACATTGCCTTGGGGCTTAGGTTTTAACATAGCATTAGGTTTTAACATAGACATGTTATGGGGACACAACATTCATACTATGGCACCCTGTAAATTATCAAGCCTGTCCAACACATCCAGGCATGGGCATCACATAGAAGTGAGCCCCTGTTCTTGTGTCATTCTCAAACGTAGTCTTGAAGCCACTTTCTTTAACCCATTTCATGTTCACAATCCATTTTCTGGATCTCGGGATCATTTTGTTGTGTTCATACTCATGATTTATCTCTCAAGCACTAAATTTTCATTGCTTTTATCTTTGATAATCATTCAGATTGTCCTTCACCATATGCTATCTTATAAATAACTAATTTTCATTTGGAAATAGAAGTATTATGTAGTCACTGACATAAGCCCCTAATGAGAGCAAAACCCCCATTACACTATCTATGCAACCTGAAGCAGACTTCTTGTCTACCCTTTTGCAATACACCCTCCCTGATACCTTTGTAATAATAGTGTTAATTATTGTTTCTAACAACAAAGTCCTCACACAAATGCCCGATCAAACACAGATTTTCCATAATCTGAAGTCAAATTTCTGACAAACACAAACTTATCTACTATTAGGTGAGGGAAGAAAAATCTGCAGAAGATTTGAATCACATTATGCTGATGCAATCCTAGGAGATTTCACCCACTAAATCCTAGGATTAAAATGAACCAAAGAAGGGGAGGGTAGGGAGACCTATTAGCAAGTAGACGTAAATTGTTATGAATGTTAGCTTTTTAAGCCTTTTCTAATAAGTGGACCTTAAACATTCAGTGACCATAGTTTCATATTGAAATCTGATGAAATCTATGAATACTGTTTCTGAAAAATACACACACAAACACATGCACATATAATATTATTGCAGTTTTAAGTTTTCCTAATACCTTCAGTATCATCCATGATACTCTATGAGCTTCGTTCATAGAGTTCCAAGTACATACTCATTATCCAGAATGAAATAATCATATTCTTTGAGATTCCTTCAAGTAGACTGGACATTCTAGACCCAAACTTGAGAACCAATTAAATTTTTCGCAAGGAATGTTGGTGAGGAAAATGATCATCATCACAGATTTTAGTAGTGCAGGTTCTTAAAAAGTAGCATGTTGTTATTAATCTAGAAGGAGAACATTTAGAGTAAACCTTTATGTTCTTCAATTATATATATATTGGGAGATTACATGTATTTTTAAATTCAGAAGCTACTCCATAAAAAAAAAATCTATAGACACAAAAAGGAGATGAAAGAATCACAGATCAAAGCTGGAAACGTGGATTCTGGGTCAGATTATCAATCATCCTGGTTTGCCCAGGCATAAGGAGTTTTCAGCACTAAAATGGGAATGTCTGTGGAAAACTAGGACACACTGGTCATCCACAGATGCAGATGAGTTTGTTCATTCTTAACCAACACAACCCAAGTGATATGGCTTGGCTGTGTCTCCACCCAAATCTCATTTTGAATTGTAGTTCCCATAATACCCACATGTCATGGGAGAGGCCTGGTGGGAAGTAATTGAATTGTGGGGATGGTTACCACCAAGCTATTCTTGTGATAGTGAGTTCTCATGAGAGCTGATGGTTTTATAAGGGCCTTTTCCCACCCCTTCACTCTGCACTTCTCTCTCCTGCCGCCATGTGAAGAAGGACTTGTTTTCCTCCCCTTCTGCTTTGATTGTGATTCTCCTGAGGCTGCTCCAGCCATGCTGTACTGCCTGAGTCTATTAAACCTCTTTCCTTCATAAATTACCCAGTCTTGGGTATGTCTTTATTAGCAGCATGAGAACAGACTAATACACCAAGAAAACAGGTTCTGTCTGCATAATCAAATGTATGCCATGGAATCATTTTAAGTAATAATGACTAAAATTTGTTGTAACTTTACTTTGTGATAGGTAGAGAGATGAACACCTTCAAATGTAATACTTTCTTTAAACTTATCCTTGTTTTAAAAACCTTCCAAAACACATGAGGATCTTCAGGTTTGTGCCAAAGGCTTGTTAGTTCAAATGATTAGGACAAAGAGACAGTAGAGGATATCATATTTCTAATTAATTAATTCTTGTCCCTTGAAAATTTTTTTCAAACTACCACAACATGGATCTCATGTATATTTTGAAAGACTTGCTATTAGTGTTCAAATATAAACCTAACACGATTTTCTGGGTTGTTATATGTGAATTTATATACCAGATAAGAGTACAGATTGATGAATACTAATAACCTTTACAATTAGGTTTTCTATAAGCTTATGAATTTCTCAACTTATACAAACTCGACATTTTAAAAACATTATTTTCAATTCTATACATAATATAAGCCCAGAATTAAGCCCTAAATGGCATTTATGAATTGGACTAGAACATTGCATTTATTTCTACAGCAGCAAGTATTTGAAGTGTTGGAAAGGCTTGCGAAGTCTGTAAAATTAGAGGAGCTGTTTTTTACCCCAGATAAAATATTAGTTTTCTTTTAAAGTAAGGCCAACAAAAAGGAGACACCATCTGTGAAATTTTAAAATCAAGTATTCATCATTGGGCTTCAAAAGTATATAGGCAACCCAGATGGACAATTCAGTGGGACAGCATCACTGAAGGCAATCAGGTCTCATACTGAATATACCTGCTGGAAGTAAAAGTAGGAGGGAAGGCTTTTGAAAAATCTTATATTTCAGTATTATCCAGCAATACGACTATAAAAATATCTGGAGACTTTTCCATAAGTCCAAATTAACTAAAGATGGAGAGTTCAACTTCATTTTATTTTAGTTTGTGTAATGTGTCCACTTTTGACATCACCAAATTCACAATTCTAGCTGCAATGTTTAAAACAAATGTCATGATTCACTAAATAAAAGAAAGCAGGGAGCTAAAAGTTTTTATACCTAATCATTCAAAGATTAAACTCATCTATCACCCAGTGGAATCAATCACCTATGCATGCAAATGTAGCTTTTATTTATAAAATTCTCAAAGAAAATTGAGTTTACACAAAGAAAAAAGATAGCAACTTTGATTTAACATCATCAAGTAAAATACAACTTTTAAGATGAGCAATGAGCCAATTATCAGGAGTAGGAGGTGGAACAGGAGGAAGAGAGGAATTGATTTTAACTTCCAGCTCTGATTTGACTCTCCTTTTTGGTCATTACTGCTTCTCACACCCCTTTCCTTTTCCTGCTATACAGAAATTAGAAGGAAAAGACAATCAGGATGATAGGAGCAAAGAGACAAGATGTTTCAAAGAAAGAAGGAGAAGGAAAGTTGGAGCCTTGTCCAGGAGCTCTCTCCCAACTTCAAAAATGAAGGAGCAACATTTTGTCCAAGGAAGCTGGGCATTTCCTCAGCTTGTTCCTCTCGGGTTATTTTACTGCTAGCACTTCAGTCACCACTGCTGCCATCTGGAGTCAGTCCAAAGCTTAGTTTTGCCCTGGAATATGCTAAGCTATGATGAAATTTACCTGAAAGACCCATTTGCCTCACTCCATGTTAGATGTAGACTACTTGGAAAGCTGTGATAGAATTGCAGTCTCAGTTTTGTTCCTGAAAATTCTTCAAATTACAGTTTCCCTGCATTGTCATCTCCTTTCCTTGCTTCAGATTGTTGCAAAATCACCTCATTCACAGGAAAGTTTTCTCTGACTGACCCATTTAAAATAGCAGCACCAGCCTGCCCTCTGCGCTCTCCCACTTTGTTCTCCTCTCACATTCATCATCAGTTAATGTAGCATGTAGTTTACATATTTTTGTCTTACCTATCATCTGACTCTCCCTACTCTACCCACTTCCGTTAAAATCTGTGAAGCAGGAATTTTCTGCTGTTTTGTTCATTGTTGTGTCTGCATTCCCGGTACATAGAATGCACTCAGTATCTATTGCTTTGTCTTGATCACTAAACCTGGTCACCTCAAAATGTCTTACTTTGCCTCTATTTCTTTGAGGACAACATATAATATAATGGTTAATTTAAAGTTCATGTGACGGAAGGTCTTAGTGTGGATTTGGAGGCTGGAGATGTGGGTTTGTATCATAGTCACATTACAGCTTGAGCTTTGGACACCGATCCTCAGTTTCCTTTCCTGTAAAGTGAGAATTCAAATAATACCATTTGTTGGTGGTATTGTAAATAGCCAATAATTAATGTGGAAAAAATGTATACAGTTGACTCTTGAACAACATGAGTTTGAAATATGTAGGTCCACTTATACATGGACTTTCTTCTACCTCTGTCACTCCTAAGACAGCAAAATCAACCCCTCTCCTTTCTCCTCCTCCTCCTCAGACTACTCAATGTGAAGATGAAAATAAAGACCTTCATTATGAACTTCTTTCACTTAGTAAATATGTTTTCTCTTCTTTAGAATTTTCTTAATATTTTCTTTTCTCCAGCTTATTGTGAGAATATAATATGTAATACATAAAACCTACAAAATATATGTTCATAAGTTCTGTATGTTATCTGTAAGGATTCTAATCAACAGTAGGCTATTAGCAGTTAAGTTTTCAGGGAATCAAAAATTATACATGAATTTTCTACCATGCAAGGGGTTGGCACCCCCAACACCTACATTGTTTAAGGATCAACCATTCATATTAAAATAGATATTATTACTACTTAACAAGAAAATCTGTCCAGTTTATCTGAATTAACAAGGAGCAGAATGGGGCCTGAAAATGATATTAAGACATTTGTACTACCTGGATATAATCTATACTACTAACTGGCTAGACATGTGAAATAATTTAAATGATTTACTTATATTCCCAGGTAGTTCTTTCTTGAGTCTCTAAGTTTGGAGACACAGTTGGTCATTGTAGCTGGATTACAATAGCATTTATCTTTCCTACATAATGTTATGATGAACTAAAATAATCACAACTTTATATGCAGTATGTATTTTTCATATCATGTAACTTATTCTTCAGCAATGCACTTAACTTTAAAATCTGAAGAAGGAAACCATTCTTCTCATTGGTATGTTTATTGTCACTTGGGAAAATTGATGTGGTAAGTTTATTGTTTAGAGAGAAAATTGTTATTTGACTCCATAAAATAGCCTGCTTTTCATACCATTGGTATAGCACTTCATTTTAGAAATGTGGTTTTTTACCATTATAGGAGCATGAAAAGGAGGCAATTTTAGTAACCACTTAGGAATCATCAGCTCAAAGGACATCTAAGAAGTGTTTAAAGAACAAAAGAGGTGAAAATGAGAGGGGAACCGCTGGATACTTTTCCTTCTTATTTGAAGTCCTTCTGATTTCACTTCTCTCTTGATTCAGATTCATTGTATCGTATTAATTCTGAAGCTAAGCAAAAATGTTTAGGCTATAGGAGAAGCTGCAACAAGCTGGTAGGCGTATGTGTGTACACTCTTATCCTAAGAAAAAATTCAGAGTCATTGTCTTTCATTAATCACAGTGATTTCTCTTTAAGTTACTCCCTCAAAACCTAACACAAACCAAGAGTGTTTTGCTGTAGCTGATACCTTTGCCAATGACTGCATGTGTTCTTGATTGATTCTTGCTATTATTTTAGGCACTCTTCTTGCTTTGGCAACCCTTCTCAGAAAGCTGATGGGGCCTTCAAATTCAATCTGATTGTATTAATCTGACTGGATGTAGAACGTCTGAAAGAAAAACAATCACAGGTAATGTAGGCTGCATATAGGTCAACTATCTAATTTGCTCACTTTACATAAAAGGAAACAGAGGTCCAAAGTTTGGCTCAGAAAGTGAGAAATGGAGATTAAATGAAGTGTGAAGTCTCTATGCCAAGCTTAAAGATCTCTCCATGTAACATTTTTTTCTACCTGAAGTGTTCTTTTTAAATGATTTGAATATTTATAAATATTAGATTACAGCAACAAACTAATTCATTGGATATTCATCAAATAAAGAAAGGGCAAGGTACAGAATTAGAGCAATTGAGGCAAATGTTTATTTCTGAAATGGGAAATTACACAGAAAGTATTTAGATCACTGGCTGGCATTCACTAGTTTCTTTGTGAGTGATAATTTACATACATTTATTCAGCACTAAGATTCCCTAGGTATGGTAACAAGATCTGAGGTATTTGTGAACTATCTTAGAATTGGACAACATGAATTGTTTATAAATCCGTATTAGCACCTGTAACATTGGATAATCTATACAATTTCTGCAACTCACTTTCTTCATCTATGAAAAGAAAACGTCAACATTAACCAACCAGTGTTACATAATACCTTGAAATTAATGGACTGTCCTAAATGGTGGTTTTCATCATTAAAATATCTAGCATCCTCACCATGATAGCAGCTAATGACTCAATGCTGTAATCCATCTTTGAGAAGCTGAGGTAGTCCGAGATTGACTACTATCTGGTTTCCCATGAGGTCTTAGCACAGGCAAAGATTCTATTTTCCTGACCCTTTGGAAGTTAAACTTGGCCATGGAACTTTCTCTGACCACTAACATAGGGGCAGAAGTGATTCATGTCATTCCTGCGTGGAAGCATGTAAGAACCACTGCATGATTTTTTACCCTCCTTTTCTTCTGAAGTGTTGACAGACATTCTGTGTGTTCACAGCTTACTTGAGCCTTGCCCCTCAGCAAGAACTGCGTGGAGCAGAGCACCCTGCCAATGCAAAATGGACATGTATCATAGCAAAAATAAGCCTGTCTTGCTTTCTGCCTCTGAAATGTATTTTCTCTTATTGCACTTTAACCTGGACTATGTTGATTAACACAAGAAGAAATTTCAAAGTTAAATCTTCGCAACTATTCACCCAATATCACCCATGTAAATCATTACTAGTATTGAACTTTTGTAACAATTCCATGTAACATTAAGTCTGCCCCTTAAATAAATCAATGAATTCATTCAATAATATTTTCTGAGAGCACCTGTGTATACAGCACTCCATATTCCTTAATCTTTAAGACAGTGACTTACACATGGCAGCTATCCAATAGATGCTTGTTACACTGAATTGTTGAATTGAAGTAGGTCATCCATGATTACTTCAAGGACTACATATTATTCTGTTTCATTTAGGATAACTCTTAACCAGATCTTAAGATCTGGAAACAGGAGACAGATATCTAACAACCTGAAATGCTTAAGCACAGTTGCACCTGTAAACAGAAATGTGCCACTGATGTCATCAGAATTCCCCTTTGTAAACTTTGAGGTCTGTAGATGATTGGGTTGAATTCAGAGTTAAAATAGAAAGTTATATAAGGCAGGTAAATCTTAGGCCAAAGTTTTAAGTTTATGTTTAACTCTTTCCCAACCCTCTAATGTCACTTTCTACCTTCCTAGTCTCCCTCAAATTCTAGATATCTATGCAGTGGATTTTATCTTTCTGTCAGCTACAGGGCACTCTAGGTTTCCTTGCCCTTGATCCTGGATTCAAATCCATTCAGTTCAATCCCAGCATCGGCCAATCAAAAGTTTTCTACTAACCTGACCTATATGACTGTTTCAGAAAGAGTTAATTCCCGCAGAGCCAATGATTCCTTGGATGTATGCTATAAAAATTAGGAAAAAGAAATTATCTTGCTGCTGGGGGGCTGAAGCCCAAGGCTTCTGCTGGCAACTTGCCACAGTGACATAAAACTTACATAATGAGTCAACTAATGCATGGAAATACGGGTGTGTGTGTGTGAGAGAGAGAGAGATCGTTCTCTCTCTGCTTTTCAGTCTATCAATGTATTTTCCTTCCAGACTTGGAGAGTTGAAGGTTTGCCAACCTTCTTGCCCTACAATGAAAACCATTAAGCAATTTTTTCTGCAGTTCTCTTGAGAAGTAGGGTTACTCTTCCTGCTTCTTTTACAGAAGAGCAGGGAAGCTTATGGACTTGCTCTTAGACTCAAATCAGTCCCCTCCCCTTCCCATGATACTGTCTCTCCACTGGCTGTTGCAAGTGTCCTCTATTCCCTCCAAGCTCCTCCTTCTTAGTTCTACTTCTTCAGTCTCAGGAGATGGTTTACCCTCCTAATTTAGATAAAAGTTGAGATGCTTAGGAATAAATTCTTTCAAGTTCATATTCCCAAAATTGAATATATTTATATGTGATCCACATCTTTTTTCCTTGTCTCAATGGAAAGAACTGTCTCTTTTCCTACTTCAAGTTGATTCCCCCAACATGGGCTCTAGATTTTGTCTCTTCCTATTGTTTTTGTACTCATATTTATTCTCTCTCTTTCTCTTTCTCTCTCTCTCTCATTTTAGGTCTTTTTCTTTCTCTCTCTGTCTTTCTGTATCTTTTTCTCTTCCTCTCTTTCTGACCCCGAACCCCATCCTTTGTCTATTAACACACATTCATTCAGCTATTGAGTTACTAATTTTAGCAAATAAATACACAAAGCAATGTATTAAATTTAATTTAAATAATGAAAAACTTCTTAATACAAGTATGTCCCAAATATTGCATGATATATTTTTACAAAAAAGTATTTGATTTTATCTAAAATTCAAATTTCAAATATATTTCTCTCACAAATATTAATCTCTCAGAGCATCATCTTGATGTCACTATATCAAAAGATCTATTTCTTCTTATGAGTGAAGACAGATAAGGAAAAATGAGACTAATGACAGCAGAAAATCTGTCCTAATGCACACATATATACAACTGCTTTACACACACATACATGCACACCATACACACACCTCACTAGCACACACACCTCACAACATTCATCTCGAGATCTCATTCTAGTCATTGCCTTCTCTTTTTTCTTTTGACACTGTTTGCTTATGTAATTCATTTCTCAACCCTATCTATTCTGCTGCTGTTCTTATCATTCCCATTAGTCTGTTGAAAATATGATTATGAACCAAATTTTAATCATAAAATCCTGCAGACACATTTTGCCTTGACCTTATTCTGCTCCATTTCTTGTGTATTACCTTCCTTTCTTCCTGAATTGTTCCCACCCAAAAGATACGTTGAAGTCATAATTTCTAGAACCTATACATACAACCCTATTTGGAAAATATCTCTTTGCAGATGTAATCAAGTTAAGAGGAGTTCTTTAGGGTGGATCTGAATACAATATGACTGAAGTCCTTATAAGAAGAAAATAATTCAGGCTGGGCATGATGGCTCATGCCTGTAATCTCAGCACTTTGAGAGGCCGAGGTGGGTGGATCACCTGAGGTCAGGAGTGCAAGACCAACCTGACCAATATGGTGAAACCCCATCTCCACTAAAAATACAAAAATTATCCAGGCATGGTGGCGTGCACCTGCAGTCCCAGCTACTCGGGAAGCTGAGGCAGGAGAATTGCTGGAACCCAGGAGGTGGAGGTTGCAGTGAGCTGAGATCACACCATTGTACTCTAGCCTGAGTGACAGAGCAACACTTTATCTCAAAAAAAAAAAAAAAAAAAGAAGAAGAAGAAGAAGAAGAAAAAATTCAGACAGAAAAAAACAGAGAAGAATACCATGTGAAAACACAGAGATGGAGGCAGAGAGCCATGTGAAGGTGGAGGCAGAGAGCCATGTGAAGGTGGAGGCAGAGAGCCATGTGAAGGTGAAGGCAGAAACTGGAGTCATGCAGCTGCAAGCCAGGAACCTCCTGGAGTCACCAAAGGCGGGATCAGGCATGGGAGAATCCTCCCTTAGTGGTTTCAAAGGGAGCATGGTCCTACTGACACCTTGATTCTGTACTTCTAGCCTTAAAACTATGAGAGAATAAATTTCTCATGCTTTAAGCCACCCAGTTCATGATACTTCGTTATGGCAGCCCCAGGAAACGAATACACTCACCTTCTTTAATGCTTATGAAACTATTCTCTAATTCCTCCTACTTCTTTTCAGGTTTTCAAAACCTTATTCCTTCACTGAATATTTAAAAGTTGCTACATACTGGAATTTGGCTTTCAGCTCTTTTTTGCTTCTCATTTTCCATAATTTACTTACATAACTTCATCTACCACAAAGCTTTTACTACCAACTACATATTATATACCACATATAAATACAACAGTTTACTACAATTAATGTTAGTTTATTGGACAACAAAGAACAGAAATTATGGTTCTTTTTATGACTTGGTCTTCAGCACAAATGACGCTATATTGGAAACAGGTTACATTTTATTTATCTTGAAGGAGTAGAGGAATCCATGATTGAAGAAATGCATGCACTTTAAAAAGATGCCCATTTGCTTTTTTTTTTGTCCAAGAAGAGAGCCAGTCAGCTTCCCCAACCTAGTTGTGCTGATAGTCATTAAAATATTTAATTATGAATGCACTATAAACATTTATTCTGGTAATTATTGTGTGGCATAATGAGGCACGGAACGAAAACTCTTGACAGAGACTAATTCTGAATATCTTCCTAACAGGCTTGAGCAACTGACTGCAGCAGCAAAGAGCCTGAGTCCTAATTATTATTATTATATTACCGCTATATAGGCAATATGGATTAATTGACTGATTGATTCGCATTTCATTTCTTTACAGTATTGAGGTGTTTTACAAGAATATGTGCAATAAAACAATAATGATAATTAACAACCTTATGAAGTGCACTTAATAACTAGGGTTTCTTAGAGTACTGTGGGGGTGAAATAAGAGAAAACATAAAACTAGGCTTAATAAACTAAAGAAATAAAAAGATGTAAGGTATTGAGTCTGAGAAAACAGTAGCTGCTTTGCAGAGAAACAACAGTCTCTTTGAGTTACTTAGGACAAGATCAGAGCACCCCAAATCCAATATGAGTGCTCAATCTGTGTGCGACTGGTCTGAATTTAACAAATGGCCTCGCCCCTCCATTTGCTGAGAGGAAGAAGGACACAAGCCGAGATCAGCTAACCTTCAGAAACAGCTGGAAAAGAGAATGAAATGTGAAAACCAATAGCCAGAAAATGAGTGTCTCTTTTGTAGATGACATTTTTATATTACTGAAGTTCATGAGGATTATAGAGACTTCCCCAATCTCTATTATATCAAGTTGCTTAGTCTTCTGATTTGTATTTTAACTTAAGGAAGTGCTTATTAACCTGTTCATAAGTATATATAACAGGTTATATATATTTGAAAAATACTATCATAAGAGAGCCAATGTACATTGGTCTTCATGATGAATGCATCCCATTCTCAGTCACCTGTTCACACCACCAAGCACATGATTCCATTATCTCAGGTGCAATACACCCCATGACTCTCCCAGCATTTGGCACAAAACTTACCTAGTATGTTTTGTATGAGTGCATTTCTAAATGGCTCATTTCTTTTTTGCTTCTTTTCTATCAAAGTGTATTCTTTTAGGCAAACAGAGAAACATATCTAGAAAAACAATGAAGCACTCTGCCATGAAAGACCTTTAAGCGAAGCACTGAGCCAGCCAAGATCTGTACGTGTTGATTACGGCCAATACATTCATCCAGCAAACAGATGCAAATGGGAGTTAAGGACACAAAGCAATAAAGTTTTCTATTGTGCTGTGCTGCACAGCACTGCAATTATAGGCACATCTGCAGTCAATCATATTTTCTGAGAATCGAATGGTAAGGCTTTCATTTCATTTTTCTACCTGCACTGAAAGCCAGATATTGCTATTGCATACATCTCAGTATCCTGATTTTAGATCTTTCAAATCTAGTCACAACATGACTTCCTATTTTGACAGACTCCCCTCCTCTTACACAGCGCTACCATGTGATGGCCAGCAAACAGATCATCAATGCTCTTTTCACAGATTCTGAGAAAATCTGCTGACCGGAGAATATTTCTTCACAGCAGGCAGATGAACAACAACAATAAAAAATGGATGGAAATAATGAAATAAAGGATAAAGGAATTGGCAGCCAGGAGCTTAGCTAACAGAAAAGGATGTGCTAGTTAATAAATTGAGGTTGAACATGACAGAGTCGAAATGTAACCTTTACAAGTAGTATCCACAGGAATTCAAATTTGAAACGTTGGAAAATACAATGACAGAGCTGTCTTTGTTTAATGATCATCCCAGTGTTTTAAGGAGAATTGTAAATCTTATGAAAGTGGAAAAGAGAGATAAAAACAAAACAGTATCTTTTCTATTTTTTTCTAGAACAAAATGTATTCTAAAAATATTTGTGAGAATGCTTAGATAAATGAACAAGATAAGATACCTAGATATGTCTACCTTGAATTTATTTCAACTAAATGATTTTTAAAATTTATACAACTCAAATAACTTTTGGTAGATCTGCCCACATTTCTAGATGGAAAATATTCTCTTCTGCTAAAGTTAAGGTATACAGTATGGCTTTGAATTATAAAAACAACTCCTCAGCCAGCTTCTTTTATGTGTGTGCCTCCTGTTGACTTTAAATTTGCAGGTTTTATAGATATTTTCCTACTTTCTTGAGTAGGTCATAAAGGCTTAGAAGGTGACTAAGCCTTAGCTAACTGCCCTGTTTTTCAAGCAGAAGAACATGTTAATTTATAATGGCCCTATTAGTGCATTGTATAAAATTGCTAAATATCTTGTCTCAACTGTAAACTCTGAGACTGATATTAGAACTATGGAAACCTGAAATATTTCATATGAAAAAAGAACAACAACAGAATCTGTAATCTAACATCCAAAAGTGGAACCTGAAATCCCAGAAGGATATTTGTTACAGAATATAGCACAAATTGACATTAAACATTTAAATTGCATTTAGACAAAAATCTTCCCACCACAACTCCTTCAGAGGCCTGGTCAAGTTTTACCTGTTTTACTTATGAATTGACAAAAATAAAGATGTCAATGACTCAGAGAGGAAGGGCCAATTAGAGACCAAGTGATCCCATTGATTAATAGACAGAGACATTAATATATTTAGAGACAAGAAACTTTTTGCTTAAGGCTGCATAATTAGTTAACTAGCTAAAGATGGAGTTGATGAGCTTTTACCTACCATTCTAAGGTTCATCTGGAGTGGACAGAATTCAGTCTTATTCTCATTTCAATGAACTTTGGGAAGTGTGCTTACTTTTCATGAAGACTAACCTATTGAAACTGTAAGATAAAACTAATTTATTATATAAATAAATGTGAGACAAATAATTACTTCCTTGTGTATGTGTCTGTCTTTTTCTCCCTCTCAAAATAATAAATTAGGTAAAAGGTTTCTAAAGTACCACTTTTTTAATTAAGCTTTGCAAGATTTCCCAGAGTATAATATGGGGACCATTGATCAGATGACATATTCTGTGAAGACAAAAGGTCCTATGATTAATTACATTTAAATAAACAGGTTTAAAATGTTAGATACTATTATGTATTCTTTTAATATTGTATATCATTTTTATTTTATTGTTTGTCTTTTTCAATAGCATATAAAAAGCTTAGAGTAAGAGTCTTGCTTAACTTTGTATGTTCCCAAATTCATCTGACTATGGAAGCTTTTTTTTGCCTTACTCCTATGAGAATAATTTGAAATTATTGTTCAAAGAAACAGTTTCTGAGAAATATGTACCTAAAAATTATGAACTGGGGAAATACACATCCAACCCCCTTGTGTCTATTGCTTAATTTCTGAGATGTCATATAAACAAATTAAAACTTAAAACCCAGCTGTCTCAAAACCCCATTTCAGGATGATGCCAAGTTTTCCCAGGCATCAAGCCACCCTGCCTGTGCTCTGATCTGGTAGTTGTGACTGGCTAAGCAGGGTGCTTTGCTGATGAAGATGGCCTCTTCAAGGAATAATCAAATCTGTCCACTGGAGGCAAGCATATTTCCCAATAATGGAAACACAATAATGCAGGAATAAAATAAAATAAATTCTCTGTTTATACATGAACAGAGGAGAGAAAGATGGACACCCTGTTTGTCATGAGTAAGATTTTATCACTGAAATGGAAGAAGTAAGCCCACAAGCACAGAGCAGTGACAAGAGAGGGCAGACATCAGAGCTCCCATCTTTACATCAACAGCTATCAATCAGGGGCCACATTCCCCTCCAGGAGATGCTTACAAATGTCTGGAGAAATGTTTGCTTGTTGCCACTGAGATGAGGTGAGGTAGGGTTACTATTATCATCTACTTGTAGAGGTCAAGAATGTCACTTATCCTACAAGGCACAGGACAGCCCCCACAAGAAAAGAATGTTCTGTCCCAGATGCCAATAATGATGCCGATGAGAACCCCTTGTCTATACTGAGCTCATGTTTTTTTGCTTGGACAAAGTAGAAGTTGTAAACTGAAGTATTTTTGTGTGATGGCAAAGGCACACACAACATTGCTTCATGAGATGTAGCATGCAGACTTTCCCATTGTTTTGTTTTCACGTTTCTATGTGATGCTTTTTGTACGAGAAGGCTTCTTCTCCAAGGGAGTCGTTATTAGAGACTGCACAACCAAGCCTAAGAGCAAACATGCATGAAACAACTAATAATATGAAATACAAGCAATGCCATCAAGTTCTCATGGTGATAAATCACTGCATAAAGGAGAAGGTTTAAATGCTCTGGGAGGATTTTGCAATTCTTCCATTGATTTATTGCCACTTCCTCAGATTGTCTTTTAAAAAATTGAAAGAAATAAGTCTATAAATAATCTGATTACAAATAAAGCATATTTGATTAATGTCTATCAACAGTCTAAATAGCAATAACCCCTCTTATTTTTAGTATCATGGATTTGTGTGTGTGTATACACATAAATACATGCATGCTATTCTTAAAATATTTCTTCCTTGAGTCTCCCAAACACAAACACTCAGCCTATAACATTCTACCCCTGATCCCCCAAACCTTATGCTTCAAAGGAAATTTTAAAATTACATTGAACTGAATACAAATGAAAATACAACATATGAAAATTGGTGGGACACAGCTAATGTGATGCTGAGAGGGAATCTGTAGCACTAAGTGCACACATTAGAAAAGAGGAAAAGTTTGAAATCCATCACTAGGCTCCCTCTTCAAAAACCAAAAACAAAGAGCAGGAAAAAATGAAATAAAAGCAAACATAAAGGAGAAAATAATAAAGAGCTGAAACCAATGAAACTGAAAAGAGAAAAACCATAGAGAAAATCAATGAAATAAAAAATGGAAAAGATCAATAAAATTGTCAAACCTCTAGCAAGACTGACAAAGGAAAAAAAGAGAGAATACACATGCTATCAATATCAGAAGAGAAACAGAGATATAACCACAACCCTTCAGATATCAAAAGGACACTGGAAGAATACCACAAGCAACTCTAGACACATAAATTTGAAATTGTAGAAGAAATGGATTACTTTCTCAAAAACCAAAAACAACCAAAACTCACCCATTATAAAACAGATAATTTAAATAGACTTATAGCTTAAACAAATTGAATTTGTAATTTAAGAAATCCTAAAACGGAAATCTACAAGCACAGGGGGTTTCACTGCAGAATGCTAGCTATAAAGGTTTTGCAGAGGTTCTTTCTAAAGCTAAGGAAGTTCCCTTCTGTTCTTAGATTTGCTTTTTAAGAGAATCAATGACATGCTACAGAGTGGGAGAAAATATTTTCAAATTGCATATGGAGATGACCATAATATCTAGGATATGTAAAGAACTATCAAAACTCAAGAGCAAAAGAAATGAAACAATTCAATTAGAAAATAGTCAAAGACATAAAAAAAATTTCACTGAAGAGAATATATGGATTGCAAATAAGCATTTGAAAAGATATTTAGCATCATTATTCATTAGGGAAATGCAAATTGTAACTGCAATGAGATAGCACTACAAACCTATCAGGAAAGCTAAAGTAAAATATATTGACAACACCAAATGCTCTGAAGGATGTGGCCAAACTACATTACTCATACACCGCTGGTAAGAATGGGAAATGGAACAGCCACTCTGGAAAATAGTTCAGCAGTTTAAAAAACAAAAAATCTATCGTGCAACTACTTTATGATCCAGCAATAGTACTTTTAGGCATTTATCCCAGAGAAATGGAGACATGTTCACACAAATCCTGTATGCAAATGCATATAGAGATTTTATTTGCAATAGCCCCAAACTGGAAACAACCCAATTGTTCTTCAATGGGTGAATGATTAAGCCAGTTGTGGTACATCTCTGTCATCGACTACTACTCATAAACAAAAAATAATGAACAATTGACACATAAACAACCTGAATGAACCTCCTGAGATTTATGTTGAATGTAGAAAGTAAACTATAAGTTATATACTCTATCATTCCTTTTATATAACATTCTAAAACTGACAAATTTATAGAGATGGAGAACAGACCAGTGATTGCTAAGGATTAAGGAAGAGTGCAGATGGGATGGAAGACAGGGCGGTTAACAAAGTGCAACACGAAGTATCTTTGTGGCAGAAATGTTCTCTATCTTAATTGTATCAATGTCAATATACTGGTTGTAATTTTGTACCATAGTCTTGCAAGACAGTACCATTGGTGAAAACTGGGTGAAGGCTACATGGGATTTATTTGTATTGTTTCTTGTAACTGTATATGAATCTACAAATATCTCAAAATAAAAATTTTAACAAAAAGCCCTGTCTCTAGAGCATGTCAGAGAGCTTTGCAGTAGCCCCTTTCATCACAGGCCCAGTCCCAAATGCCTAGGATGGAAAAATGGTTTCCTGGGCCAGGTCCAAGACCCCTGTAATGTGTAGCCTCAAGAATTGGCACCCTGTGTCCCAGCCACTACAGCCATGGCTAAAAGGGGCAAAGGTCCAGCTCAGGTCATGGCTTCATAGGGTGCAAGCCCCAAGCTTTGGCAGCTTCCACATGGTGTTGAGCTTGCTGGTGGGCAGAAAACAAGAATTGAGGTTTGGGCACCTAGATTTCAGAGGATTATGAAAACACCTGATGTCTAAGCAGAGATGTGTTGCAGGGGTGGAGTCCTCATGGAGAACCTCTGCTAAGCTACTGCAAAAAGGAAATGTAAGGTTGGCACCCTCTCACAGAGTCCTCACTGGAGCATTGCCTAGTAGAGCTATGAGAAGGGGACCACCATCCTCCAGATCCCAGAATGGTAGATCCTGCAAAAGCTGTAGACACTCAGTACTGCCCATGAAACCAACCACGAGGGGGCCTGTATCCTGCAAAGCCACAGGGGTGGAGCTGCACAAGGCCCTGGGAGCCCACCTCTGGCATCAGCATGACCTGGACGTAAGACGGAGTCAAAGGAGATCATTTTGGAACTTTGAGGTTAATGAGTGCCCTATCGGATTTTGTACTTGCATGGGACTTGTAGCCCCTTCACTTTGGCCAATTTCTCTTATTTGGGAGGGGTGTATTTACCCATTGCCTGTACCCCCATGCTATCTAGGAAGTAACTAACTGGCTTTTGATTTTACAGGCTTCCAGTTGGAAGGGACTTGCCTTGTCTCAGATGAGACTTTGGACTGTGGACTTTTGAGTTAATACAAAAATGAGTTAAGACTTTACGGGACTGTTGGGAAGGCATGACTGGTTTTGAAATGTGAGCACATGGGATTTGGGAGGGGCCAGGGGCATAATGATATGGTTTGTCTCTGTCCCCACGCAACTCTCACCTTGAATTCTAGCTCCTATTATCCTCACTATCATGACAGGAACCCGGTGGGTGGTATTTGAATCATGGGAGTGGGTTTTTCCCATGCTGTCCTCATGATATTCAATAAGTCTCATGCAATTTGATGGTTTTATAAAGGGCAGTTCCCCTGCATGTACTCTCTTGCCTGCTGCCATGTAAGACATGTCTTTGCTCCTCCTTTGCCTTCTGCCATGATTTTGAGACCTCTCCAGCCATGTGGAACTGTAAGTCAATTAAACTTCTTTTACTTTATAAATTACACAGTCTCATGTATTTCTTCATAGCAGTATACAAATGGACTAATACATCCAGGGAACTTAAAAAACAAATCTCAATTCCTAGGCAGGACTCAAAATTTATTTGATAAATCTCTTAAGGAAGACCTAAGGATGCAGTTTTAAGTTCTCAAGTAGTCTTAAAATTGGCCAAGTTTGGAAAGCACTGTATTAAACTTTAGGCTTGTTATGGGCTAAAGTTTGACCCCTCAAAAGTCATAGTTAAAGCCCTAACTCCTTGTACCTCATAGGTAACCATATCTGGAGATAAAACTTAGAAAGAGATAAGTTAAAATGAAGCTGCTAATCAAATATTACTAATCAAACATTACTGGCGTCCTTATAATAAAGGGAATTTGTGCACATAGACACCAGGGAAGGTTAGCACACTGAGCAATGACCACATGAACACACAGTGAGAAGGTATCTGACTGCAAAGCAAGACAGTACTCTCAGAAGAAATATGCCTATCAGACTTAAAAACTGCAAGAAAATAAATTTCTGTTTGTTTAAGCCCCCAGTCCTAAGTACCACCACATATTTTGTTATGGAAGCCCTAGCAAACTAATACAAGGCTGAAACCCCATACATTGTTGAATAAAATGATATCAGAGTGTTTGACCTAGAGGTAAAAATGAAGATCCTAGCAAAAGTGGACAAAACCCTGCAACAGCCATAAGATGAAAGAATTGGGAATCATCCACTAGCACTGGGGTATGCAAACTACAGCCTCCTGGCCAAATCTGACCCCTCATCTATTCTTGCCAATAAAGTTTTATTAGAAAATATAGCCATACTATTTAACTTATGAATGGCTATGTCAGCTTTCAGCAATGTTTAATAGTTGAAACAGAAATCATTTGGTCCATAAGGCCTAAAATATTTACTGTACAGCATTTTACAGAAAAAGTTTGTCAATTCCACACTCGATTGTCAGTTCCACACTAGCACATCAACAGCAAGGGAGCAGAGACTTTGTCTTTTTAGTACAGCTCTGTCAGTATGATTGTCTGCAATGATCAAAATATTCTAAATCTATGCTATCGGATAGCCACAAATGTGGCTATTTAAACTTAAATTAAATTAATTAGAATCAAATAAAATTACAAATTTTGTTCCTTAGTCTCATTAGGTACATTTCAAGTTTGCAATAGCTGCATAGATGGTTGGACACTACCACATTGGGCAACACAGGTCTAGTCTCACTTCACCCTTGTATTCTGAGAGCCTGGATCAGTGCACGGCAAATAATAAACAAGTATTTCAGGAATAATTGTTAAATAAGTATATGAGTAAATCAGTGAAAGAGAATGACATTTTTTATTCATATATAGCATTACAAATACTCACATTTAATTAAATTCCACATTATGACATTATAATATGTAGACTTGAAAAAATGTACCCCTGATTCCCATTTCCTAGTTATTCAGCATTGATCTGGGTCCTGCTATGAAGGGACTTTGCACATGTAATTAAGGCTATGGATTTTAAGATAGGGAGATGATATGATTTGGCTGTGTCCCCATCTAAAATCTCATCTTGAATTGTAATCCCCATAATCTCCACATGTCAAGGGTGGAACCAGGTGGAAGTAATTGGATTATGGGGGTGGTTTCCCCCATGCTGTCCTCAGGATAGTGAGTCTCAGCAGATCTGATAGTTTTGTAAGCATCTGGCATTTCCCCTGCTGGTACTAAGCATCCTGCCACACTGTGAAGAGGGTGTCTGCTTCTCCTTTGCCTGCCACAATGATTGTAAGTATCCTGAGGCTTCCCCAGCAATGTGGAACTGTGAGTCAATTAAACCTCTTTCCTTTATAACTTGACGAGTCTTGGATATTTCTTCATAGTAGTATAAGAATGGATTAATACAGATTATCCTGAAACGGCCATGTGAGGCCAATCTAATCACGTAAATCTTTAAAAGCAGAGAAATTTCTCTGGCTGGAGTTAGATGAGGGGTGTTGCAGAAGAGGATGCCAAGAGACATGAAGCAGAAGTGGGAGATCAGGGAAACTAGAAGCATGAAAAGGATTTCTCGACCCCAGCCCACCACTGCTGGCTTCAAGGGGTTCACAAGCCTTTCCAACGTAGGTGGCTACCAGGAGCACCAATCTCAGCACCAACAGTGAGGAAACTGGGACCTCAGTCCTATAACTGCATGGCACTGAATTCACCTGATTAAGCCTGGAAATGAATCCCATACTTGCAGCCTTTGGAAAAGGATGTGGCTATGTTGTGAAACTCTAATCGGGAAACCAGCAAAGGCTCATTATACCTGAACTTCTGACCCATGGACACTAAGATACCAAATGAACGTTAAGTGGCTATGTCTGTTGTGTCTTACTCACAATGCAGACATTAGAGACTCCAAAAATTAGGTTTTTACAGGATGATTATAAATAAAACATAAATATATTTGAGAGGAAAATTCACCTCTGACCTACCCTCCAGCTATTCCTTCTGAAGATATTTGGGGGAAAGGCGCCTATTGAGCACATGTTGGACAACCCTGCCTGCTACAAAAACACATCTTCAGAGCCAGTGGGAAAGAGGAAAGTTGCAGTGCAGACCAAGGCAGAGGGGGCACAAAGGTACCAGAACACACCTCCTCCCATTTTCCACACCCTACCAAATCTGATGGTAATTAGGGCTTTGTAAAGAAAACCTCAAGATAAATTGGACTGGAGAACCTCTTTCTCAGGTGACACATACACCAAAAAAAAAAAAAAAAAAAAAAAAATCACAAACCATGTCACCAAGTCCCCTTCTCATCTTTCATCTTACTTCCTCTGGAGTCATCAGTTTTCTTTCATGTAACTCTTGAGAAATCCAATATATTGTGTTTAACACATAATTATGTCATCCCCGAGGGAGGCCAAACAAATATATATCTGGCAAATTTATATATACCAAAAACACGTGACATCTAGTAAATTAGTTTCATATGCTATCAAGATAATTACAGACATTTAGAAATAGAAATTACTTTAATGATCATCTAGTAACCCATCACCCTCTTCAAGGGCACATACCTCCCTCCAGGACAATGTCAGACTCATAACCACCTTCTCTTGCTCTGTGTCCAGGGATTTTTCTACTATTCAACCTAACCTTTGGGTACTTCTTGATCCTCACATCTTTGTGGATATTCTCATATAACTTTCAAAGCAATTGCCAAGGTTTTCCTATAAAATGCACCTATTACTAGTAAAAGTACAGAGATTGTTTATAAGGTCACTCCCAAGAAAGAAAACTGACGTTTGTATTTCTTACATGATGCATGTTGCAATTTCATATTTTTCTCTACTTTCTTTTAGTCCTTGTTCATCGTCTTCTTTGCAGTAAACTTCAAACAAATACCATAAAGGGAATTTCTATATTGTAAAGTTCTGCCTATCTGATACATAATCAAGCTGTTCATATCTTTCTGTCATATTAATTATCATAAATTATTAATTATATAAATTATTATGCAATTATACAACCTCATAATATATTTAACCTGGTATCAACATTGGGACTATTTAGTCCTGTCACTGATGAGTGGCAGGTACTTCTTAAAAGATTAGAGAAGAGTTAATGCCTTGCTCTTCAAGATAGAGTGATTTATAATAGTTCTGATTGTTGGTTTTATTTTTCTCTATTATGAGTTAATTCATATTTTTAAGAAAATATAATGTTCTCTTTTCCCATCTCTGAAGTATCTTTTTTTTTTTTTTTTTTTGGAGCCTCTCTCTGTCATGCAGGCTGGAGTGCAGTGGCATGATCTTGGCTCACTGCAACCTCCACCTCCCAAGTTCAAGCGATTCTCCTGCCTCAGCCTCCTGAGTAGCTGGGATTGCAGGTGTGCATCACCACACCTGGCTAATTTTTGTATTTTTAGTAGAGTCGGTGTTTCATCATGTTAGTCAGTCTGGTCTCAAACTCGTGACCTCATGATTTGCCCACCTCACCCTCCCAAAGTGTCGGGATTACAGTTGTGAGCCACCGCACCTGGCCCTCTGAAGTATCTTTTGAGGTATTCTGACATTCTTTATTGGTTCATTTCCAAGCAAGAAAATAAGGAAGTAACTTACCAGAAAAAAAGAAAGCTCAATGTACATGGTCTTAATAATTACAAATATAAAATCCAGTATGATATATATATATATATATATATATATGAGAATTACAACAATGTGATTGAAGTAGAGCTTTTGTTGGTGATAAGTATTCATGTCATGATTTTAGTAATCAGGTTATTGATGGGATTTATAAGAAAAATCATTAAAAAATCAGTAGACAACAGATGCTGGAAAGGATGTGGAGAAACAGAAATGCTTTTACACTGTTGGGGGGAGTGTAAATTAGTTCAACAATTGTGGAAAACAGTGTGGTGATTCCTCAAGGATCTAGAGCTAGAAATACCATTTGAGCCACCAGTCCCATTACTGGGTATATACTTAAAGGATTATCAACCATTATATTATAAAGACACATCCACACATATGTTTATCGTGGCACTGTTCACAACAGCAAAGACTTGGAACCAACCCAAATGCCCATCAATGATAGACTGGATAAAGCAAATGTGGCACATATACACCATGAATACTATGCAGCCATAAAAAAGGATGAGTTCATGTCCTTTGCAGGGACATGGATGAAGATGGAAACCATCATTCTCAGTAAACTGACACAAGAACAGAAAACCAAACACCACATGTTCTCACTCATAAGTGGGTGTTGAACAATGAGAATACATGGACACAGGGAGGGGAACATCACACACCAGGGCCAGTCGGGGAATGGGGGGCTAGGGGATGGATAGCAGTGGGGTGAGGGCCTAAGGGAGGAATAGCATTAGGAGAAATACCTAATGTCGATGACGGGGTGATGGATACAGCAAACCACCATGGCACATGTGTACCTATGTAACAAATCTGCACATGTACTCCAGAACCTAAAGTATAATAATAAAAAATTATTCATGCTTAGATGAAAATCATTTCTTAAAGTATCTGCCATAGAACACTCATACGAGACATGTTAATGGGTGCTCCTCATCAATTGGAACTCATGCTTGGATAAATTTGATAAATTATTCAGGCCATAGTCTATTTTTAGAAAGTTGCAGTTGATATTAATGCATTAAATTTCCCGAATAGTCTGTAAGGAAGAAAAACGCATTTAGTTAAATCTAGAGTTCTTCAAATTTATTTAACTAAAATCTTTTTCCCAAAGAACATCTACTAATAGGTCAGAGACATAGTCTTAAGCAGCTATGTTCTACAAGAGTGATTTTGTGTACATTTCTTTCTATACTCAGTTATATTCCCAATTTCAAACTCTACAAAATAGTGAACATTTCCTATTATACATGTTCCAGGTGGTCTGTATAAAATGTCTTAGGTGATTTGCACAGACACATGAAATAAATAAAAGTGTTCCCAAACTTAAAGCACTTGGAAGAGAAAGGGATGGGTTTTCATCAGGAGGCGTTTCATCCATCACTCTCATTCTAATTCCCCATGGCTCCCTTCTATGCACACAGAAACAAGGTGAGGGAGCTGCAGTGTTCACTAGCAGAAGAGAACTCTGCTCCTTGTGAATGTATGAAAGAAGCTTGTGAGCTAAACATTGGTAGGCTTTGTACGAGCCCAAACAAAAAAGGAACTTGTAAGAGAAGAGAACACAAAGAAAAGTCAGGGAGGAAAGGAAGCACCAGATTTCTATTTTGAAGATTAGACATGATTTTTATTTTGAAGTTTAGACATGATAATGCATGTTAAGCTCTTAGAAAAATACATCCTGCATTCTATGGCTAAAATTATTATTACTAGTATTATTTTCAGAGAAGAGTTCCATTTTTCTCATTCTCCATTCCATTTTTTTGACCAGAGTAAAGAAACAAAAAGCATGGCTCCCTCTGGGAGACTATATCTGATGCCACTGCAGCCTCTCTCTTGCACACTTACTCCTGTATCACAGGAAGTAGGAGTAAATCACCTGATGCAGCCATGCATGGCCTTCACCAGGGCAATATGCCCTGGTGTGCAGTCAGTGTGCCTCGTGGGAGAACCCTCCCCTGCCAGTTCTCTCTGGCTGCCTGTGTTCAGTCATGGAGGAGCACCTGCTTGGACTCCTCATTAGTTGTACTCTTGAGCTTCCTATTTCTGCTTAGTATAGAAACTGAACCATTGATCTCTTTTATTTTCTCCTGTGAAACAGGCTCACAGCCCACATCTAAGTAGCTGGCTGGGTCCAGCTGCTGTCAATACAGAGGGGAGGGAGTAGGAGGATCCACATAATTCTTAGTCATTTTCTCAATTCCAGCTTTTACCAGAAAGTTTCGTAATGTAGGGCGCTTTCAGCTGTACAGAACAAAATATCCAACAGAAATAAACAGTGGGGATTTGTTTAACTCACCTACAATAACACAAGGCCATAGCACCCCAAGGGTTAATTCAGGAATTCCCTGCCAGCTGAGACTTTCCTGAGCTTCTGTGGGCTTTGTTGTTGGATTGCAAAGTTTCTGAGGAAGCTTGAAGCATCACATCTATATCTTCACATGATGTTGTCCAAGAGCAGCAAGGCAAGGGTGAGGTCCTCCTTTAATGAGTCCTCAGAAGACTTCTTTAATCTTCTGGCCAGGGCTAGGTCAAACACCCATGCCGTGGCAACGAGAGAGGTTGGGAAAGGTTGTATTCAGCATGTCTAGCCGCTGGAATGGTGTGCATCTTGTCCACCAGAAAGAAGGGAGATGGAAATGGTGGTTGGGTAAGCAGCCAAGAAAATCTACCTGGATGTATACATAGTCGAATAAATGTTGTTCTGGTTTACCAATTGTCTAGAGAATCTTAGAGTGAACCATCAGCCAGGTCCCGGAAGGGAAGGTTAAAGAAGGGGTAGATTCTTAAACCCTAACATTACAAAGGAGGAGAATGGGGAAGTAAGTGTTTACAGGAAGCAGCAGAGGGAAATATAACAAAAGAAGAACATGGTATCCAAGAGTGAAGGCAGATCCTAGAGCCTTCCTACTGGAGTCTGTGAGTGCTCCACCCAGATTCCCTTTACTAGGCTGGTGCCTCCACCTCCCAGCTGCAGTGAGTGTTGGCGATAGGGGCTCCCAGCTACATCATTCCCTGGAAAATTGCCCTTGGCTGAAGGGGCCCACCTCAGCTGATGCTTAGGATATGCAGTATGGGTGGTGAGCTCTAACCACTGGTAAAAGGGTACAAAGCTGGCCTCTGCCTCAAAGTGGAAAAATTTCATGGTGCCATTCATAATCCAGACCCCCTGAGGTCAGACTCAAGCTAGATGACAGCTGAAACTGCATCTAGTGGTTTGCTCAGTTTCCTCCCCTGTGTTCTCCTGCTTCCCTGCTTCCCTCTCTTCTTTGCAGGCTTCTGCTAGAACACCTCCATCATTTACTTGCACAAGAATCCTTATCTCAGATCCGGCCTCTAGGGGACCTGACCTAAGACAGTCAGGAGTACCTACCTAACAAGTTCAAATTGTATTGTATACACAATGAAGGAACTATGGAGGTTTTAGAGCAACTGTGTTCTAAGGTGACTAGTCTGGCAACAGACAGGATGTAGAAAGAATTAAGGATAACAGATGCCCCTCCATTACGAATTACCACACAAAAGGCATGGTCTTAAAATTAGGGGCAGGAAAAGAGAAAAAAGAAGGAAGAGACAAAGTCAAAGTGTTAAAGATTCCACCACTGTGATAATAGATAAATTTACCCAGTAGAGCTGTAGTGTTTATTGTTACAAAGTAACTGACAAGAATCTCTATAGCTATTATTTGCCAGCAGCCTATGGGTTAAAAGGTTGCTTTTGTTTCCTGCAGATAGCCTTAAAGTACTTTTATTTTTCTCTCCTTGTTACATTGACCACCCATATCTGCTAAGTATTAAACAAAATAAAATAAATTTACCTTTAGCAAGAATGACTTAAGATAGATATAGATTTGTTTGTTTTAAGGCATGATTTAGACTCAGGAGTGAAGGAAGCCCCTTGTAGATTTTCTGACCCTGAAAATCCCTAAAAAGAGGCTATGAAAATACCTGTGTTTGATGGTTTAGGTGCTTATTAACATGAGTCCATGACCATACTCAGAGTTCCCTTGGAAACGTCCTTAGACAGCTGATTCCAGGCAAATTGACAGGGCTTAAAATTACAAGGCAAAAATCTGTACCAAGCATAAAACATATAAAAAAGGAACATATACTTTTATCATATAAAATGTTTGCAGTTGATGTTAACTATTTCTACATAATGTATGTGCTAGAAATTGAGGGAAAAATGTACTCATGTTCACAGGGGTTTCAAACAAATGTTACTATCATAAAAATCTAAAAATCAAAACAAATCTATTTTGATTTATCCTTCCTACTCACACTTCAGCGAAAACTTTATCTAATTAGCAAAAAAAGTTGAGTCTAGTATTTGCAACAAGAAATATTATAAATTATTTGCAAAGGTAGCGATCTACTTGTGTAACTTTCAAACCTAAGGACCTAAGAACAAGCCCTGAATGAAAGGAAAAACAACAACAACAAAACACTTAGTTACTTTATTCACACACGTAGTCATGGAGTGTGATATTTAAAGTAAGAAGGTGCAGAGAAGGCCTTTGACAAAATTCAGCAACCCTTTATGCTAAAAACTCTCAATAAACTAGGTACCAGTGGAATGTATTTCAAAATAATAAAAACTATTTACTACAGACCCACAGCCAATATCATACTGAATGGGCAAAAACTGGAACCACTCCCTTTGAAAACTGGCACTAGACAAAGATGCCTTCTCTCACCACTCCTATTCAATATAATATTGGAAGTTCTAGCCAGAGCAATTAGGCAAGAAAAAGAAATAAAAGGCATTCATTTGGAAAGGAGGAAGTCAAATTGTCTCTATTTGCAGATTACATGATCATACATTTAGAAGATCCCATCATCTCAGCCAGAAACCTCCTTAAGCTAATAAGTAAGTTCAGCAAAGTCTCAGGATACAAAATCAATCTATAGAAATCACAAGCATTCCTATACACCAACAACAGAAAAACAGAGAGCCAAATCATGAGCAAACTCCCATTCACAATTGCTACAAAGAGAATAAAATACCTAGGAATACAACTAACAATGGATGTAAGAGGCCTCTTCAAGGAGAACAACAAACCACTGCTCAAGGAAATAAGAGAGGACACAAACAGATAGAAAAACATTCCATGCTCATGGTTAGGAAGAATCAATATCGTGAAAATGGCCATACTGCCCAAAATAACTTAAAGATTCAACACTATCCCCATCAAGCTACCATTGACCTTCTTCACAGAAATAGAAAACACCACTTTAAACTTCATATGGAACCAAAAGAGAGCCCACATAGCAAAGACAATCCTAAGCAAAAAGAACAAGTCTGGAGGCATCACGCTACCTGACTTCAAACTATACTACCAGGCTACAGTAATCAAAACAACATGCTATTGGTACCAAAACAGCATGGTACTGGTACCAAAACAGAGATATAGATCGATGGAACAGAAGAGAAGCCTTAGAAGCAACACCACACATCTACAACCATCTGATCTTTTACAAACTCGACAAAAATAAGCAATGGGGAAAGGATTCCCTGTTTAATAAATGGTGTTGGGAAAACTGGCTAGCCATGTGCAGAAAGCTGAAACTGCACCCCTTCGTTACACCTTATATAAAAATTAACTCCAGGTGGATTAAAGATTTAAACATAAGAATTAATACCGTAAAAACCCTAGAAGAAAACCTAGGTAAAACCATTCAAAACATAGGCATAGGCAAGGACTTCATGACTAAAACACCAAAAGCATTGGCAACAAAAGCCAAAATAGACAAATGGGATCTAATTAAACTTAAGAGTTTCTGCACAGCAAAAGAAACAATCATTAGAGTGAACTGGCAACCAACAGAATGAGAAAAAATTTTTGCAAACTACCCATCTGACAAAGGGCTAATATCCAGAATCTACAAAGAAGTAAAGCAGATCTACAAGAAAACAAACAAACCAACCCATTGAAAAGTGGGTGAAGGATATGAACAGACACTTTTTAAAAGAAGACACCTATGCAGCCAACAAACATATGAAAAACATGCTTATCATCGCTGGTCATTTGAGAAATGCAAATCAAAACCACATTGAGATATCCTCTAACACCAGTTAGAATGGCAACCATTAAAAAATCTGGAGACAACAGATGCTGGAGAGAATATGGAGAAAAAGGAACACTTCTACACTGTTGGTGGGAGTGTAAATTAATTCAACCATTATGGAAAATGGTGTGGTGATTCCTCAAGGATCTAGAAATAGAAATTCTATTTGACCCAGCAATCCCATTACTGGGTATATACCCAAAAGATTATAAATCATTCTATTATAAAGACATATGCACACATATGTTCATTGTGGTGTTATTTACAATAGCAAAGACCTGGAACCAACCCAAATGCCCATCAATGATAGACTTGACAAAGAAAATGTGGCACATATACACCATGGAATGCTATGCAGCCATAAAAAATGACAAGTTCATTTCCTTTATAGGGACAGAGGTGAATCTGGTAACCACCTTTCTCAGCAAACTGACAGAAGAACAGAAAACCAAACACAGCATGTTTTCACTCATGGGTGGGTGATGAACAATGAGAACACATGGACACAGTGGGGGAACATCTCACATTGGGGTAGATTAGGAGATAGGGGGCCAGGGGAAGGGAAAGACAGCAGGGGGGTGGGGGGTTTGTGGAGGGATAACACCAGGAGAAATGCCTGATGTAGGTGACAGTGGGGATGGAGACAGCAAACCACGATGGCATATGTGTACCTATGTAACAGTCCTGCAGGATGAGCACATGTACCCCAGAGCCTAAAGTGTAACAACAAAAAAAGGTGCTGGGAGAGGTGGCTCATGCCTGTAATCCCTGCACCTTGTGAGGCCAAGGTGGGCAGATCACTTGAGGTCAGGAGTTCAAGACCAGCATGGCAAAATGGTGAAACCCTGTCTCTACTAAAAATATAAAAGTTAGCTGAGTGTGGTGGCACGTGCTTGTGGTTCCAGCTACTCGGAAGGCCGAGGCAGGAGAATTGCTTGAACCTGGGAGGTGGAGGTTGCAGTGAACCAAGATTGCACCATTGTACTCCAGCTTGGTGGACAAGAGTGAGACTCCATCTCAAAAAAAAGAAAAAAAAAAAAAAAAGAAATAAAAAACATAAAATGGCAAGAACTTGCAGTTTCAAACCCTAAACAAAATTTTATGAAGCCCCTGATTTGTTAATCCTTTTAATTTGGTAGTGTGGGTTTGTGTTACAGCAAATATTTACACATTCTAATTACTTAAGTATTTATTCACCAGTTTTAAAACATTACACATAAACTACAAGGAGTGTTGTTTTTCAAATCTAACAATACCACACTACAAAGCCTAAGAAGTTTTTAATGACTCCAATTACCCTAGAACTTCTAATCTTATAATATACAGTGGTAAAGAGAGTTCTTTATTTATCCATTTATTGCACATGTATTTTTTGAGCAACTATATTTCTTAGGCGCTAGAGATGGAGTAGTAAGCAAAGAAAACAAAAATTCCTGCCTTCATAAAAATTGCATTATGGTAAAGGAGACAGATATCAATCAAAATAAATAAGAAATACATATATATATAGGCAACAAATACTATTAGTACAAATATTAATGCAGGAAAAAAAAGGTAGGTTAAAGCTGGGATTTGGAGAGGGGAACAAGTTCATATTCAAATAAGCTCCCAGAAGTAACTCAGGAATGGAAAACCAAACGTTTTATGTTCTCACTCATAAGTGGGAGCTAAGCTATGAGGATGCAAAGTCATGAGAATGATATAACTGACTTTGGAGATTCGGGTGACAATGTGGGAATGGGGTGAGGGATAAAAGACCATGAATTGGGTACGATGTATACTGCTCAGGTGATGGGTGTGCCCAAATCTCACAAATCACCACTGAAGAATTTACTCATGTAACCATATACCACTGGTTCCCCAAAAACCTATGGAAATTAAAAATAAGACTACATTAGGAAAATTCAGTCTTCTCAAATGAAATACCGGAAGAAGGTGAAGGAGTGAATCAAGCAAATCTGGGGGAAATAATTATCTTAGCAGAAAAACTACAAGAGGGAACAATAATGCACAAAGGCTCAAAGAAAAACCGGCATAACCACTCTGGCTCTAGCTAGCAAAAAATGTAGTAACAAAAAAATTAGAGAGATGTTGGAGGCAAGATCTAGTCCGGCCTTTTCAGGAACTTTGATTGTTACTTGAGTCATCAGAAGCCATTGGAGACTTCTGAACAGGTTCATAACCCATCTGTTACTTTAATAGGATAAATCTTTACTTTAATAGAAAAACCAGTGGGGTTAAAAAAAAAAAAGAGGACTATGGTTTTTGCTATAGTTTAATAAAAAGATGACAGCAACTTTGACTAAGGTAGTGGCTGTGGAGGTAAAAAGAGATAATGATATTCTACCAAATTTGAATGTAAAGTCAAAACAATGAGATTCTAATACGTTTGACAGTAATGCTGACTAGCTGTAGAGTGGGAAAAAAGTCATTAAGGATAATGTCTGAACATCCAGGAGGTAACACTTTCTGCCTGAGCTTTGAAAGGATGGAGTTACCATTAACTGGGTTAGGGATGACCACTGAAGGAGCAGATTCAGAGTGGATATGAAGTGGATATGAAGATATCAGTTTTGGACATGATATTACTTTGCTAGGGCCAGAAATACAGTGGCTTAAACAACAGAAATTTTGCCTTACAGTTCTGGAGGCTGTAAGTCCAAAGTCAAGGTGCCGGCAGGGTTATTTTCTTCCGAGGTCTGTGAGGGAAAGCCCTGTTCCCAATCTCTTTCTTTAGTTTGTAGATGGCCATGTTTTCTTACATTTCTTGATATGGTCTTCCCTCCTTGCATATCTCTATGTCCACATTTCTTTTATAAGGACACCAGCCATATGGGAGTAGAGCCTACCCTAATGACCTCATTTCAGCTTGATTACTTCTGCAAAGACATATTCTCCAAATAGGGCCACATTCTGAGGTTCTAGGGGTTAGGACTTTGGCACATGAATGTGAAGGGACACAATTCAACCTGTTACTGACATCGAAAGAAGTTGACAAAATACTATGCTATCTATGTCCCCTGCAGGCTGAAGATTATTTTGAAGCCATAATATCAATTCTGGAAACAGAGTGTCCACAATGATGTTAAAAGGCATTTCTTAAAGACAGAATTCATCATTCTTTTTGCTTGTTTCACTGGCTTTTAAATTCCACACTCCAAATACCATCGTGTCTTGCAAATAGTACAAAATACTATCTAGGCATTTTTAAAGGTACAATTCACAGAAAACCTTGCTAACAGAAGCCCTTTTTATAAGGGCATTTAATCTTTTCTAACAAGATGTATGAAGTCAGGCAGCATAGGATTGAAGAATGCAGCCACACAGGCATGTCACCGCAGACACTGGGATGTTCATTTTTCACTTCTGCCTTTCAGTGTGGCTGTCATCCCCTGGCTGTCTCCTTATCACTCCTAGATGTCTGCAACAGCTCCAGCTGTTATATGCTCATATGATTATGGTCACATAGACAAAAGAGAGTGATATGATTTGGCTGTATCTCCACCCAAATCTTACCTTGAGTTATAATAATCCCACCTGTCAAGGGTGGGGCCAGATGGAAATAATTGAATCATGGGGGCAGTTTCACCCATACTGTTCTTGTGGTAGCGCGTAAGTCTCATGATATCTGATGGTTTTCTGAATGGGAATTCCCCAACACAAGCTCTCCTGCCTGCTCCCATGTAATAAGTCCCTTTCCTTCCTCTTTCTTTGTCTTCTACCATGATGATGAGGCCTCCCTAGCCACGTGGAACTGTGAGTCCATTAAACCTCTTTCCTTTATAAATTACCCAGTCCCAGGCATATCTTTATTAGCGGCATGAGAACAGACTAATAAGAGAGTTACTCCTAAGAGTTCCTTCTCACCATGGCATCAAACATTTTCCAGAAGCTTCATATCCTCCCACCCTTGCAGTCTTCTTTTCAGGGAGTCAGAATTCTTTCACATGCCCTACTTTCAAGGAAAATGAGGAATTGCATATCTTGTCATTTCCATCTTTAACAAGGGTGAGAGATTCTGCTCTCAACTCACAAGAGATGGAAAGCACAGGGTTTTCCACAGTAGATCCTCCATAAATCATCAATGGGTAGACGATACATAATTATGATGATGGAAAGTCAGTGATATCGGTATTACTATTTTCTTAGAGATAACTCTAGACTCCAGGAAATATTCCTTTAATATCAAATATTTGACATTATAATTTCCAGTCAAAGAACAGATCATAAGCACTACCTCCAACATACTGTAGTTGTGTTCTCCATTTAGAATTGCTGGAAAAAAATAGCATATGCAGAGAATCAAGAATGAGGCGAGACATCATACAACAAATTTTAAAAATGTCAGCAGGCATGAGTACCATGCTTTTTCTAAATACCACCTTTTAAAAGCCCATTTCTAGTTAATGATCATCTTCTACTTTGCACTGTTAATAATTTAATTGCCTAATCTATGTACTATTCCTTTTCTCACTGGAAACAAAAATCTTGCAGCATCTCAGTTGGGGCTATTTTGCCTCTCAGGAGGCATTTTTTAAAATGCAGGTTTGGTGACTGCAACTCAGGGATAAGGAGCACTACTGGTATCTAGTGTGTTTTAGGTCAAGGATACTAATAAACATCCTACAGAGTACATGATACTTTCCTCGGCCTCTGAACCATGGGGCTGAGATTGAGAAACTCTATTTCACAGTCATCTTCAAAATTCATCATTTAACATGATAGGCATTTGGATTTTGCCAATTCTTATAATTAAGGACTTAGCTGTGAATAGCCACTAATGTCTCCTTTAACACTGCATTAATATGAACTATTCAGGCTGAACAGATTTCTTTATGCATGGAAATTTCAGTACTCCCCAGGAATGTAGATACCTGCTACTTCACTCAGCTCTAAGCTGACTGTGGATATCCTGGAAATATTTGCTGAAAAGAATTGAAATTAGTTTGATTCAGGCTAATAAAATTATTTTTGGCCCCTTGCAAATATCTCTACTACTGGCTCAACTTAGTTGAAAGGGATTGAACTGAATGAAAAATTATGTTGTGAGATTCTAACAGAAGTGCTTTTAAAAACTGTTAAATGATTACAGATGACAAATCTTCAGTTTCCGTAAGAACATCTGAGAGAGATAACAAAGTAGTTTCAAGTGATTCCCACCAACAATTTGAGGAAATTAGAAAAGATGCCAGAAAGCCACATGGCAGCAGAGAGAAATGAAATGTATGGCTTTCCTAAAAGACCAGGAAAGGGAAAGTGCTGTGTTCTCTTGCTGTTATGAAGGCCCTTGCAGTAATCAGCCCTCTATTCTTTAAGTTCCATGGAAATAGTATTCAGACTTCTCATTCTGACCAAGTGCCTGGCTTTTTTCAATTTCCAGCAGAGGGTGATAAGAAGGATACTTGTTGTATGAGTAGGTGTTCTGTGTTACACTTTCTAGTAATTTGCTTGATTTGTTTGCAGTTTTCTTAAAATGTGAAAGAAAAGGGTGGGGGAGTTAAGAGTGAGGTTTTTCTCCATTATGTTCAAGTGTTTGGCCAGAAGCTCCCCTGAGATTTTGTGATAGCTCATTTATAATACGGTGCAATTGGATCATCATTATACTTACATGCCATCTGTTCCCTTCTCTTTTTTACCCACTTGTTTCAGTTTTAACTATTTTCGTCTGAAGTGATACTCATTTGCTAAGAAAATCCCAAGCATATTTGGTGTAGGAGGACTTCTGGACAAGTGGCTTTCAGAGTATTGGAAGACAGCATTTCATCTAGCACACATTTATCTATTTCATTTAGAGATGGTTTTTTTTTGAGTCCCTGTATTTAGGAAGTTCATTAACTGCACATTTCACAGTTTTGCTGTTCTTTTCTCTTTAAGGATGCTATTTGGATTCAGGCACACATTCAGGAGAGTTGGGATGGAGCCAGTTTATGAAATTTGGTATCTGAATTTCTAATCATCTTAGATTATGAATTCTACTCCACACATCTCTTTCTATCCCCTGATACACATACATTATCATTGCCAAACCTCTATGCCACAGACTGATCTTTCTCAACCAAATTGTAAATACCAAGATAAGCTAGGATGTATTCCTTCATGGTCTTGCCTTCTAGTGCAAATCTTTTCTCCCATCCCCACAAGAATGTCATTGGTACTGCTGTATTTTTCAGAGAAGATTAATATTTTTTTGCCCTTGCATTCAATAATAAGTAAAGTTGAAGAACTTCATATTAAGCTTTACATCAGATGTGTTACCCAGCCATTATTGAAATAATAAACATATAGCGATTCATTCAATATATTGGGGCTTCTACATGGTTGATACTATGCTAAACACTTCACATGTGTTCTCTGATCTGTTCACACAAGAACTTTAGGAGTTAGCTAATGATATTCATCATTTTTTTCAAAGAAGAATATTAAGATTTAGTGATAAATCACCAAGCCTTCACAGCTAGTAAATCTTGGCACTAGAGTCAAAATCAGATTTTTCTGACATGAAAACCACACTCCTAGCAAGTAAGTAAATTTGAATGATCTCACATGATGCAACGTTTTCATCGGTAGCAATACTGCTGTCACTACCTCAGGGAATCTGCCCCACAAGATGAGACTAACTTGGTCTCTCTCTTTCCCATAACCAAGAAAACAAGCATGACAACTCCCCTGAAGTAAAGAAAGCAAAATGGTAAAAAGGAATGTCCTTAAGTCAGAAACTGACCTGAATAAATTAGATGCTGAGTCATATATGTAAGTGAAAACATCTGAATTCAAAATGCTGAGGCTGTGGATTCCTCTTCAGAAAAACTACTTGGCCCTGCAATGGATTCTAAAATTCTATATATTTTTCTGAAGCTGTGAGTTAAATCAGAATTAAATGTTATTGGATGCCTGTAATCCTAGCACTTTGGGAGGCCAATCTCATGAGGTCAAGGTGGATCTCCTGAGGTCAAGAGTTCGAGACCAGCCTGGCCAACATGGCGAAACCCTGTCACTACTAAAAATACAAAAATTAGCCGGATGTGGTTGTAGGCGCCTGTGATCCTAGCTACTTGGGAGGCTGGGACATGAGACTCACTTGAACCCAAGAGGCGGCGTTTGCAGTGAACCAAGATGGTGCCACTGTACTCCAGCCTAGGGCATACAACAAGACTCTGTATTCAAAGGAAAAAAAAAAGGTTATTGGATATTCGTGTGATTCCGTACACTAACAACGAATAATCTGAAAAGAAAATTAAGAAAATAATTCCACTTAAAATAGCATCAAAATGAATAAAGTGCTTAGAAATAAATTTAAGAGATAAAAAAATTGTACACTGAAAACTATACAACATTTCTGAAAGAAATTAAGGAATACATAAATAATGGAAAGATGTCCAAAATCTGTGGATTGGAAGACTTAATATTGCTAAGATGTGAATACTACCCAAAGCCATCTACAATACCTATTAAAATTTTAATGACATTTTGTTGCAAAAATTGAAAACTTCATCACAAAATTCATATGGAATCTCAAGGAACCTCAAATATCCAAAACAATCTTGAAAAAGAACAAAGTTGATGGTCTCACACTTCCTGATTTTACAACTTACTACAAAGTTGTGAGTATCAAAACAGCATGGTACTAGCATAAAGGTAGACAAATAGACCCACACAATAGAATGGAGAGCCTAGAAATAAACTCTCATGTATACAGTCAAATATTTTTTGATAAGGATGCCAAGATCATTCAATAGGAAAATAATTTTCTTTTCAAAAATAATATTGTTGGGAAAACTATATATCTACATGTGAACAAATGAAATTGTACCCTTAACTTACAATATATATAAAACTTAATCCTAAAGGGATCAAAGAGTTACATGTAAGAGCTAAAACTATAAAACTGTTAGAAAAATAAATAGAAGGAAATCTTCACAACATTGGATTTGACAATAATTTCTTGTGTGTGACACCAAAGCATAGGCAACAAAAGTAAAAATCAATAAATTGAACAACATTAAAAGGTGAAAACTACTATATATCAAAATACACAATCAACAGAGTGAAAAGGAAACCTATGGAGTGGTAAATATTTGTAAATCATATACCTGATATGTGATTAATATTCAAAATTTACAAAGAACTCCCACAACTCAACAACAAAAATCCAATTTTAAAATGGGTAAAGGTATGGAAATACAAATCAAAGTCACAATGAGATGTTACTTCACACCCATTATTATGACTACTGGCAAAAACAAACCATCATCACAACAAAATAAGAGAAAATAATAATTATTGGTAAGGATGTGGAGAAATTAAAACTTTTCTGTACTGGGAATTTAAAAAGGGCAGTTGCTGTGGAAAGCAGTATGGTGGTTCAAAAAGTTAAAAATAGAATTTTTACACTCATTTGTAAACTCATATTCATAGCTGAATTATTCACAATATCCAAAGCGTAGAGGCAACCCAAGTGTCCATCAATGGATGAATGAATAAAGAAAATATGGTATATACATACTATACAATTGAATATTTTTAAGACATAAAAAGGAATAACATTCTGACAAATGCTACAAAATAAATGAACCCTCAGAGCATTATGCCAAGTAAAGACAACAGTCACAAAAATACAAATACTGTATGGCTCTGCTTATATGCTGTATCTGGAGTAATCAAACTCATAGAAACAGAAAGTGGAATGGTGATTGTCACGGCCTAGAGACATAGAAAAAATGATGTTGCTGCTTAATTAGTATAGAATTTCAATTTTGCAAAATGAAAAATTTCTGGAGTTAGGTTGCACAACAATGTGAATACATTTAATACTGCCGAACTGTAGACTTACAGAGAGAGTTGAGATGATAAATTTTGTGGTATGTGCATTATTTTCATGATTAAAAATAATTACGGGAGTTGATAAAGCACTTCCCAGCTGAACAAAACTACATAAAAATGTCCCACAATGATGGAGATATGTCAAAGAGATACAAGTGTCAACTAGAAGAGTTCAAATTGAAACAAGTGGAGCAACAAATAAGCAAAGTAGTATTGGCCTCTAATCCAAAGTACAAAATAAATATTCATGAATCCATTGTGAAGATAGAAGATCTACATAAATTATTTGAAGTTCTTGGCACAGAGATTTGTCTATTCTCCTTTATTTGTTTATTCATTTATTCATTCATTCATTTATTGTTGATTAATTGTTTTTGTTGTTGTTAAACACTTTGACCATTTTGAGGCATATTCATTAGATATTTTGTACATGGACCTTCAATTGATATTGTCTAATATTTTTCTTATCATTAGGTTGGGATATCATGTTTAAGAGAGAAAAATCACAAAGGTAATATGTGATTCTCATCATATCATGTAAAGGGTACATACTTGTAACATGACTTATCACTGTTGGTGTTGACCTTGATTTTCTAGCTTAGGTAGTGTTTTTCAGGTTCCTCATTGTAAAATTACTCTTTACATGTAGGGACATTCTACAAAATACCTTACCAGTACTCCTCAAAACTATCAAGGTCATCAAAAACAAATTAATCCTGGGAAACTCTCACAGCCAAAAGGAACATAAGGGAACATGATGGCTATATCCAACGTGGTATTTTGGAGCGAATCTTGGGACAGATAAAGGACATTAAATAAAAACTAAGAAAATCTATATAAACTTTGGACTTTAGTTAGTAGTAATGTATCAATATTATTTAATTAATTGTGACAAATATTCCATACTATTGTGGGGGTACTTGCAGCAGGGGAAATTGGATGTAGTATCCAGTGGATGTGGTATGTACTGGAACTCTGTACAACTTATGTAACAATTCTGTAAGTCTAAAACTATTCTAAAATGAAGTTTATTTTAAAGATAAAGAAAAAAATGTTGTGATTTAAGTGTGAGGAAAAGGCAAACATTGTTGTGCTAAAGTAATACTCATCAACTCAAGCCGTCTCGCACAACATTTTGCCTACCCATCTGCCACGAGATTCAGAGTGAAGGACCTTTGATGGAGGGGAGAAAAAGGCAATAAATTAAATGGAACTTCATGTTTTGAAAGGAAAGAACAATACTAAAAATTAAGTAATCTATATTTAATGACAATGGTGGAAGAATGATCATATGTTTAAGTCGTCTTTAGACACATGTCAAAGTCTTTCTGAGTTTATGAGTGAAGACTAGAAAAGAGATTACTATTCCTGCTGTATAGAGCTGTTTTGTGGAAATCAGCATGTTCAGCAGCCTTTACACATGACTTCAGTTTCAACAAGGAAGTTAAGCAAAAGTCGAGCGTGAGCATTGTGGCTTTGGACAATCTGTGTAGTTACAATTCTGAAAAATTGGCTGAAACATTTATTTCCTTCATCAGCAAACCTTCACAACAACTCGCAGTACACCCGCTTTCTACAAAGTGTAAGATGATGAGGTTTAGCATCAAGTTATCAACCACTTCCACCATCTAGTTGTGACTCTTCAGTAATCCAAAGTGATGTCAAACACACTGACTACTAGCAAAACAATTTCAAGATCAGCTAATGGCCCCTGGGTTTGCAAAAGCCATTTAAGGACGGTATCCATTGGCATTTCTCTTCTCCCCGTCTCAAGAAACAGCTGTTTTCCCATTTGCCTGGCAGCTTGCCAAAAAAACAGGCAGTTAGTTAACACAGAGCTGTCAATAATCCATGGTAGCTAGACTTGATAAAGTAATCAGGAGGGGATATCATTTAATCAAGGTCTTCCAAACATGGAAAAGCAATTGAGATTGCTAATCAGGTAATTGCAGGGGGAAATTGCTCAGAAATGATTTGTATTGAACTGATGGAACAGCAAGTCTAGGCTACAATGGGGAGCAAGAATTTTTATGCTAGTGTCACCCTCACTATAATTGCTAATCTTTGTGCAGTGTGCAAATGAGATGGGGATCCATTCCTCCATGGCACTTGGCTCCCTAGATGTCACATTTCTGACTTCTGCAAGTCACAGATATTGAGTAGGCTGTCTCTGGACAAAACAGACTTTGCTGAACCTTTGAAAGAAAATGTGGACACAATGGATCACATTCAAAGTTACTAATATATTGACCTGATTATATCAAAATATGTGATTATGAATAACATGAGCTTCTACCCCAACAGGGAATTTAACATCCTGTAGATTTTCTCAAAAATTCTTTGGAAGTGTCTTATGTGGATTCTTCTTCATTCACTTGATTCACAATACATCCTCAATAAGGATCCCAGGGAATATGAAAATTGGAAACAATATAACATTAAACATATTCTGATTTATTATTGACTCACATGATTTGTCAAGACTGCACATAATTATGACCCCTTCATCATTGCAAGGATAATTTAAGAGTTTCCAGTGCTTTATAAAGTAGAGCAAGATAGAATAAACTCAAAATCAGCTAGCTTATGAAGTAAAATAAAATATATTAACAGTATTAATGATTAAGAAAAGTTGTCATTTATTTATTCTTTTCACTGGAAAAATAGTGAACATTTGCTCTGTAACTAGAAAGAGTATATACTGTTATTCTCCACTGAACTTTTTGTGGATAGTTCACAGTAGTTGCTTTTACTCTTCTATTTTCCTAATTTATAATATTCTACCAATTTTGCTGTAATTTGCAAAGTAAAAATATGAATTCAGAAACTCTAGAGTGGAAGTCCTTATAGGACTCTAATTTACCACTTGCTAGTTATCTGCCTTGAAGAAAGTTGATTATATTTCTGATCATTTGTTTCCTCCTTGAAAAATTGGGATAAAAACAAATACTGACATAAAGTCCCATTGTTGTTTTAGGATGTAAAGTGCTTGACTCCACTGCATGGAATATAGTCAATAGTTAATAAACCATAGCTATTAACAACTCTTCCTATTTTTTTTTTTTGCCTACTTCATTTCTATGGTGTACTGTAGAAAACTGCAATTCTTTCCTTAAGTAAAAAATGAGAATAATTTCTAATGCCTTCCTCCTTTGACAGATGCCAATCCTAATTCCACAACTTGATATGACCTAGGCAGAATTTCATTAATCTGTACAAATATGACAGGAAAAAAATTATTTGATATAAAAGTACTCTCAGCCTTGAACTATCTCTACCCTGGTCATCCCATCTGGCAAGGAGAATCTCGTATTTTCCCATTAAACTCCTTCCTCCAATCCCTGATCTTGATTCTCTAAAGAAGAGTTCTATATGAATGGACTACAAAATCATGTGATGCAAACTTGGGAGTATAGAAAAGACTAAAAAAGAAGAATTAAAAAGTAAGGAAAGAGGAGAGAGGCATTATGGATGCAACAGTATCAAGAGAAAAAAAAATGTTGATGGACAATAAAGACTATGAATAATGAGAGACCCTGGAGAAGTCTCTGTGCTGTACAGAAGAGATGAAAAGAGAAAAAGGAAATTTAGAGTTATGTCTAAAATTATTTACTGAATCCATTTTTAAATTATTAGAAAAATAAATAAAGGTTGAAATTAATTTTTAATAATACTGGTTATTAGAAAGAGTTTCTTTCAGAAAAACATACTGCTAATACTGAACCATGTGGCATCTTGAATTTTATTTGGGTTACACAAAACCTCCCACTCATTCCTTTCTTTTCTGCATTAACTATTGTCATTGAAAAGAGCTACTGATCTCAAAGAGAACTATAAGACTAGCTCTTAACTGGTGATTTGTTTGCAAGGGAGGAGGAAGTTGAAAGATGATTGTTATCTTGCTAACTGAGTGTTAATAATATTGTGTTATTCTGTGATTTATAGGAACACAGTCTTTGAAATAAACTGTTAGTATTATGCTAAATTTCATGTCCTATCCTAGATATCCTGGACTTGGATAGTCTTAAAGAGGTGCTGGTTTTAAGTCCCTCTTCGAAGACTCATGCATTCATTAGCAGCTCCACAGACAGTTTTCTGTTTATTAGCCTACAAATATTTATTAACAATTTTGTGGTGACGGTGAAACTTTTAAAGAGGGACTTAAAATTAGAAAGCAGCTTTTCTTTTTTTTAAAAAAAGTCTATAAACATACCAGAAATAAAAAGTTATAAATGTCTTTCACTCTTATTCAGACTGAATATTGATCTAAAGCAAGGCAACTAACCTTTTTAAAAAGTTCATATTTTTCCATCAGAATTTACTCTGTGATATCTCAAAAAGCCCTACAGAACACTGAAGCCTCTATATCCAAATAACACATGTTACTCCTGGCTGTATAATTATACATACTTAGATTAACAAAATTATTCTAAATGTTATCTGAAGACTAAATATAAAAATAGCCAAGAGCATTAAGAAAAGAAATATAAGGACAGGGACTTTACCAGCTTTTCATGAATAATCAGATATTAAAGTATATCATAAATGCACAGCAATCTTAAAGGTATAATAATGGCACAGAAACATACAAAACAGAAAGAACAGAAGCAAACTCTATCTCCATTGTGCAAGAATGTTGACATTTGAAATCAGTGACGGAAGAGTACATAAATGGTGCTGAAAATAACTGGGTAAATATTGGCAAAAATAGATAATTCCATTTTCATGCCTTTCATCACAAATAATTCTTGATGAAAAAACAAAATTAAATACACATTCACACTAGTAGAAGAAAATGGTTTTCTTTCAACATTGAAACTTTCAGTGAAAATATTAATAAATTTAACTATGCAAGTTTAAGAGGCCTTTTTGAAGTAATGAGAAAAATAATTGCTTATAAGATGTAATGACACAATTGACTAACATATGGAGGAGAAAATGAACCTGATCTCTGTCTCATTCCTTATCACAAAAAGCTTTTGAAATGCACCCAGAAATGTAACTAAAAATGAAGATAAAAAGTAATGGAAGGAAATATCAATTTATGTTTCTATAGTCTTGAAATGGGAAATAATTTCTATTTATAACAAATGATTCAGTAAAGATTATATTTTTAAAGAAATATTCTATATTGTAACACTAAAGGATAAACAGGAAGTGACAAACTGAGAGAAGTATTTGCAATACATGTTCAAAGTTACTACTTTTATTTTTTAAATTTTTTTATTATACATTAAGTTCTGGGGTACACATGCAGAATGTGCAGCTTTGCTACATAGGCACACACATGCCATGGTGGTTTGCTGTACCAATCAACCCGTCATCTGCATTAGGTATTTCTCCTAATGCTCTCTCCCCCCTAGGCCCCCGACCCCTGACAGGCCCTGGTGTGTGATGTTCCCCTCCCTGTGTCCATGTGTTCTCATTGTTCAACCCTCACTTATGAGTGAGAACATGTGGTGTTTGGTTTTCTGTTCCTGTGTTAGTTTGCTGAGAATGATGGTTTCTAGCTTCATCCATATCTCTGCAAAGGACATGAACTCATTCTTTTTATGGCTGCATAGTATTCCGTGATGTATATGTGCCACATTTTCTTGATCCAATCTATCATTGATGGGCATTTCGGTTGGTTCCAAGTCTCTGCTACTGTGAACAGTGCAACAATAAACATACATGTGCTACTTTTATAATCAGAGAGTAATACTCATTTTATAAATTACTAATGATGACATCAATATTTCCATTTTGTTAACTTTTATTTGAGATATTGGTATCTTTGGGACCTGGTTTGCTCCAGACAAGTCATTTGAATTGAAGATATAGTTTTTAATTGTGCTAGAGTTTCTTTTCAATTCTGTAAACTTACTACCCTTATTTGATTAGTTTCTCTATTCATGTTGTGGAATTTGTGACTTGATAGTAAATAAAGAGGAACTTATTCAAAATGTTCCTGCATATATGCTGTCCTCTCAACATTCTTCTTTACATTATCACACCTATCTTTGATTTCCCTCACTGTTTTCTTCTTCCCTCAATCTTAGAATAAGAAGGTCACCTTCATTTTCTCTCCTATTCCACAAGTAATGTTATTTCTGTTGGTAGTATTACTTTCTGAGGGTCAGCTCACTAAATTTGAATAGTTCACTATTTTTTATAGCATTTCTCAGTGTGAGTCTAGTTGCTGTAAAACTGAATAGAATGTGACCTATCAAACACAGTGATCTAGACCATAGAGCTGGAGACCATTGAGTCCAACTTTACTATTTTTCAGATAAAACCTGAGAGGCTTGCAAAGGTTCAGTGAGCCAACGGTCATCTGGCTTGTTAGTGACAGACCTCGAACTTGACCCTGAGGTATCCTGGCCTTGTCCCCTTCCTCATACGGCCGATTGGCAGCATGTAACACAGATAATCAAACCCTCAAAAGAAAACCATCTTACACTTCCTTTTATAGATGGAAAAGTTGAGGCCTAAAGATGTAAACAGGAAATTGCTTAGGGTCAATTTGTTACTGTTGGTAGAGACATGAACAGAAATTTCATGTCCTATTCTCAACACACAGAGAGGAGTTATGTATAAATCGGGAAAAGCTAAACCTGGTGCAATGAGGAACCCTGCTTCCTAGTAACAAATCACTTGGAACGTTCAGAAAACTCGGTGTTGCCCTCTTGGGAGACTCAGAGACGCACTGGTAAATTAGGTACTGATAAATTCTGAAGCAAATGAACTTATGTTTTGCATAACCCAGGATTTTCCAAATGCACATGGCCAGGAAACCCTTTGTCTCATAAAAATTGTCATCATCCTGTAGAAATAGTGTTTCACTGACATTTTATGATATTTTTTGGTTGAGAGCAAAGAAACCTGGGCTTTAATCCCAGATCTGCTAGTCCCTGTCTAGGTGCCCAGGGGCAAGCCTCTTAATTCACTTCACTTTCTTCAAGTGTAACAACAACTAATGGAGAAAAAACAAGTTCCAAAGTCGCTCTCATCTTTATAAGTGCTTTGTAGCCTCATCTGTTACATATATATATTCTAAGGATACACACACACATACACTACACACATATACACACATATATGTACATAAATGAGATTATTAGCCAAGATCCACAAGAATGAGTGTTTATGTACATATATGAAATACTTCTGGTTTCAACATGTCCCCTTTCCTTTTCTTCCAGTTAGTGGAGGAGGAGACAGAATTGTACATGGCACAAGACAATTCTGCTCACATCCCATTGGCTAGAACTGATGCCCATGGCCACAGCTGACTTGAATAAAACAGTCTAATTTTGGATCCAGGAGGGGATCTCGGGAGCAGAGAGGAGCAGTCTCTGAAGTTGTTAAACTGGATCTGATGTCCCATCCAATTGTAAATCACAATGATCATAAGATATCCTGGAGTATGCTAAATGTGCTCATTATATGGCTTGGGGAATGATAGATATTTTAAAATAATGCATAATAAACTAGTTATTGAATAAATGGTGTGAGGTGCTATATGATTTAGACTCATACAAGACTTGAAACATTAAATGAGAATTCAGAGACCCGGCTCTTCATGTTTAGTATGTAGCAATGTAGGTTGCTTAAACTTTCTCAGTTTCAGTTGCTTTAAATAGAAAGAAAGGCCAGATGCAGTGGCTCACGCCTGTAATTCTAGCACTTTGGGAGGCCGAGGCAGACAGATCACCTGAGGTTGGAGTTTGAGACCTGCCTGGTGAACATGGCAAACTGTCTTTGCTAAAAATATAAAATTTAGCCAGGGGTGGTGGTGGGCATCTACAATACCAGCTTCTCTTGAGACTGAGGCAGGAGAAGTTCTTGAACCTGGGAGGCAGAGGTTGCAGTGAGCAGGGATCACACCATTGCATTACAGCCTAGGCAACAGAGCCTGTCTCAAAAAAAAAAAAAAGAAAAAAAAGTAAAAAAGAAAGATAATAATAACTTTTTAATAGGACTATTCTGAAGGCACATATGAAAGAGATTTTGTCACTGTAAAGGAATTGTGAAGAAATCTTTATGCTATCATATTTCTAATAATGGATGTAATATATACTGGCTTCATTAGAATTTTTGACCCTATGAATTAATATCTGAATACTAAATTATAAAAAGATGGCTTTATATATACTATATTAGCAATCATCTGGTAAAACTTTAACTAAATTTTTGTGTTATATTTAACAATTGGAGGGATTAATAGAGTTTGTTAAGAGAACAAAATGAGCTAACCCGTATGGATTCCTTAGAATAGCAACTGCACTAGTAAGGTCTAAATAAGTATTACTATTGTTGTTAGGAGAGCTGACAAGTGCTGAGAATACATGATGTCTCCAGTGCGATGCCAAGCATTTCATATATTATCTTATTTAATTACTATAACAATTCCATAGTCTAGCTATTATTATCCCATTTTCTGGATTAGGATAACCGAGAGTCAAGTAGAATAAATACCTGAAATTTGAATTTTAAACTCCAAATAAATATTTACACCCTTTATTCTGACATTGCTGATAAGCAAATATTTTTTCACCAACTCACAGCCAACACATCTAAGCCCACTTGGATTCCACAATGGCACATCACTGTCCTGTACTCTGATCTCTTTGCAGTTTAGATTGTGATGAAAACAATTCAGTAGATGCTCATTGTGAATGATTTCTCCATTGCTTTTCCTAATCAAAGACTTTTATCTACCTTGCCCTGGGTCTCCTGGAGCAACTGACAGGGGGCACAGAGGACTCAAGAAGTTACTAAATAGCTGTAGGAGACAAATTTTTGCCAATGAAAGTGCTTTCCTATTAGTGCCTGCGATTGTGTGTTTAGCATGTGAAAGCCAGGAGGCTGGACAGGATGTGGAGAAATAGGAATGTTTTTACACTGTTGGTGGGAGTGTAAATTAATTCAACCATTGTGGAAGACAGTGTGGCAATTCCTTAAGGATCTAGAAATAGAAATACCATTTGACCCAGCAATCCCATTACTGGGTATATACCCAAAGGATTATAAATCATTCTATTATAAAGACACATGCACACATATGTTTACTGTGGCACTGTTCACAATAGCGAAGACTGGGAACCAACCCAAATACCCATCAAATGATAGACTGGATAAAGCAAATGTGGCACATATATGCCATGGAATACTATGCAGTCATAAAAAAGGATGAGTTCATGTCCTTTGCAGGGACATGTATGAAATTGGAAACCATCCTTGTCAGTAAACTGACACAAGAACAGAAAACCAAACACTACATGTTCTCATTCATAAGTGGGTGTTGAACAATAAGAATACGTGGACACAGGGAGGGGAACATCACACACCAGGGCCTGGGGGATGGGAAGCTAGGGAAGGAATATCAGGGCTGAGGGGACTGGGGAGGGATAGAATTAGGAGAAATACCTAATGTAGATGATGAGGTGATGGATGTAGCAAACCACCACCATGGCATGTGTATACCTGTGTAACAAACCTGCATGATCTGCACATGTACCCCAGAACTTAAAGTATAATAAATAAATTAAAAAAAAAAAAAAGAAAGTCAGGAGGCTGACAATGATTTTCTTTTTGCCCAACATGTCAGCACAAATATTACACCCATCATAGACAGAATCTTCCTGAACTCTTTTTTGGGGTGTGTGTGTGTGGTGTGTGTGTGTGTCTATTTACTATTTTTATGTTATTAAAGTGGAAGGTCATAGTTCTTGGTAACATAAACACTTTTCATTTCTGTTGAGTCATTCACTTGTCCTCTTTTCCCTATTATGGTGCTATGTGACATAAGCATTAAAAGTACCAAATGAAATAGTACTTTATATATTATCCAAACATTTGGTCAAATTGGGACAGCACATTTGGAAGTGAAGGAGAAAACTTCCCCTGAACACTCATGAATTCACCTTGAAGCTTTATCACCAAGAGTCTGCGATATTTTCCCTTTACCTATGTACTATGTAGGTCCAGATTGGACACTCTTGCTAAAAAATGTGTTTAGGTGATTCAGAATAAATATAAACTTCTAGAAGACATAGGTTATTTACATCAGAATCATAGTCAACAGCAATTAGCTGTTCACAATAGTCTCCTCTGTTCATTTTAAAGTTAATCGTTAAAAGAATAAAATCAAATTGGTTTGCAAGAAAATCCTGTGTTCAGTTACCCACACAAAATATCCATTTGTTTAACAAACAGTCATGTAAAATCTTCTATGTTTAATGTCCTGTGTGAATCGATGATATATTACATAAATACATGATACAAATATATAATATTTAACATACATACGCTTGTACATTATACATATTCGTATACACCCAACACAAACAGCAGTAAATGATGGGATCAATGACCTCTCAGCAATGTCAGCAATGTGCAGTGGGAGTACAGAGAAGGAAGTAATTACTTCTGATTGAGGCATGGGAGTGCTTGCTCATATCTCTTGAAGACACTGCTCTGGGCTCTATCATTTGAAACAATTCTAATAAATGAAAAATCCAGGACAAGAATCCCAGGGTGGGAGCAGCATGAGTGAAACCCCAAAAAAAATATGCCCACTGCAATTAAATATCTGGAGTAATAAAGTATAAAGTATAGATAGTAAATTAAAAGTCAAAAAAACTGTAGGATGTTAGACTGGAGAAACAGTCTAGAAAAAATTTGTCAAAGACAATATAAGTCCCCCAGATAGCAACTTCAAATCTCTTGATAAACCTACAGATGGGAAGCCTATTGATTGATTACTGTCCTTATGTTGGCTTACAGAGCTCTCCCACACAATCATATATGTATATCTAATTTAAGTATTGTATTTATCATTATTTGTAACATTATTGAAATATCATTGTAGGCAATGCACCAGGGGAAAAGAAAAAGACACCCATACAGAAGAACAGAGAAGGATCTCAGAAGATCTTGACTGTCAGTGAAAGGTACCAAAAATGCAATTTGCATGAAATACACTCAGCTGCTTGGAAAGAGGAATGTTCCCTGACCATTAAAGACTCAATGCAAACAAGAGGAGCCAAAGGTTGTCTTTCAGCCCCTTGGAAAGGTTCCCGGGAGAGTCAAGGATGCAGAGAGGATAGGAAGGACACATGCACAGCTGTGAGACACCAGGCATGTGTCATGGGCAGCAGGATCCAGTGGAGCTGCCATGAATAGCTACCAGATGTGCTCCTTTGTCAATGACCTCATCTGAAAGAGTTCCAAACCAGATATGTCAAGGCTATCTTTTTAGGACTGATTGGATCATATGAGTTGAACCAAAAGAACCACCATTCTGAGAGAGATAATTTCTCATGGCAGGTGTTATTTTTAACAGAAGTGTAGAAACCATTTCATTACCCTTGGATGTGTGAATAGAAAGAAAATTATGAATTGAATCTTGTTGGAAGGAGATTGGAGTCCCCAGGGCTCAAGGGACAAAAGAAATGGGGGCAGAGAGCTGAGGTAGGGGTAACAAATTGTTCTGGAGACCCAAAGACCCTGGGTCTGTGACATTTTCCCTTGTGAGAAAGCAGAGAATACAAATTATTTTTTTCCTTAGCTCTTGGAGGGGCAAAAATTGCAGCCAGAAAGACTGGTAGAGATGGAATTCTCATAAAACTGGTTGGAGAACTGACTGAAATCCAGGTCCCTATTTTTCCCCTTACAAATGTAATCTAGAAATCAAGGCCTACCAATATTAAATATGTTATGTTTTAGTTCTCAAAAACCTCTACAGAACGAAGTGCCAAATCATTATATTTTGGAAAAACTGCCATTTGCAACATATGGGTAAACAATTACAAACTCAAAAACTGATATTAACTCTATCAGCTGCAATGCATACATTTGTTAGGATCAACATTGATATATATTTATTTTAATCTTTCAGCACCACTGTGTAAATATAGCCTGTCGATGTTACGACACACTACGCTGAATACCAACTGAAGCCCGACCTTTAGTTTGCTGACTGCATGAACCATGAATGCACCATAACATTCCAAAGGACATAAGGATGTTAAATCTCCTCTACATTTTAAAGTTTAGACAGATTTAACTTCTCCTTCAACTTGTATTCACTCCAGCCAGGCAGATTCTGCACAACCCAATGGAATGTGTGAGGAAAAGGGTCAAAGAAAGTGCATCACAGTGAAAAAAATCACTGAGTGTACCAGAAGTAGATTTTACCTTCTGCATTACCATTTGGGTTAACTCAGGCAATCATGACTTCAGGGAATTTTTGTCTTTATTCATAAAGTGAGAAAAGGTAAACTAAAGCTGTGGGTTAAAATTTTAATTTTGATGGTGTAACTTCTCTAGGAAACAGAAGTGTGGGAAGCCAAAGGAAAGTCCTGAAGGAGCTGGAGTAGAGGTAAGAGTGGACTTAAGCTGTCAAGCCTGTGTTCCGCTAGTTTGCAGAACACACTGGGTTAGCTAATCCCAGAGGTTTACTCCTTGTCTAGAATCCTGTAAGATTATAAATTCCTTTTTTTTTTTTAATTTGAGATGGATTTTCACTTTTGTTGCCCAGGTTGGAGTGCAATGGTACAAATCTTGGCTCACCACAACCTCCGCCTCCCAAGTTCAATCAATTCTCCTGTCTCGGCCTCCCGAGTAGCTGGCATTACAGGCATGCGCCACCATGCCCAGCTAATTTTGTATTTTTAGTACAAAGAAGGCTTCTACATGTTGGTCAGGCTGGTCTCGAACTCCCGACCTCAAGTGATACACCCACCTTAGCCTCCCAAAGTGCTGGGATTACTGGTGTGAGCCACCACGCCCCGCTGAGACATTTCTACATTCCTGGCCCATGAATTATCCTGGTAACATAGGAACCTATCTTTACTGCCAAAAGATCGTGCCCTACATTTTGTTTGTTTGTTTTTAAATCTGCCTATTCAATGCCTAAAATAATACACTAAAATTGTAAACGGCTCTTTGTAAAATGAATTCTAAACAGGGCATTTTTAAAATTTTTAATTAACTTACTTAGGGAAGATATTGAAGCCCAGTTAACATGCCTATTTGGCAGATGCTGTTTGGCTATTTGGATCACCCTCTTCAGGCAGCTAACTTATAAACCAATAATTCTAATTTTATTTCAGCAGTTGGATTGGTATTGATCTTCCCTTGAAGTTTATACAAGAGATCTACAGTGTAGAAACCATTGTAACTAGTTTGAACATTCCAAAGTGAAGGACGGACCTAATATTATCCTTTCCATTAACTCTATTTATCTTTATCCTGGGACAGGGGACCCTCACAAAATCATCCTTTCTCCATTTTCCCATTAATTCAACATCTACATTCATTTCTTTTACTTCTATTAGCTGAGCACACACTGTGTGCCAGACACTGAGCTTTATGCTAAAGATGCAGTGCTTCACAAAACCCAAAACACATGTTCTTGGCCCTCCAACAACATAGAGTCCAGTGAGGAAAGCCCCAAAAGAGGTGATAACATCAACATATAATGAGTACTTGAGACGTGATATAACACCAACATCTTAAGTACCAGAATGTTATGGTGACCCAAAGGAGAGTCACACACCCAACCTTTTCTTAGCAAGGTTAAGTAAATTTTCCAAAGGAGATGATTCCTAAAATAAGAACAAAAGGACAAACAGAAACCTACTTTGCTGGTAGTGGAAGAAGTCTGACCAGTGGCACAACCAAGGCCCAAGATTGAGATAATATGCAGCCTTCGGAAATATAAGTACAATTTTAAGAAAGGTATAGTTTTGGGGTATAGGGGGAGAAAAGATGAGGTTGATGATATAAAGCCTAACTAAAGTAAGGCCATTTAAGTATGAGCATGATATAATCGGTTATCCATTAGAGAGATTCTAGCGAGTTCCATGAAACATTCAGCTCATGCTCAATGAGCTCAATCAGTTTACATTGTCACAATAATGCCAAGTAACCAACTATCCCAACACTCAGTGGCTTACAAATGGCAAGTGTTTATTTGGCGCAGAAGACTTCAGGTGGGCAATTTGGACTGGATGAGGCTGCACATTCTCCTGGGCTCAGTTGGATTCACCATGACTGCAAGGGTCACTGACCATCAGTTAGCTGATCTAGGCTGGGGCAACCAGGAAGACTCTGCTTCCCATGTCTCAACTCTGTGCATGTTCTCCTGGGAAGACAAAGGAGCTAGAAGGGAAGCAGAAATGTGTAAGAGCTTTCTCAATTTTCTAGAGTCATCTCTGGTAACACTCTTTTGTTCAAAACAAGATGCTTGTCTAATATAGCAGAATCCACCTATGGCATAAGAGGCTCCACAAAAATAATGGTTTCAGGGCTGGCTCTGAAAGTACTGTGGCCAATACTGCCATCAATCCGTCATACATACAACCGCTCCTGGTGCTAGATTCTGTTTCCTAAGATGACAACAAATCAAAGTCCTGAATAATTTTATTAAATGGGGTCATTCCTTAAATTGATCACTCACCTACACTCCACCACCAGCACACACATGAGGTGCTCTGTCTTCAATTTGCTGGGGCAGTGGCTTTCAGTCTCAAAAGAGTGAAGGTAGTGGCTGCACTTTGGGGTAAATTAGGAAAGGAGCAAAATTAAATAAGATATAAACATAAGGGAAATATGTTCATGCAAAGAGATTTGTTTTAGCAAACTTAGGAAACGATTTCATGTAATTAAATCTAAATAAAAGTGCATTAACTGAGGATAAATAATGTGCCAAATAATGTGCTAAGTGCTTTTACATAGACGATCTCAGGGCTTGCTCTGTCTCTGTCACAGACACATGCACACACATACACACACACACACACACACACACACACACACACACCAGTTAAATGTTATTGTTATATTATCCTCCCAATTTTACTATTGAGAAATCTGAGGCTTTGTGAGGTTATACGATAAGTAAGCACCTGAAGTTGAAACCCAGCAGTTTGATTCAATAACCCATTTGCTTAAATAATGTATGTCAAATTGTATGTCAAATTGTCTTATCCCAAAATGTTGTAAATCCCACCCTTAAGAAAAGAGTATATTTGAAAAAGATATCACCAAAGACTATCTCTTTCTTATATACTTTTCTTAAAAGTAAATGCCAAGACCCATGAACACTTTCTATAAATGAATAATTCAGTGAAAACCACAGAAATGTATAGACTAGTGTCATGGAAAGTCTGCTTTCCTAACAAGTCTATCTTTGATCAGTGATTCATTTACATAGATTCTGTCTGCACGTCAATCCTCATGATTTGTGGCACTGCATATTTTAGAACTTGACATATGTATTCTTTTCACAAGCCACGTTTCACAGCAGCCTCCATTGTCGATGATAATGAAGAAAGCACGTCAGTAATAAAGAAAGCCCAGTTTCTTTCAAGACTACGTTAAGACAGACATTCAGGCAAGCCTGACAATTATTCTACCCTCGTGTGTATCACCAGCCTGACAGGTTCATTGTGCCTTTCCCTATGTGTTAGATATTCATTCATTCATTCATTCAAAAGGATATCTACTGAGCCTCTACTCTGTGTCACGCATTGTGCTAAGCATGAGATACAATGGAGAACAAGTCACAAATTTATAATCAAGTGGGAGAAACAACAAAATCAGGTAAACAAATAACTAAGAATAATTGCAAGTTAAAATAAGATGTATAGGGCATACCTATACTATGTACCTATACCTCCATGCCTATAACAAACTTACTTTCATTAGAATGATCAGGAATTGGAAATATCAGAGCTCACTCTGACATGCTGAGAAGAACGAGAAGGCTTGTGCAAGGAGTTATCTTTCATTGAAATGCTCAGGGAACATAGGATCTGGGTTATTCAAATGTTCTGCAATTGAGAGTTGACCAGGAAGCATTCTTATTTTCTCCTATATTGTTGGAATATAACAGCCCTCTTTCCTGCTTTGGTTACATACACTCAATCAGGATGAATTATGTTCATAATGTCCAAGGTCATGGTTCCCATCTTCACTCAAGGCTTGATCATATCTCTGGGTTTGCAGAAACCTCCAAAGTGATAGATCCTTCCTCCCACCCAAATGCTGGACTCTGGCATAGACTTAAAGGCATAACAGGCAGAGACGAGCAACAGCTCATCCTAAACCATATCATGGAAGTTGTCAGGCTTTCCACAATCCTTTTTTAATATAGGCTTTAAAAAAAAATAGCTTCTTTCTCTGAAAATTTTAGTATGTTTTTTAAAACAGCTTGAAAATGCCAGTTGAGCTTGGGTTAACAGACATGTTAAATAAATCTAAACATGCACACTGGTCAAATTTTCAACAGATATACATACATACATATATACATATATATATATATATATATATATATATATATGTATAATTTTTTTTGCTAGTAACTAAGGGAGTTTTTGCTTTGTTTTGGTGGGGATTTTTTGTTTTGTTTTTTGGGAATTAATTTTTACACACTGGGCTAAGCATTTATAACAGCCCATCATGACTTTTCCAGAGTTCCCCATTCACTTCAGCATAAATATATTCGTATATGGTAACAGAAAACACCAGTTCAATTGAGAAGGTAAAGAACAAGTAGCAGGCAGCATTTTATCCCATTTTAACTTTCACCAAAGTTTTAATTTCTCTATAGGCTATTTTTCAACTTTACCTATTTTTATTCAGTGCCCAAGCATTCTAACTGGCCTTTGCTTAAATCTGTATGTTTACTGATGGGCTTTAGTTACAGTGATGCTATACAACAAAATAAACATGCCAACAAAGAAAAAGGAGATAAATGCAATATGTAAAATATCATTGATAAACCATGTGTAGGCTTGCTGAGAAAATATATGTATCATGTCACTTTGGTTTGCTTTTGTCTGCCCTTCTGTGTCCTCTCTCAACTACTGTTCACCTTGTTCTCTGCCTGGGGACATTGACCTGCTTGGATTGGCTTCTGGTTGGGTTCCACCAGATGGAGGCATCAACCAGGAGAGATGAGGAAAGGAGGAGGATGTGGGCAGCACATTTGTATGCCAGGGCCACTTTAGTTGTGTCCCTGGACTGAACGGCACAGCTGTTCTTGAGGCAGCTTCCCACATTCCCTTCCCCTTCTCGGTCTCAGGTCAGTAAGTTCTGAGGTTGCTTCTCCCACATTACTGCACTACCCTCATAATTTCATCATATTTTGTCCACACCTTTCTAAACAGCCCTTGTGTGAAATCCTAAAAAAAAAAATATCTTAATGTGTGTGTTGTTCATCTGTTTCTTATAGGGTCCTTAACTCATCTACTTATTATTAAGATGTGTTTTTCCATTTTGCTTAAATATTTTGACAATTGCTCTGCCATAAAATTAAATTAATTGCACCTTATGGTGGAAAATAACTATGTATTCAATTCCTTTTCTTATACATTTCTTTATTTGATTCTCCAAATAACTCTAAGATTGGTAGAACAGTTTTCAAAGGCCCTATTTATGGTTTGGGAAATGAAGGTTTAGAGGGATGAAGTAATTGGACTACAGTCAACATATAGATCCAGGACCCCTGAAGTGTATGATTTCTTCTTCAAGAGTCACTTCCTTAAACCATGCTATGAAAGAACGCTGCAAACAACTAGATGACGTTTTATTACTATCACGAGGTAACAACCATAAATTCTGTGTATGCAGAATCTAAACAAAAGGTCTTCAAACTATGGCCCAGGCCAAAGGTACATGTTAGTTGTAACTATAAACAAAATTTTGTTAGAACACAGCTGCACACAGTTCATTTACCTATTGTCTACATCTGCTTTTGCCGTTTGGTTTGGTTTGTTTGTTTTTGAGATGAAGTCTTGCTCTGTCTCCCAGGCTAGAGTGCAGTGGCAAGATCTCAGGTCACTACAACCTCTATCTCCTGGGTTCAAGTAATTCTCCTGCCACAGCCTCCCAAGTAACTGGAACTACAGGCATGTGCCACCACGCCCAACTGATTCTTTATATTTTTAGTAGAGACAGGGTTTCACCATGTTGGTCAGGCTGGTCTTGAACTCCTGACCTCAAATGATCCACCCGCCTTAGCTTCCCAAAGTGCTTGGATTACAGGTGTGAGCCACTGCGCCTGGCCTGCCACCTTTTGGAGTAAAGCTAGAGAACATACGACCTGCAAAGTCTAAAATATTTATTATATGGTCCTTTATAGAAAACATATGCCGGCCCCCGACTTAAAGAAGAAAATCCAAACTTTTTTCACCGCTGTCTGACTGTGCTGCTCAAATTAAAGAACTTAAATGTGTCTTAAGCCTCTCCTAAATTACATATTAAACATTCAATAATTTCAGGCTTTATTTTTGTAAAACATCCATGAAGGGTATTTTGGGTAACTCAAAGTTAACCAGAATATTAAAATAATCATAGCATGTCATTCTCTGATTAATCTGGAAAACAAGAATTTCTTGCCTTGTTATATTATTTTTTAAAAAACTTTAAAATAACGCTTTGAAAATCCCTTTACTTTATAAACTGCTAGAGAGTCAGTTTAACTTTCTTTTCTACTGCCAGAAAATATACCAAGTAAAATATGGAACACTGAGCCCAAAGACCAGAAATTTTTAAGTTAAAAGTTGGTTTTAACTTAAAGAAAAGAGAAAATTGACCTTGATGGTATTTTGCACACAAATCATTAATGAATACTGCATCAAATATTTGCTTCAATAAAAGTGTTCATCAGAAAAAAAAAAAAAAAGAGGTTTATTGCCACATGCAACTTAAACTATTTTAAATTAGCGGAAACAAGTAAGAGAGAGAGGTTAGAAATCTATTTCTTATTGTGAGGCTTCTTGAAGCCAGGGATTATAGTGAGCAGCTCTACTTTTCCACCAGTCCCATTTCCACCAAGCAGGAACATGAATCATATGGCTGGGCCTCCCCCTCCAGGGGGAGCTGAGTATGTTATTTCCATTGGCCAATTAGCATAAATCACTTCTCAGCCAGAGACTGATTCACAGATGGGCCTGTTAGCCAAGCAAAGCCAAATCAGAATTTTTTTTTTTTTTTTTTGAGGCAAGAGTCTCGTTCTGTTGCCTGGGCTAGAATGCAATGGCGCTATCTCGGCTCACTGCAATTTCTGACTCCCTGGTTCAAGCGATTCTCCTGCCTAAACCTCCTGAGTAGCTGAGATTACAGGCATGTGCCACCACACCCAGCTAAGTTTTGTATTTTTAGTAGAGACGAGGTTTTACCATGTTGGTCAGGCTGGTCTCCAACTCCTGACCTTGTGATCCGCCCACCTTGGCCTCCCAAAGTGCTGGGATTACAGGCGTGAGACACTGCGCCTGACCAATCAGAGTCTTTTGTGGGGAATGGATGTTCATACTGACAGCATAAGACATTACTATCTTCTGAACTTTGGGGACTTTTAAAGACATTATGAGCTTGAAATTGCCACTGGTCATTTTCACCACACAAGAAAAATCTGCCTGAGCATGGAGTCAACACAAAGCAAGCAGAGTTGAAAGAGGGGGAATGAGATAGCCTCCTGGTGTCTCTATCTAAGTACCCAAATCAAGGCCAGAATGGAAATGATCCAGCCCCTCAATTTCCCTTTTATGGGACTCACTACTTACTTCCACCTTCCACATAGTTTTTGGTAAAGTAGTTTGAATAGGGACTTGTCACATACAATGGGAAGACTCCTGACTAGTTCATGGTACAAAGATGAGTGTATATACACAAACATTTATTCACTGAATAATAATGTGTGTATATATCCAATGTCTATCATGAACAAAGCCTGAAAACTAGACATTTCCACTAGAGTGATATAAGCACATAGGGAAGGCTGGTGGAAGAGGATGGAGCTAGGCAGACAGAGCTGCTATTCAGAGAACCTTGTGGCATGTGCTGAATGGCACTGCAGTGTCAAAGAGGCACATTTGCTCAGGTATTCAACAAAGAATTATTCATATCAATACCCACTCTGTGTTTTTGGCACAGAGGAGAAAAAGGATGGAAAAATGAAACCTTACCCCTTCCCTCATGAAGCTTACAGGCTCATAAGGAAGGTAGAATTCAATCAAATAATCTCATGGAGTGAAATGAAATGGAAAAAGGAAAGGAAAGGAATGGAAAAAAGGAAAAGAGAGAGAGGAGAAGAGAAGGGATAGGAGGAGAGGGGAGGGGAGGGGAGGGCAATGCTGTATTAAAAAAAGTGAGAACAGTCATTTGACCTAGTTCAGGAGATGAGGGAAGATTTGTGTGAGGACATGTCTATAGCCATCGGCCAGGTGATGATGAGCTGGAAGAGCTCATGAGAAGGGAAAATGAGTAGCAAGAGTAAAAGAAGATTGGCATGTCTGGAGCACTGAGAATGTGGAGTGGAGTTGAAGGTAGAGGAGCCCTGTCTTCCCACATTCTAAATAAAGTGACATGGGAATTCCCATCTACACCTGCTGTCCCTGGTAATTATTAATAGCACCTCTTTTTCTCAAAAAGAAATATCATCCCAGATTGAAAATTAAATTCTATAGTCCCCTGGATCAAGCCAAATTAGGCTAATGGCAACGTGGTGAAATTCTAATAATGTCTGGAGTTTAGAGATTAGTAATGCACCAATGCTAATTTGTTAGTTTTGGCAACGTATCCCAGAATACTTTAAGATGTTAACTGGGTAAGGGGTATCTAGGAGTCATCTGTACTATATTTGAAATTTTTATACGAATCTATAAGTATTCCATTATTATTTACTTAAAAAATAAAACATCAACAACAACAAAAAGGTAGACTGACCAAAGGAAAGAAAGTTAAGGAGTTTCGTTTTTATCTTTTTATCTTAAGGAGAAGAAAAAGGTACTAAAGAGTTGAAGCATGGTGGAGTGGTGAGGAGGAGGAGGGTAGTCCTCAGATCTGTGTTTAAACAAAGCCACTCTAGCTGCAGGTGGGGAAAAAACTGGAGGGTGCCTGGGTGACTACAGTGAGATTGATCTGGGGCCATCTTGGTACCTCAAGGAGCGATGACAGTACATTGGACCAGGAGATAAAGAGAATGGCTAGATACAGGGTTATGTTAAGGATGAAATAAGCAGTTTTTGTGGATTGCATATGGGATGCAGGAGAGTGAGGAGTTAGGAATGAGCCCTAGGTTTCTGTACATTTGTTTATGACTGGGAGTCTGGAGGGACAACACACAGGACCCTCTGTGAGCAGACCATCCAGGGAGGTGGAGAAAGGTGGCTGGATCCCGATATGGGACTGAAGGATGACAGGACACCCATCAAGCCCCTGCAAGGATTGGCAAGAGCCAGACAGAACCTCAGTATAAGCCCCAGTGAAACATTCAGCAGCTTATCAAGACAATGTGTCAGGCTCCTCAGAGCAAAGTGAGGACCCAAAGGAGTTACATCAAAGTCCTGCTCCTCAAATGGGAACCCAAAGCCACAATACCATTTGCCACCATAGAAACAGGGTTCTGTGTGGTGATTTGTCCTGCTCTGTGAACTTCCGTCCAGCTTCGGCCTACAAGTCCAGCATGCAATGGGGCAGACCTACCTGGAGAAAAGAGGCTCTGTGAAGAGAGGCATTGCCTGGGGGTGAGGGACTTTGGAGACCCCCAGACCTCTAGATCCCAGAACAGTGCCTGGGACATAGTAAACACTCAATATCAGTTGAGAGGAAGAAGAAATAGATGAAAGATACTGATCATTGATCCCCTCACCTGTGAAATCAGCCCAATAATACATAACTGATAGTGTCAAATAAGGCTTAAACTAGACAGCAGTGTTGCCTGCAGGGCTGAGTTCATGAAAAGTACTTGGGAAGCTATAGCTATGAAGGGAGGAAGACCTGGGAAAAAATATACGTCATTTATATTTATTTATCTGCAGGGACCAGGACATTGCTTTAATTAACAATCTAATTATATATTGGCACATTAAAATCATACAAATGGGGCATGAGGATTTTATTACTTGTGGACAAGTCCACAAATGATTATTCACCATTGCATCTCAGGCAATGTAATCCACTACACAGGTAACAAATATCTGATATAGAATTTGTTTATTTAATTCTTCCCCTGCAGCCAACAGAGAATCTCTTTGGGAAGGTAACCTCTGTAGTTTTCTTCCCCACTTTGGCTAGGGTTATGTTTTTCTCTCCAATTATAGTGAAAGTGAGTAGAAAGTATTGGGTCTCTCTGTTCCTGAAAGGAATTCACTTACTTCACTGTCATGGTCCACCAGTGACCAAGCTGTCCCTGATAAGCACCACAGCTTCCCCCAAGCCCTAGGAATGAATGAATTACCCTTGGGGTGGGTTGTGCAAGAAGAAAAGCCTGCCCATTCCAGGGATAGCCTCCACATCCCGCAGAGGTGGCAACAGCTGTTAGTGACTCTCAGAGAGTTGGCTGGGATATCAAGGCAGGCTGAGAGGCATAAATTCTGAGGCTGGTTTTTGAGCCAGTTAAGCTCCTGAAGGGGAAGCCCAGTGGATGGAATGGGCTGTGATTTGTTGCTGCCTGGTCGGAATATGAGTTGGGCTCCCTGGAAGCAGCAACTCTGCTTAATTTACCTGTCAAATAGCTTGATGGATTTGTCCACAGAGTTTTTAAACAGAAGATAAAGCTCTTCACTCTGGAAGGCTTTCCTCTTCAGTAGGGAACATAACCATCACTTGCGTGAATTGATGTGGCTAATTCAGGGCTCTTCAGCTCCACCCTGTTGAGCACTCTATCTCTACTCTCTAAATATAATTATTTGGAAAGGAATTTAAAAGATTGCCCATTGTGTGCTCAGTTTATTTTCCAGTGAAGGCTCCAAGAAACCAGGCCACCAGTATCTGCTAGCTGGTGCTCTGCTAGCGTGCCCCATGGCAGTAACGGAGTGCCACTCATTGCAGATGGCTGGACTCAGAGATCCAGAGGAGCTCAGGGGGGCAAGGAGAACTCACACAGGTAGAGCGTTCATCCTACACCGTGACTCTTCACTAATTCTTAGTCTCCTTTGGCTCACTTCCCTAAGGGTTCTATGCATCATTCCAGTCCTTTTACTAGAAAACATCTTTTGGGATAGGGATTAAAAAATAGACAATTGTTGGAGATTACTGTTCTCCTCTATCCTGCCACATGAGAGACACGGAAGGAGAAACATGGAATTCTAGGTTCGGGGTACCCATTAACCGGCAACACTTGGACTATACCTTTCAACAAAAACCGAAGAATCTAGTATAAAGCCACTAATAAATACAAGTAAGCCTGCTTGATTCATGATTCTATAGCAACTGTCAAGTATTAATGTGAATTCATATAACATCATTTTGATCTTTTCTTTGCCAGCAATAATGTATACTTCTACTCATCTCAACAAAGTGAACTGGATACAGAAATTTTCCCATTTAATAAAATATTAATTTTGCCTCTTTTAAAAACTGCTCTTTTTTTTTCAATAACAGAAATGGATAATTCAGTTTCTTCTGGTGGAAAAAAATGTTAAGAACAAAATACTTATGTTCATATGATCAGTGTGTGATTGTTTTTAAACATCTACATTGATATAAAATAAATAATTTTAAGAGGATAAAAAATACAAAGTACTTTTTAATCCTCTTTAAGCAATATATAAGTAAGCTAAGGGGTTTCCTGAAAACAGTTTATATTTTAAAATTTTATAACAATTAAAAATATGCTCCAAAGCATAAACACATGTTCTTAATCAACATTCTTAATCTTAGTCATGAACTAAAACAGAATATTTTTTCTTTTTTTTTTAACCATGATTTCAGTATCAGAAATCATAAAGGAAAGATTAAGTAGAATAAAATGAAAAACTTTGTAGGAAAGAAAAGAAAAAATACAGAAGATCAAAAATCAAATGACACCCTAGAAAAGCACTGGCAACTGAAGATAGAGTATTGCTATCTTAAATATACAATTAATTCTTACATAGCAATAAGAAAAAAAATCTAGTTAGCAATCATGATATAACAATAGCAATGAAAGTTGTAAAGGCAATTAACCAAGAAAGTGAAATAGCCAATATATTGCGAAAATATACTCACTAATAAAAAAACAGTTAAAATTCAGATTTGAAAAAAATGTGAAGAATTAGTAATTAGTACGCATTAAAAAAACACAATCAGTACACATGTGAAGGATTGGTCACTTTCATGAATTGGTGATACAAGTCTCAATTTGCTGTGTTTCTGAAGAGCACTTTAGGAAACTAAATAAAAACTTTTACCTATCTACCTTGTCACAAAAATTTCATTTGTAAGAATATGTCTTTTAAAAAATATTTGGGCAAATAATAGTCAAGGTTGTTCAGTGAGGTATTGTTGAGTACATTGTGAAAAACAACATAAATGTCCATTAAAAGTGATTTGATCAGGCCTGGCGCAGTGGCTCGGGCCTGTAACCCCAGTACTTTGGGAGTCTGAGGCTGGCGGATCATGAGGTTTGGAGATCAAGACCAACCTGGCTAACACGGTGAAACCCTGTCTCTACTAAAAATACAGAAAATTAGCCAGGTGTGGTGGCGGACACCTGTAACCCCAGCTACTTGGGAGGCTGAGGCAGGAGAATCACTTGAACCCCGGAGACGGAGGTTGCAGTAAGCCAAGATCTTGCTACTGCACTCCAGGCTGGGTGACAGAGCAAGACTCCATCTCAAACAACAACAACAACAAAAATGACTTGATCAATTAGTTATAATACTATATGATACACAAGAATATATGTAGCCATTTAAAATGTCATGAATGTATAGCTATTGAAACAGATATTTCTTTAAGGCTATAATGCAAGAAAAAGAAAGGTTTCAGAAATTAAAAACTGTGACTTATCAAAAAAATCCAAAAATTATTTTAAAAACATTTAGGGGAAATACCATAATCCAAGAGAGTTTAGTTTCTATTATGCTCCAACCTCAAACAAATATACATAGTTATTTGCATGTTCAACTTGTATTTATTTCTTAAGTATGTGCCTTATTTAAAAAGATATTTACTTATCTTTTTGGCAGGGACAGATTTTTAAAGGAGATTTTGATTTATATCTTATTTGTAATGACATTTAGTTTTTATTTCTAAATGCACCGCAAATGACAACTCTGTGCTTTCCACTTGAGAGTGATGCTGCTGACCTCTTCACCAAATTCCACCCCCAGGGATGTGAAATCACCATGGATGCTGTTTTTTTTTTCATTTGTGAACTAATGTTGATTCACTTATATTTTCTTAAATGCATGCATATATGTACAAATAATTAAACAGAGTCAATAGATTTTAATCGGGTGATATAGTTTCCCTATAGTGACTAAAATAGAGTGAAGGACATGAGGACTTGGTGTGTAAGGACAACGTTCAAAAAGAGTGGCTGGTATATTCTTTTGCTCTGAAGATAAGTGGGCCTAAAAGCAATCATGTCCCAGTAGCAATAAGCATATCCACAACCTAAATATTGATCTATCTCAGTGTCCATTACAGAGAACCAAAGGTCCTCAGAGAAATGGCTGACTCTAGGACAGGGGCAAAAAATAGATATGATAAGACTGAGACATTTTGTTCTGCCAGAAAGTAAGAAAGTGTTAAACACACGAACATGCACTCATGCAGCACAATGACTGCATATCTCAAAGGGATACAGAAGACAATTGAAAGAACTCCCAATGGCTAAAGCTGGAACAATTTGAACAACAAATAAATACCATAGTATTGGATTATAACCCAAAGTATAATATACATAGCGGTGAGTCATACTGATGTAAATATATGACAGAATAAATAGGAAAAAGGAGAATTTCCTATGCGAAGGAATTTCAAACAACTTAGGTAGATACTGGGTACCCCAGGAGAGGAAGCATAATTTCCCACTCCACCAGTGTGAGCTGATCACAGTGCCATCTTTTTGAAAAATACAGTTTGGAAAGTAAAAATAAAATAAAATAAAATAAAAATAAAGAGTAATTTTACAGTGGAGAAATCTGACATACACTACCTCAGCCAGGTGATCAAGGACAACACGAGCCATGATAAGTCATGTTGACAGAATGTGTCCTTGGTATGATGTGATGAGATGGAAATTTACCTCTGTGGTTTTCACCCTCTAAACATATTATCGCAGCCTAATATTGAGAAAAATATCAGACATACCCCAATGAAGAGACACTCTACAAAACACGCAACCGGTATGCCTCAAAATTTTCAAGGGCATCAAAAATTTGGAGTGTCTGAGAATTTTTCATATTCTTAGAAGAGCCTAGGGAGACGAAGATGAAATGCAATGTAGTATCTTATAGCAGATCCTAGAACAGAAAAAAGAGACTTGGTAAAAACTGATAAATCTCAATGAAGTATAAACTTCAGTTAATAATAATGTAACAATATTTGCTCATTGGTTGTGACAAATGTACCATATTAATGTAAGATGTTAAATTAGAGGAAAATGGTGTGGGGCATATAGGAGCTCTGTGTACTATCTTAGCAACTTTTCTGTAAATCTAACATTAAACTTTAAAAAATTATTTTTTGGAGGAACAACATGTATTGTTTTTGATTTTGGGAATTAAAAAGTGCAACTTAACCAAAAAAAATTATTAAAATCATTTAGGGGAAATACCACATACAGCCCAACTGATTTTAATTTGTATTATGCCCCAACCTCAAACATATGCATACTTATTTCCATATTCAATTTGTATTGATTTCTTAAATGCCTTATTTAAAAGATATTCACTTATCTTTTTGTCAGGGACATATTTTTTAAAGGAGATTTTTGTTTATATCTTGTAATGACATTTAGTTTGTATTTCTAAGGACACTGCACATGACTGCCTAAATGAAGTCTATCCTGACCACTCTAAAAATTAAGTACCCTGACAACTCTTTAAAAAACCGTTATTTTTAAAAAGTGTTATCTTTTAAAGAGTGGTCAGGGTAGACTTCATTTAGTTATTCATATTGAGCAGAGTAAAGAGGCCGGTCCTGTGGATATCCAGGGGCAGCCCGTCTAAAGGGAGCGTGTGACTGGTCCTTCCCTTTTGAGGTGGAACAGAGAGACCAGTGTCCTAGCAGTGGTCAGGGTTGGAGAGCTGGAGAGGGTAGTGAGAAAAGAGGTCAGAGAAGACCGAGGGCCGTGGGGTGTAGGAGCCCTAGCATATAGGGACCCATAAGCTATTTCAACGCCTTTGCCTGAGTAAGAAGAATGGCCACTGGAGGCTTTCAAGCAGAGGAACAAAACCCAACTCCCTTTGAAAAGATCCATTTTGGCTGATGTGACTGTGAGAGGCAAGGATGAAATAGGCTGTTCCAGTCATTCAGATGAGAGGCAATGGTGGCTGGGTCTAGTTTAACAGTGAAGGCGTAAAGAAGCAATTATATTTGATAAAAAGTAGTTATATTTCAAAGTTTTTTTTTTTTTACCTAATGAGATATAAGGTAAAAGAAAGAGAAGTATCAAAAATAATCCAAAAACCAACCAGGCATGGTGGCTCAAACTTATAATACCAGCACTTTGGGAAGCCAAGTGAGGAAGATCACTTGAGCTCAGGAGTTTGAGACCAGCCTTGGGAATATGGCAAACCCCTGTCTGTACAAAACACACACACACACACACACGCACACGCACACTCACACACAATTAGCTGGGTTTGGTGGCATGCACCTGTCGTCCTCGCTACTAGGGGGAATCACCTGAGCCTGGGATGTCAAGACTGCAGCGAGCCAAGATCATGTCGTGCCATTGCACCTCCAGCTTGGGTAACAGAGTAAGACCTTGCCTAAAAAAAAAAAAAAAAAAAAAAAAAAAAAAAAAAAAAAAA
>NW_022436950.1:13372001-13414647 GCF_009761245.1 Sapajus apella | reverse complement strand
AAACGTATGGTGTTTGTTACATATTTACACCTTAACTTATATCAAAAAAAGTTTGGGGATTTGCCATATTTCACAAATCAACAACATTCAAGTCCCTTCATGAACATGATGGCAGTTATATTCTGTCCATTGCTCCACTCTGTGGTTTGGTCTTTCCTGCATCCAGTCTTACGGCTGCTTCCTGCATGTCACATTTCATCCTATTGTTTAGCTTTGAGGCTCCAGTAAAGTGACAAGTCGGCTGAAAGCAACTTTCCCAGAAAGGACAAAGCTTTGGGGTACAGAGGGATCTATTAGTGAGAAGCTGTTCCTAGGAGAGGAAAGCACTATAATGCAAAAAGCATGTTTTCAGCTTTTTCTGAATAAAACAAGAAACTACATGTTATATTTTTAAATGCAGAAATACATGTATATGTAATTTCAGTAAACCATGCATTTATCCACTGAACACTCAATTCAGGCCAATGACATTTATTCTTGTCTTAATGACCATACTAGGAAATTTTCTTTCATTATTATTAAGTAATAGAACTTGTATGTTTTTCAATTATTTTTATTTTAAAAATAAAGAAAACATTTTAAGTTACACAAATAGACACTGCTATATGGACAAAAGTTCCAATTGTCCTGAAATTGAACTGTAAACATGTGTTTGGCACTGCCATATTATAGTTTAAAATAATCATTGACCACGTGAAAAAAGCCTGACTGTGACATACAAAAGTGACCTAAGGTAACAGTATAAAATGTATAAAAGGAAAGATTACACAAAAGGAAGCTACACAGAAGTTGAGGAGAGCCTATGAAAATCTGGAGAGAAGTTCATCTTTGGTAATGCCGGGTAAATTTTAGCTCCTTCTGGCATTTTTACCTCCTCTTGGATGAGTCTACAAATTAGGAGTGACAAATTCACATTTCCCAGGAAAATTTTAACACTGGCCACCTTACCACAAAGAAATCAATTTAAATTGTTTATGTAGTCTCCATGTTTTGAAAATAGGCATAATCATACTCAGAATTTAAATCATTTTAAGGATTCAGTGACATTATATATACATATATATATATATATATATAAAGTAATGCTATGTCAGGTACATGTTCAACAATTAATTACAATAGCAACTGAACAATTACCAATTACAATAGCAATAGAAAAATTATCAATTATAATAATAGTTGATATAATTATCAATAACAAATTATCAATCATTATTATTAGTGGTGAAATCTAGGGTACTTTGAGAAGACCCTAAAAGGCTGTCATAACGTACTTCACAGACAAGAGGAAAATCCTTCTAATTCTAATAAAACTATCCTCAATGTAAACTACAATCCCTCATTTAGCTACACAAGGACACAGAACAGTGACATGGGAGACAATTATGTAAATATAGCCACCATTCCTATTTTTGAAAGTCCCGATTTCAGACATTGCCTTTGCTTGTTTCTGTATACCAAACAGCAGCTCCCAGCTTGCCACTGACACTGAATTAGCATAAAATGCCTTTTCAAATCATATGTTCCCATTTTTAATTGTCAAAGAATTGTCTGCAATAATATTGTTTAATGACTGCACGCCAGTCACATCACCTGACATATCTGTATTCCATTTAATATCCCATAGTCTCTGCATTGCAGAAGTAGACTCCATGAAAGAAAGGAAATCAGCCCGTACATCTGAGCTTTCAGTCCAAAGGCAGAGAAGCAATGCAGGGCAAGCAGGAAAGGCAGGGTGCTACTCGCAGCCTAGAGCAATCAATGCAAATCTATGCCACTGTTAGAAAGTGTTTTAATTCCAGTAATAGACATCCTGTGATTGATGAATCTTTCATAGCTGCTTTCTGCGTAGCTGCTTAATTCAAGCCTGCTGGCAGAGGTGGTTGCTCACTTCAGCAAGCTGCCAACCCCAGAGTATCCTGCTTGGCTGCCAGCAGATTGAAAGGACTAGCTAGGCCATAAGTTGGGGCATGAGAGTTGGTGTGAAGTCAATGCATTATGTGATGAGTCAAATTCCATCAGCTTCCTAATAACACCAACACAGTGACAAATACAGCACTAGATGGTGGCTGATTCCATGGCCATTTCTGTCTTGCATTTGTTATGGTCACTTAGAAATGCTTCACCAGTGATCAAGATTAATCCCATGGAAAGGCTTTGTCAAGAACTTCAAACTACCTGGCCTGAGATAATATCATAATCACATAATACCATAATCAGTCATAATAGATGACTGTTGTTTGCACGTGAATTTATTTGGGTACTGTCCTGTACTCCAGATAGGAAAAAAGGTTGACACAGCCATTCTGAAAAACAAATTTGAAAATACATATGCCTCAAAACTCAGAAATCTTAATTTTTGCCATTTACCCTAGAGAAAATACAGCACTAATTCATAGAAAACATGTACACAGTTGCTTGTTAGAGTATTGTTCATGCTGTAAAACTTACAGTAACAAAAATTTAGAAATAATCTAAATGCTGGTCAGTGGAGGAATGATAAAATTGTGCTGTAACTATGCTATGGAATACTATACAGCAGTCAGAAGAATCAAGGTACATTTGTCATTATAATTGTCAAAAACATAAGGCTAAATGATTCTTAAAAGTTGCAGTATATATAGTTCATACCAAATAATATACTGGTGTGAATTTAAAAATTATACACTAAGCAATACTTTATATGTTTATGGAATATATGTATTTTAAGGCCTTGATGGCAGACAGATAGTTAAGTATTCAGATTAGGTGCCAATGCACAGAAAGAGGTGGGAACTGTAAAAAGAGACAAAAGGAGACAACAGTAGCCATGGAGTTATTATTTGAACAGTAATGACATTGTGTTGGTATCCTGGAAGATGATTGATTGAGTGAATTTCATTCTGTGCACCTAAGGTCCGACATGGGAACAAGAAGTTAAGAAACGTCTTGTGAGGAGTGTGGCTTTAAGGACAAAGGCAGTACAAGAAACTTGAGCTGTCCCTCAGCTCTTCCAACCAACCTTCCCTCCTGTGTCTGCTGCGGTCTCTTCCCAGAAAAGGGAGCAGGAGGCTCAAACTTCATACTGGGTTTAGGCATTGGCCTCTGTGTGGACACTGCTGAGGAGGACTCCAGTTTCCAGAACAGTTTGGTGATATTGTCACCCTGTGCTGCAAGGACATCCAAACCATCCACTCACTGTCACCTCTGCCAACACTGAAGATGTTTCAGAGACAGACTGAACCCAGGCATTTAGTAATCCATTATGCCATCATGTCCTCTGTAATGGTCTTCTATCTGGCTCCAAGACCAGCCTGGCCAACATGGCAAAACCCCATCTCTACAAAAATATAAAAATAAGCCAGATGTAGTGGTGCATACTTGTAGTTCCAGCTACTCAGGAGGCTGAGATGTGAGAATCGCTTGAACCTGGGAGGCGGAGGTTGCAGTGAGCTGAGATCACACCACTGCACTCTAGCCTGGGCAGCAGAGTGAGACCCTGCCTCAATCAATCAATCAATGGAAACAAAGGTGTCTCAATTTGCTTCCACTGACCTAGTAACAGAAAAATTTCTAAAAACAACCACAGTGGTTTAGTGGCTGTCCTTATTCACCTTTTCAGCAGTAAGGACTAAATGCAGCTGACATTCATGTTGAGATAATTCGAGTGTAAATTACTTTTAAATACTTCTTTCTTAAAATAGAGAAGGGTCTGTCCTTCATATTTGAAGTTGACATTCATTCTGGTTATCCATAAGGCAGTGTGGTGAAATGACTTTTTGACACTTATTTAGTTTTGTTGGAATGTCTTAAACATTTAAGTCCTTATAAAAGATAAAATAGATTTAACTTTAGGGTCTTTAATGGAAATTTGCTTGCCTCCAAGCTAAGTTCACAAAGTAGAACAGTAAAGTACCAAATGAAAACACTCATGAGGAAACTCTGTAGAAAGGATAGAAATTTCCAAAAAGTAACCCCTGGTCTATAGCTTCTGTGTGTTTCTTTTTGGGGGGATGGGGGACAGCTCTTCCATTTTACTTCATGCATTAAGTGAGACACTTAATTGCGATTTTACAGAACTGTGAGGCTCTTATGCAGAGGCACCTCTCATAGCTGCAAGCATACTTCTAAAAGCTTGCCTGCCTTCTCATCATTGACCCCTAGCCAGCCTGTTCTCTTTTAACCATTCTACAGCTACCAACTTACTGGATCATTTTCTAAAATAAAGCACAGGAGATCCCTGTGCTAGCTAGACTTGTAGAAAGGGTTTTCCAACAGTGGAAACTCTTGGTTCATCCCTTTGGCTGCTTTTGATTCTGATAATGTGCAAGGAACTTCATGGACCTATCTCTGTTACACCCACATGGTCAGTTCCCTGACCAAAGCCAACTGGGATCTTTTTCATTCTTCCAGGTTAAGGCTAAGGAAATTCAAACCTTGATGGCCTAAAATTGTCCAGGTGTAAGAAGAGAATTAAGGCAGGAAAAGCTGAAGGAGAAAGGCAGACTTGGCCATAAAACAGGCTCATCCACAGCTTCTTGTGGGAAGACAAGAGTCCATTAGAAACCAAAGTAGAACCTCTGCACATCTGCACCAAGACAAAGCTTTAAGAAATGGAGCGATCAGCTCTGCTTATTAAAATTATAATAATTATAATGTCTGTTTAATCATTAGTTCTGAATAGTGTTCAAATCAGTATTGTGATGACTGAATAGTCATCAAAATAACAAAGTATTATACAAGTTAATACTAATTCAATTATCTTTAGAGTCATTAAATTGATTTCAGCAATAAGTAGAAGGGTAGGGGTATTTTATGACCAAATAATGATAAAAGGAGAGCCCCAGGAGTACTGAAAACAACAATAAAATCTTCTCAATTTTACTCCATGAAATCCTACTTAAAATAGCTTTAGGAGGTTCACTACATTCTCTGTTCTCCTTGAGCAACACCCAGGCAACTTATTCCGATTGGGAATCTGCAAACATGTGGAGGCATGTTTGAACAGTCTAAAATGATGATCTCTACAGATTCAGGAACTCCCTAATTATTTCCAGTTAGGCCCACAAAAGTGAAAGACTCCTGAGATGGCCCATAATTTGTATTGTTCCAGGGCTTATTTTAACTTTCCTAAGCAAAGAAATGGCTATAATACTGTGCATACTACAGAACTCCATCTGCCATGGCTAGGACAGCCATATTATCTGATTCTGTTCATTTTTATTAACGCATTTAATTGTTAATAATATTTAATCATTTAAATAAAGGCGGCTTTGTAACTCAGGAATGGAAAACCAAACATCATATGTTTTCACTGATACGTGGGAGCTAAGCTATGAAGATGCAAAGGCATAAGAACGATGCAATGGACTTTGGGGACTTGGGGGTCAGGAGTGGGAGGAGGGTGAGAGAGAAAAGACAACACATATGGTGCAGTGCATACCGCTTGGGTGATGGGTGCACCAGGATATTACAAATCTCCACTAAAGAGCTTACTCATGCAACCAAATACCACTGTACCCCAATAACTTATGGAAAAAATAAAAATAAATAAAGGGGGCTTTGAATTATTGAATGTATATCATTTCCCATTACATTTTAGTGAGGTTGGAGGATGCTAACCACAGGGCATTTTGCTGAGCACTGTATGAGTTAGGAGTGGCAAATTCCACATATAATAAAGATGAGGGATTTGTAAAACTTGAGAAATATTTGAGAGCAGGAGATTATTTTTAGGAAAATCTGAGTGCTTTATGGAAGGAAAGATGAAAAAAGACAAAAGGAACCCAGGCACAACAAAAACGGCCACTATATGAACTTTTCTAAGTTCTAATTTTTTTTTATGACACAACTCACTCCTCTGCTTTTCCTCGCAGATCTTCAGTAGATTCTACGCTGACCAATGCTTGCTTTTCTCTTACTAGAATGGGGCAGAACACAGATAGATAGCTTCAAGATGATAACAAAGGGACAACTGACATCTAAGTTACCCACGGTGTGTTTCAGTAGTTCCCACCATACACTGTGTATGATATTAAGCCAATGCTCCAGTAGATTAATAGCTGAATCACTTTTTCTCATCCATTATCTTACATTATACACATTGGTCAACTCTTACATATTCACTCAACAAATATCCATTGAACACAAATTTTTAGGGAATACTTAGCTAGATCTTTGAGAATGTCAGAATGGAATCAAACATTTATCTTGCCTTTTGAAAGTGATGCAATCCAACAGGAACAGTGAGACCTAGGCATCGGGAATGATAATACAGTGTAGAAATTAGAAATGCTATAAGAATGGGAGATTAAAGCATTTTATCAAAGGGAAAAATGTTAATAAATACTATGTGGAAGATTTAGGACTTCAGTTCATTCTGAGATGAGATTTAAAATCAATAAAAATCAATGAGTCAGATGTTTCCAATAAAACAGTGATCCACAATTCAGAATTTTGTTGTGCTGATGGTTACTGCAATAAAATCTTTAGCCCCTTGCAAAGCTCATAGTCGAAAGGTATAAGATTTGAATAATAGAACTAATCCATTATGTGATTCATATTCCTACCTATAGGAACCAAATGTGACATGAAGGATAACAGAAAAAAACCCTGTGCTTGGAGACTTTAAATGTACATGTTTTATTATTCCATTTTTATAATGCTATAGCAGTATAAAATACCCAAGACTGGTTAGTTTATAAAGTAAAAATGTTTAATTGACTCACGGTTCTGCAGGCACAACAGGAAGCATGACTGGGAACCTTCAGGAAACTTACAATCATGGCAGAAGGCAAAGGGAAAGCCAACACTTCTTACCATGGCAGAGCACTAGAGAAAGAGAGAGCAAACTGGGAAGTTCCACACACTTTATAAAAAAAAAAAACAAAGCTCATGAGAACTCACTCATTATCAAAGAGAATAGCAAGGAGGAAGTTTGCCCCATATGACCCAATCACCTCCCACCAGGCCCCTCCCATGACACAGAGGGATTACAATTCCAGATGAGATTTGGGTGGGGACACAGAGCCAAACCATATCCAATGTACTCCGCATTTCTTTGACATTTCATTATTTCTAAAGAGTGGAGGAGGCCAGGCAAGTGGTTCATGCCTGTAATCCTAGCCCTTTGAGAGGCAATGGTGGGTGTATCACCTGAGGTCAGGAGCTTGAGATTAGCCTGTCTAACATGGTGAAACCCCACTTCTGCTAAAAATACACATTAAAAAAATCACCCGGGCATGGCGGCACATGCCTGTAATCCCAGCTACTCCAGAGGCTGAGGCAGGATAATTGCCTGAACCCGGGAGATGGAGGTTGTAATAAGCTGAGATCACGTCACTGCACTCCAGCCTGGGCAACTCCATCTCAAAAAAATAAAGAATCAAAATACTCATTCTCTATAATCACCTAAAATATGATGTTTTCTCTTTCTAAAACTATGGCATTAGCCTTCCAAATTGGAGCTCAAACTAGGGAACAGGGACTTATAGAAGCTGAAAACTGGTAACTTTAGGATAATAATTCTACTAAAATTCTTTAATCTATCATTTTAATTAAAAAATAAAAAAGTAATTAGATTACACAGAAAAAGATAAACTCCCAACTTAAAATACAATTGTAATGGGGGAGAAAGCAAGTTTTTGAAGAAGTATATTATTCTAGGCCCTTACTCAATAGTGTGGATAGCATTTAAATTCCTTTATCACAGCTTAACCTGGTGCTGCTTTATGGAAGTGTTCGTATCTGCAATGAGGCTTGAACCCCAAACACTAACACTTCCAACCACAAGCTAAATGCAATTGTTGAATATCAATACATTTATTGTAGGAGGAGCTACTGAGTTTTCACACATTCTCTTATCCAAAGCTGACTCTATTTCAGCAGAACTCTGCCACCATCTGTCATGATACCAAATATGACTGATCACAAAACAAATAAATGACTGAAAAAATATGTTCAATTACTTCCTTTTGAGCTTCCCATACAGAAAGGGTCAATCCAAGCCAATGTTAGTTTGCTACTATTTCTAGCTTTCTGTGCTTCTCTCTGCCACTTCTTTCCTAATAATTATGTATTTTCTAATATCGTTAGACCTAATTTTGTGTTTAGGCAAAACAGAAATGCAGGGCATGCAGAAGTGTCTCACATTATATAAGTTGTAGATAAATTAGGACTGATTATTAAGTCCTGCCTTCTTTTCCCTCATCTCCCCACCCACAAAAATACACAACACACACACGCACACGTGCGCGCGCGCGCACACACACACACACACACACACACACATCCTAATTAATCATTATATTTGTGCATGCTAAATAAAATAAACAAATGAGTCAATAAAATATAAGCTCCTTATGCTTCTAGGTAGGACCTAGTAGTAAAGGGTACAATAAAGGATTATTGTACCTGGATCATGGGAATATCTTGCCTGGAGACCTCATATAAGGTCAGCACTTTCACTGGATTACTTTTTAGCTGTCATGCCATGAGCCTTATCCTATGAAATTCCTACTTTTTGCCACTCTGATGTTGTTGAGAATATTTTCATGATAAGACAAAAAGGTCTCTCTGTGAGCAAACACTGGAGAATTTTTTTTTCATTTCCAGTTCAAACAATAGGTGTATTTCTCGTTAAGTTACTAGCTTTGCCTATAGGCGATGTGAGTTGTGAAATTCATCATGTTTCCTTTTTTATATTTACTGCTATGAAGCCCAACCCCAGACAAGTCCAGGATCCATCTATTCTGAAAACAGTCTCCCAGATGCCTGGAGCACAAGAATCAAGGATGCCTTGCTAGCCTCAGATTCTGGCCTCACAGCCCAGCAGTATGCAGCATGGATGCTAACTTAACTCTCAGTTCATCTTATTTTTCCTTAGTTCATGATCTTCTCACTTACATGTATGATTACCTTGTAGGCAGTTTTAATATATCTATCTTCAATCTGAAGGGTCTAACTAGATAGTTTAAAGCTATAGAAAACCTAGTGTTCATCAAAATAGCACAGTAAAATTTATATGCTTTATTATTAGGACTTTTACAGAGATCATGAGCCTACTGCTGGTATTTGTATCATGTTCACAGATTCGTGCACCTTTAGAATTGCTTAGCTAACAAAAAAGTGAGATCGCATATTGCAGTGTTTAACCAAGCAGGTTTCAGAGCCCATCTAATGGAGTTCAACTTCCAGCTCCGTCATTTAACAGCTGTGAAACCAAAGGAAAATTTCTTAACTTCTCTTGGTTTTCTCATCACATAAACTAAGAATAAAGGTAGTAACTACTTCGTAAGGTCATTACAAACAGTAAATGGATTAAGTGAAAAGATTTAGCTATTGTGCCTGGAGGCTAGTAAATAATATAAAAGCATTTATGTCACTGGTGTATCCAAACTAAATCTTCTTTGTGTTGTATCTAGTACATCTAAAACATCTTCTTAACATTCTTACCTATTTTATAAGTATTAAGCATCATTGTGAATAGTTAAGAAATGAAAGTAATCTGCTGAGAAAATAAAACAATTCCCCAAATTAAAAAGCAAGCTACAGAATGGGAGAAAAATATTTGCAAACCATGTATTTGATAAAAGGTTGTTATACAAAATATACAAGCAACTCCAGAAAACAAATAACCCAATTTTTTAAATGAGCAAAGAACCTGAATAGACGTTTTTCCAAAGAAGACACACAAATGGCCAACAGGCATACAAACAGGTGCTCATCATCACAAATCATCAGAGAAATAAAAACCAAAGCCACAATGAGATATAACCTCACACCTGTTAGGATAGTTATTATTTAAAAAAACAAAGAAAGGAAGAAAAAGAGATAACGAGTGTTGGTGAGAGTATAGAGAAAAGGAAACTCTTTATACTGTTGGTTAAAATGTAAATTGGTCTAGTCATTATGGAAAACAGTATGGAGGTTCCTCAAAAAATTAAAAATAGAACTACTCCAGCAATCCCATTTCTGGTTATATCTCCAAAGGAAATAAAATCAGCATTTTTGAAGTCATTTTATATTATAAAATATATTTTATATAGATATATATAATTTATAGTATATTTATAATTTATAATTTTATAATATATTACATATTAAAAGATTATCTTTTGCATAAATATTATCATTTTATATGATAAAAAACATTTTATCATATAAAATCAGCATCATACCACCATGTTCATTACAGCTGTATTCACAGTCACCAAGATGTATAAACAATCTAAGTGTCTATCAATGAATAAAGAAATTGTAATATACCAAGAGGTGAATTTTTTGTTTTCACCTCTTAGCATAATGCTATTTTAAAGGCTTGTATTATCTCTTTATACAATTTTTCACCTTTACTTTTAAAGTGTTTTTTTGTCTTTGGCTATTGCAGAGAGTGCATCGTCCTGTCATTTGTAAACCTGGTCTGCTTTCTATGTTCATGTTACGGAAACAATGTGATTTTTGTACAGTTTATGCTGATGTTCCTTGGAATGTGGTAGACTCTATTTTGCCTTCCCTCTTCTTTCTCAGCCATTTTGTAAACCCCATAATTATGAAGTGATTGCTTGAGAAAATAACATATAAACATAGAATAGAGCAGCCTGACCAAGATGGTTTATAATTTCTTTTTCTAACGTGATTATTTATAAGTATTTCTGAACAACTTGGCAGAGAAATTCACAATACTTCATGTTCATATTTTAAGTAAAGGAAGCTAAAGCCATATCTGCTTTTTGGTACTACCTGCATTAGCAAAAGACTATGTAAGTTTGGTTCTCCACTGAAGTAATATGTAATATCTCAAAAAAAGTCTTGTATGTTCCATAGTTTTGTATTAAGTCAGTCACGTCATAGGCACTACATCAAGTACAGACAGGTAGTTCACTTGTTTACAGTAGTACAGTAACAAATTCTCCCTCGCAGCTTCAGACTGGTATCTATAGACTTATAGTTCAAATACAATGCCTGAATATCCCAAGTAGTTCTCTAACCCAGTTGAGCACAGAAGAGAGGTAACAGGGAGGTGCAGTGTGTGGAAGCTGCAAACAAGTAGGCCAAAATTAAAGTTATCTGCACAGAAAATGAAATAATCAACACAATAAAAAACAAACCTGCAGAATGGGAGAAAATATTTTCAAACCATGTATCTGATAAAGGGTTATGAACCAAAATATGTAAGAAACTCAACATCAAGAAAACAAATAAATAGGTTTTTTAAATGCTCAAAAAACCTGATTAGATAGAGTTTGCATCTTGCGCTGTCAGTATACCAGAGTTCCTATTAGTTTAGTGGTTAGATATTGGGATAGAGAATACTTTTTGTAATCATATGAACAAGCTGAACAAACTTAAATTGAGCATTTTTTCAAACCCAAGAAGAAGGAAAGAATAATCACCCAGAGAAGTCTCCACAACAAAGCCTAGAGAAAAAGAATTTACCAGAACCTTATTCAAGCCAGGAAGACAACTGTCCCCTGCTAGCCCTCTCAAGCTTTCCTGTCTCACTAGGGCAGGAAGCCACAGAAAAATACTTGGAAAAATCACAGCCCAGACACAAGTCAGGAAAAATACCAAATGAAGGACACTAGAGAAAGCCAAAACCTCTGGTCCTACAGCTACAGCGAACAATAAACACAGCACAGTTACCAGCCATTAACATAAATCTTCATGCTAAAGGCCTAGTTATCTCAGCTCCTATTACCCAATGCAAAATGTCCAGCTTCCAACAAAAAAAGGATAAGGCATTCCAAAAAAAAAAAAATGGTTAAACAGTCTTAAGAGACATAGTAAACAACAGAAACAGACTCAGACACAACACAGATGTTTGACTTATCAGACAGGCATTTAAAATAATTATAATTAATGCATCAAGAGCTCAGTGGGAAAAAAAAAGGTAGACAGCATTCAAGAACAGATGAGTAATATAAGCAAAGAGATAAAATCCTAAGAAAGAAACAAAGGGAAACGTTAGATATTAATTTCTTTGATAAGCACATTAGTACTCTAGACATCAGGAGATAGAATTGCTAAGAAATAAAAACAAATTCTAGAATTCAAAAATAATATGAGAGTAATATAAAATGCCTTTAATGGGCTCACTGATAGACTGTGAAAAGAATCTATGAGCTTGAAGATATATCAATAGGAAGTTCCCAAACTGAAACACAAAGAGAGAAAAAACTAAATAAAACAGAACAGAACATCCAAGAAGCTGGGGACAATTTTGAAAGGTGTGATGTGCAAATAATTAAAATACTAGAAGAAGAAAAAATAATGGAGCATAAATATTTGTGGTAGCAATGACCTAGAACATTCTAACATTAATAACCAACACCAAATCACAGATCCAGGAAGGTGAGCAAACACCAAGCGGGAAAAATATAAAAAAACTGACACCAACATATGCTATGCAGATTGCAGAAAACAAAAAACAGAGACAAAGTTCGAAGAAACTAGATGGAAAAAAAATCTTACCTGTAAGAAACAAGGATAAGAAAAACAAATGTACCGTAACTCACCCACTACAAAATATACAATTTGAACAGCCCTCTAGCTATTAAAAGAAATTTAACTCATAATTTAAAAACTCTTAAAACTGAAATCTCCAGACTTAGAGTTTCAGTGAAGTTTTTATCAAAGATTGAAAGGAGGATTAACACAAATTCTACATAATCTCTTCTAGAAAATAAAGAAGAAGTGAACACTTCCCAATTAATTTTAGGAAGTTAGAATTATTTTGATACCCAAAACAGACAAACATAGTACAAAAAATGAAAACAATACACCAATATGTCTCATAAATATAGATATAAAAATCTTTAGCAAAATACTATCAAACAGAATTCAGCAATATATAAAAATAATTATACACTATAACAAAGTAGGATTTATTTCAGATAATTTAAGCTTGTTAAACACTAGAAAATCAACCATTGTAATTTACCTCATCAACAAGCTGAAAAAGTAATATTATAGCATGAGTTAATACCAAAAAAGCATCTAACAAATTCCAACATTCATTCATATTGTAAAACTTTTCAGCAAACTAAGAATAGAAGATAATTTCCTCAACTTAACAAAAATATTTGCAAAAAAAAAAAAAAATCCCTACAGATGACAACATACATATAATGAGAAACTGGATGTTTTCTTCCTAAGGAGGGAAAGAAATTAGGCAAGAATGGGGTTTCGCTTATGCTCCCAAAAGACACAATCCCAAACTCAATGCTCTCTAATGTTGAAATCTTGGAAGATCAAAATTCCTAAAGATCAAAATCTCTGAAGTCCAAATCCCTGTAGTCTAAAATTCCTAACATGTAAAATCCCCAAAATCACAATCCCAAAATATTAAAATCCCAAATGTTGAAATCCTAAAAGCTGGATTCTTGGTGAAGATTAGTGTGTTTTCAGCTGTATACGAGATTGGCTGCAGAATGTTAGGCACAACTATTACCTTGTTGTTGTCTTTATTTGCCAATTAACTACAAGTTAAGGAGATTACATGGGTGTCAAATTGATAGTAGGTAGATTTATGAACTTAATTTTAGGTGTCAACTTGAATGCATAAAGGAACACCTGGAAAGCTAATACAGCATTATTTTGGGTGTAACTGTGAGGGAGTTTCCAGGGAAGATTAGTATGTGAGTCTGGGTAGACTAAGTGGGGAAAGATCTGCCCCCAGTTTTGGCAGGCACCATCCAAATGGCCAGAGTCCCAGTGAGAACAAATATGGAAGGCCAACTGGTCTCTCTGACAGCTAGGACAGATTTCTTCTGCTCCCTAGGACATCAGAAATTTAATTCCATTAAAGTACATTATCACAATGATGACTTTGTATGCAAGCATTGTGTGGATACATGAAAACACTGAAACTTTCTCAATAAACAGAGGGATGTTCTTTCTGTACAGTTGCATTTGTGAAAGATAAAATTTCTGGAGATCTTATCTCTTTGGACAAATGGTGGTGACACACAGCAGTTGATGATCATCCCATTAAAACGTTGTTCAGTACAGTATTTCAGATGGCCACACTTATAAAGACATGTGCACACAATTACCAACCACAGTGATATGTTTTTATACATTTGTCTTTTGACTTTTTTTTTTTGAGACAGAGTTTTGCTCTGTCACCCAGGCTGAAGTGCAGTGGCACAATCTCAGGTCACTGCAACCTCCGCCTCCTGGGTTGAAGTGATTCTCATGCCTCAGCCTCTCTAGTAGCTGGGATTACAGGCACGTGCCAACACGCCTGGCTAATTTTTGTATTTTTAGTAAAGATGGAGTTTCACCATGTTGGCCAGGATGGTCTCAATCTCTTGACCTCATGATCTGCCTGCCTCAGCCTTCCAAAGGCTGAGATTACAGGCATGAGCCCCCGTGCCTGGACTTTTATTATTTCTTTAAGAGACAGTCTGGTTCTGTTGCCCAGGCTGGAGTGTAGTGGTGTGATCATGGCTGACTGCAACCTCAAATTCCTGGGCTCAAGGAATCCTCCCACCTCAGCCATGTGAATAGCTAGGAACACCAGCACCAACCACCAAGCCTGGCTAATGGATTTTTTAATATTTTTTTTGTAGAGATGAGACCTCATTGTTTTGCTTAGGCTGGTTTCACCTTTTTCTTCATGAACACAGTTCATCTTCTCTTAACTGTTATACCTGTGTGACTGTTGTTACTATGCCTAAGCATTTATGCTTCCAAAAGAATGCCTTATTATGGCCTATTTTATTGTGCAAAGTGGACTATGAAGCGTTCTGCCATGGTTTTGTTTCTCAAATAAATTTCCTTTAAAAATGGAAATGCATTTTAAAGAATTTTTATTTTTTAATTTTTTTCATAAATTATGATTTTATTTCCACATCCATATCTTTCCTGCTGAAGAAACCGGGTCTCTGACAATGCAATATATATTTGCACAGGACATTTATATCGTGTCCTGTCATGATGTCGTGTATCTTCAAGGACATGATGTCACACTTCAGAATCAATTTTTCTTTTTTATATAGTTCTCATTGTGACTTTTCCCCCTACCCCTTGCTATCCCTCCCCTACCCACCCCCGACATCCCAACAGGCCCCAGTGTGTGATATTCCCCTCCCTGTGTCCATGTGTTCTCATTGTTCAACACCCACTCATGAGTGAGAACATGCGATGTTTGGTTTTCTGTTCTTGTATCAGTTTGCTGAGAATGATAGTTTCCAGCTTCATCTATGTCCCTTCATCATGTAAAGGACATGGACTTATCCTTTTTTATGGCTGCATAGTATTTCATGGTGTATATGTACCACATTTTCTTTATCCAGTCTATCATTAATGGGCATTTGGGTTGGTTCCAAGTCTTTGCTATTGTAAACAGTGCTGCAATAAACATACATGTGCATGTGTCTTTATAACTGAATGTTTTATAATCCTTTGGGTATATACTCAGTAATGGGATTGCTGGGTCAAACGGAATTTCTAGTCCTAGATCCTTGAGAAATTGCCACACTGTCTTCCACAAATAATTGTTAATATTTTATTTCCAAAATTATATTTATGGGATTTTCATCTTTCAGGTTTTTAGCACTGGGGATTATGGTACTTGGGTTTGTGCCTTTCAAGGTTATAAACAGCTCCCACAAGGATGTTCTCTTCACTGTTCTTATTAAATGTGATACTGGAAGGCTTAGCTATTATAATAAGAAAATAAAATGAAATACAAAATGTACAGGTTCAGGCCAGGTGCAGTGGCTCACACCTGTAATCCCAGCACTTTGGGAGGCTGACGCGAATGGATCACTTGAGCTCAGGAGTGTGAGACTAGCTTGAGCAACATGGTGAAATCCCATGTCTACTAAAAACAAACAAACAAAAAATAGCTGGGTGTTGCGGTGTGCATCTGTGGTCACAGCTACTCAGGAGGCTGAGGCAGGAGGATCATTTGAGCCTGAGAGGCAGATGTTGCAGTAAGCTGAGATCCTGCCACTGCCCTCCAGCCTGGGTGACAGAGTGAGGCCTCATCTCAAAAAAAAAAAAAAAAAAAAAAAAGTTTGGAAAGAAGGAAATGAATTTGTCTTTATTTGCAGATGACACAATTCTCTATATAGAAAATCTCAAAGATTCAACAAAAATCTTTCAAAACTATAAATCATTATAGCAAGGTCACAGGGTAAAAGGTTAAGATATAAATATTAAATATTTTTCTAATACCAGCAAAAAACAATTGGAATTTAAATTTTAAAAAACAAAATTTACTGACAGTGGCTCATGCCTGTAATCCCAGCACTTTGGGAGACCAAAGGAAGGCAGGTGGCTTGATCCCAGGAGTTCAAGACCAGTCTGAGTAACATGGTGAAACCCAATCTCTACTAAAATTACTAAAGTTAGCCAGGCTTGGTGGCACATACCTGTAATCTCAGCTACTCTGGAGGCTGAGGTGGAAGGATCACCTGAACCTAGGGAACGGAAGTTACAGTGAGCCGTTTATTCCACTGGACACCAGCCTGGGTGACAGAATGAGATCCTGCCTCAAAGGAAAAAAAAATACAATTTACATTAACACCAAAAGGAAATCAAAGGCTTAGATATAAATCTAACAGTATATGTACAAGACCTATATGAGAAAAACTACAAAACTCTGATTAAAAGCATCAGCAAATAACTAAATAATTGGAGAGTTAATCAGTTTTTATGGATTGAAAGACACAGTATTAGTAACATATTAATTCTATTCAACTTAATCTATATGTTTAATACAATCTCAAACTCCAGATAACCTGTTTTGTATAAATTGACAAACTGATTCTAAAGTTTATATTGAAAGACAAAAAATCCAATAGCAAAAGCAAGACTAAAGAAGAATAACATTGAAAGACTCACAGTACCTGATTTATTAAGACTAACTATAAAGCTACAATAATCAAGACAACATGGCATTGGCAAAAGAACAGATATAAAGATCAGTGAGACAGAATAGAACATTTGGTATTAGACCCACACAAATTCAGTCACCTGATCTTTGACCAAAGCATAAGGGTAAATTAATGGTGCTAGAAATTTTCAGATAGATCTCAATTGAGCGATAGTCTAAAAAAGTTCTAACCGGTTTTCCTCCTAACGCTCAAGGTCATCAGAAACCATCTGAGAAATTGATAACCAAGAGAAGATTTAAGAGACATGGTGACTAAGTGTAATGTGTTATCCTGGATTAGACCCTAGGAAAAAAAAAAATAGAATTTAGGTTCAACTAAGGAACTCTGAATAAAAAATGGATTGTAGTTAATATATCAATATTGGTTCATAAATTGTAACAAATGAACTATACTATGTATGTTGATTATAGAGAAAACTGATGTGGTATATATGGAAGCTTTCATTTTCATAATTTTTCTGTAAATTTAAAGCTGTTCTAAAACATTTATGAAAATACCCTCTAATAATCAGCAAAAAATCAGTTAACATTTTGACATACATATATGATTTGTCTATACAAAAATATATTTTTTCACAAAATGTCTTTTCATATGTACTGCTTCATACTCATCTGTTTTTTCACATTTCAATATATTATAAATATCCTTAATTTCAATAATCATGGATATTATCATTTCATCATACTATTATACAATAATATTATTACACAATTGCCTCATTATATTTATCTCACTACTCCTTGACATTTCTGTTGTTCCCAATTATTTTCTAAATAACTCTGTAATTTATTCTACAAAACGTTTAGTCTGTCACAATTAACTCTCTAGGAGCATTTCCAGAAGCAAAATTTGTGGGTAAAAGTTTGGATTTTTTCATAATTAAATTATTCAAAAATTCATGTTCTCTTATATTTACTAGGAATTTTGCTATAATACTATTGACAAAATAAAAGATCTTTAAAATTTGTAAAATGTACAAAGAAGTATTTTAAGAACTAAACATGCAATACTTAGGTGAAAGTTATCAGACATAAAAATGCTAATTGTCACCCATACAGTGTATATTTAAGTAGCTTAAAGGAAGCACTCCAGTGATGCTCACACTATTAAATTAAAAAAAGAAAAAGAATTAAAACAAGGAAGTGAGGGAAGAGGGAGGGAAGGAGACTAGGGAGAAATGGAGAAAACACCATGAAAAATTCATTTGCAAGAGATTTTGGCCTATGATCTTATAAAACACTGAGATTCAACTGAACAAAAGAAAATCTAAACAGTTTAAGAAAATTACTGATTGTATTCTATTTAACATCCAGAAAATAGTTATGGCAATGTGTTAGCACGTCTTTCTTCTTGTCTTCACGGAGATAAATGAATAACCAAAAGGAAAATACCTATTGACTATTTATTTATGTCTCCAAAGTGTCTTTCTAGTACTCCATATAATATTTGTATTATGATTTAATTAATATATATATTCACTTATTCCCAGGATAGCCATATTTTAGATATGTGCATATTATAAAGACACAATTTTGCATAACTTGTATATGGGTCTATATGTGTGTGTATGAACACTAAGACGTTGGCTATGCAACAGTTCCATCTGTAGCTCCTCTTCTTTGCAGCATGTATTATTTGCTAGGTATATACATACACTGTACAAGGTGATTGATGTCATTAAGGAGGCAATGAGGCAGGTGCTTAAGAGCCAGTCTGTCTTGGTCCTTACCTTGGTTTCACCGCTCAGTAGTTGCACTACTTAACCCCTGTATTATCAAGGTACTTACTTAACTTTCCTGTGCTTCAGATGCATAACCTCTAAAATGGGGTCATTAATAATAACTACCTTGAAGGGAGTTGCTGTGAAGGCTTATAATTACATATTACATAGTATACAACATGAGATTGTGTTTAATGTAATATATATTTTTATATATAACATTATGTATTATATATAAGATATATGATTACATACACATATATAGACACATGTACATATCAGTAAAGTGCCTGGCAAATGGTAAGCACTCAATGTCTGTTTGTAGTTCTTATCAAATTTTCAAAAACATCCTGCAAGTATTGCTATCTCTGTTTTACAGAGGAGGGAGCCAAGCTTTGAGAATCTTTATGATTTTCCTAAGGTCTCACAGCTAGTAAAGGACTCAGGTTATGTCTGAAACCAAAGCCTATGGCCTTCCTCTGAAGTACCACATTTACTGTCAATAGTAACTAATGTGATTACAGCATAGGGATGCATTTCTTAGGTTTATTATTAGAAAAAAGAAAGGGACTCTCATCATAAATATTTTCACCAAGATAAAGATCAGTAAGGATTTGTTATAGCATTATTGACAGCTTAAGGATGTTTGCTTAAATAGTCAAAAGAAAAATAACACTGGAAAAATTCTGTACAAGTAATAGGCACCAGAGCCAGAAACCAGGAATTCTTCAACATACTGTACAGACAGATCTAAAATTAAGGGCATGATTAGCCAACATGAAATTACCATATTAATCAGAAAAGAAAAGCCCCCTATACATGAGAGAGGGAGCAAACTGACTTGATCACATTGGCATATCACAACTTGTAGAAGAAGTGTCAGTGAAGTAGGGCTGGGGGCTGTTGATGGGGCAGAGAAGGTGGCATACGAGAACCCAGGAGTAGAGCAAGTACCTACAACTAGATAAGGCATTTCCTCAAAAGTGTTCATTCAACCAGATGTAAATTAAGCCCAAACCATTTATTAGACAAAGAATGGAGGCAATGCCACAATATATCCTAATGGTGAGAGCTAGGGCAGAGAATGGAACAACTGTCTGAGTCAACAACCTCAACAAGAAAAACACAACAAAACAAACTCCTTGGCAGTGGTGAAGTTGTTACTTTCACTACCTATCTCTCACAATACATATTACTACCCGGTATATATAATTATTATACATAAAAATTGTTCCTTTCCTCTTCTCTGAGTCTAAAACATCCAAGAAGGGACCACAAAACGTTAGTTAGAAGGCACCAGAATTTTCAATATTAGGAAACCTTGAGCATGGAAGGATGAACAGAGAAAAATAGCCAGACACATAAAAGGAGTTTCAATTCAAGAGAAATGAACCAAAAAATCGAATAAATATTCCTCAGTTTCATCATCAATCAAACTTTCTGCAGCAAAAGAAAAAATATTTGGGGAAAAGGAAAAGAGAATATTACACCTATGAGCCTATATTAATCAAACGCTAAGAAGCAGTCCTCTGAGATCTGAAATGACTATTTTCAGATTTAAATTTATGATGGAGGCAGTGAAACCTTTGTTAGAATCACTTAAAACCCTAATCTATTAAAGCAGATGTGGTTCACAGATAAGTCAATAACTGAGAATTAAAAATGAATATATAAAAATGAGGGAAAAGATAAGAGACATAGAAGAGATAACTTGAAACTATGGCACAAATGTAACAGCAGTTTAAGAAAAAGAAGACAGAGGAAAAAGATGAGACATAATATTCAAAATAGCTTAAGAAATCTTTTCCGGAATTCAAGACTTGTTTAAAGTTTTAGGTCAGAGGGATTCTAATTGCCACACAAAAGAAATTAAAAAAAAAAAACTTTTTTTTTTTTTTTTGAGATGGAGTCTTGCTCTGTCACCCAGGCTGAGTGCAGTGACTCACTACTACCTTCACCTCCCAAGTTCAAGCAATTCTCCTGCCTCAGCCTCCTGAGTAGTTGAGATTAAAAACATGTGTTCCCATGCCCAACTAATTTTTGTATTTACAGGGTTTTGCCATGTTGGCCAGGCTGCTCTCGATCTCTTGACCCCAAGCGACCTGCCCACCTTGACCTCCCAAAGTGCTAGGATTACAAGCATAATGACAGGCATTACCGTGCTTGACGTGGTATATACTTATAATATGTGTGACCATTAATTTTATGTGTCAAGCTGACTAGGTTAAGGGATGTCCTGATCATCGGTAAAACATTATCTCTGGGTATATCTGTCAGGGAGTTTCTGGAAAAGATTTGCATTTTAATTGGTAGTCTAGAGTAATGCAGATGGTCTTCACCACTATGGATGGGTATCATCCGAGCTATTGAAGGCCTGACTACAACAAAAAGGTGGAAGAAATTTGAATTCTCTGTCTTCTTGAGCTTGGGCATCTGTCTTCTCCTGCCCCCAGACATCAGCACTCTTGGTTCTCAGGCCTTTGTACTCAGGGATTTACACCAACAAGCCCCTCAGTTCTCAGGCCTTTGGATTTGAACTGAATTACACCACCAGCTTTCCTGCTTCTCCAGCTTACAGATGGCAGACTGTGGGACTTCTCAGTCTCCATAATTGCAGGAGCCAATTTCCATCATAAATATCCTCTTTTATATAGGTACATCCTATTAGTTCTATTTCTCTGGGGAATCCTGACTAGTTCAGTATGTTTTATTTCAAAAATAAAGGAAACAATAATCTGTAAGAATGCAGGCAGAAAATAAAAGGGTTGTCTATACAGGATAAAGCATTAGTTTTATATTAAAATTCTCCTCACAGTACAAAATGACAGAATGCAATGAAGCAATGTCATCTATGTTGATGAAAAATGGCTGTGAAATAGAAATTCATAGCAAGATGGGAAAAGAGAAACAGAAAGACATTATCAAACAAGGAAACCCCCAGAAGTTATTTTAATTAAATATACTTTCTAAAAATATATCTATAAGTCTAATTAATCTAAGAAAATAAAAGATGACACAAATACTAAACCTTACATATTATGTTAGTTTTCTAGGGCTTCTGTAGCAAAATACCACAGACTGCATGGCTTAAACGACAGAAATGCATTTTCTCACAGTTCTGCAGGGTAGATGTCTGAGACCAGGTGTGAGCAGGATAGGCATCTTTTGACATCTCTCTCCTTGGTTTGTAGGGGACCCTCTTCTCCCTGTGTTCTCCTGGTCTTCTCTATGCAATCTGTGTCCCAATCTCCTCTTATTTTCTTAAACAGCTTTATTGAGGTATAATTAATATACATAAAACTGCACATGTTTAATGTATACAGTTTGCTGAGTTTTGATATACGCGTAAGCCCATAAAACTATCACATAATCAGGTGATAAATAGATCCATCACCTCCAAAAATTTCCTTGTGTTCTTGAGTTTTACCTTTCTTTGTGTGTGGTAACAACATTTAACAGGAGAGCTACTCTCCCCCTAGGCACAGTAGTCCTATTGGGTTAGAGCACACGCTAATAACTTCATTTTACTTTAATAATCTTTTAGAGGCCCTGTCACACTGGGCATAGTGGCTCATGCCTGTAATCCTAGCACTTTAGAGGCTGAGGCAAGTGGATCAACTGAGGTCAGGAGTTTGAAATCAGCCTGGCCATCATGGTGAAATCTTTTCTCTACTAAACACAAAATATTAGCCATGTATGGTGGCACATGCCTGTAATCCCAGCTACCTGGGAGGCTCAGACAGGAGAATCTCTTGAACCCGAGAGACAGAGGTTGCAGTGAGCCAGGATTGCATCACTGCACTCCAGCCTGGACAACAAGAACAAAACTCCAGCTCAAAAAAAAAAAAAAAAAGACCCTATCTCCAAATACATTCACATTTTGAGGTTACTGGGTTAGGACTTCAACATATGAATTGGGAGGTGGCGGACCACCCAATAGTTCATAACAGACATAAACAATTATACACAGAAGAAAAGTTTTTAAAAATTGCCAGTTCAGCCATGAACAAAGTTTTAAAGAAAATATAAATGTTAAAATTTGACTCAAAAAAAATTGAAAACTTAGATTAATAATGATGCAAACTGTGTCAAGCTGTCAAATGAAACACAACGGACTTTACTGGTATTTTTCTGTGTTTAGACTTCCAAGTCACAGAAAAGGATTAAACAACAAAAACCACTTAAGATTACAAAATGAATAGGAAAGCTATAAATGCCATTCTATAAAACCAACGTAAGCCTGGTCCTAAGCCTGTCAAGAGGGCTAGAGTAGACCAAAGATTGGGCTGCCCTCCCCTCTCTAGTCATAGGCAAAGCAATTTGGAGATCCAAGCCCCAGGCCTGACCACTCAGAGACAGTGTCTTTATTGCCAAAAGAATTGGTTAGAAATGCTTAGCTGCTCCAGTCTAAGTCAGTCAGCCTCCCAGGAAGATTTTTGCTGTAATTATTTGAAAAAAAAAAGTCACTCTCTCCTGAGATCCAAGATTTTAAGGTAGGTTAAAGCCTGGAAGCAGAGGGCCAGAACCAAGACTGGCTGTGCTGTCTGTGGGGGTTAGTGCAAAATGAAAAATACTAGGAATTTCAAGATGTTCATCACTATGGGATGATTGTATCTCCCCCAAAATTTATATGTTGAAGACCTACCTCTCAGTATTCCAGAATGTGACCTTTTTTGAAAACAGGGTTATTGAAGATGTAATTAGTTAAGTTAAAAAGAGGTCATTAGATTGGGCCCTAATCCAATATGACTTTATCCTTCTAAAAGGGGGAAATTTGAACACAGAGACACAAAACACCATTTGGACATTGTATTAGTTTGTTCTTACACTGCTAATAAAGACATACCCAAGAATGGGTAATTTGAAAAGGAAAGAGGCTTAATTGACTCACAGTTCAACATGGCTGGGGAGGCCTCAGGAAACTTACAGCCATGGCAGAAGGGGAAGTAAACACGTCCTTCTTCACATGGAGGCAGCAAACAGAAGTGCTGAGCAAAAGGGGGAAAGTCCCTTATGAAACCATCAGATCTCGTGAGAACTCACAGCCAGGAGAACAGGATGGGGGAAACCCATTCAATTATCTTCACCTGATCCCTGCCACAACACATGGATTTTGGGAACTAGAGCTCAAGATGAGATTGGGTGGGAAAATAACCAAATCATATCAAACATGAAGGCAGAGATTAGGGTGATGCATCTACAAGGCATGTCAAAGCATGACACCAAACCAGCAGAAGCTGGGGGCGAGGTATGGAACACATTCTCCCTGACAGCTTCAGAAGGAACGAACCCTACCGACACCTGTGAGACCATCAATTTCTGTTGCTTAGGGCCTCCAGTTTGTGGTACTTTGTTGCAACAGTTCTAGAAAATCCTAGTAACAGCAGAGCATTAAACAAAGCCCTGTGCCCTTCTCAGCATGGGGCTCGGTGGCAGTGCACAGGTTGCACGCCCATGAGGCCATCCCTGCCTGCAGCTGTCCACACCACCGAGTCCAAGGAAATCACAGCTGAGGGGAAGCGCCACAGGAGAGTGAGAGGAAGTCTTGAAGACGGGGTTAAGCTTTAAATCTAGTGTGTCACTTCAGGTCTCTGCAAAGGAAATGCCAAGGTCTGATTGGACGTGCAAGTGAAGTAAGTCTTCAGGGAAATGTCTCTGAAGGGTAAATAAGCATGGAGGGGGCAAAACAGGAGAAGGCAGGGAGAGGCTTTAATCTTCATCGGGGCCTAGCACCCTGAAAGCAGTGAGGGAAAGGAAGAGAATTGGGTAGAAGACTCATGTTGCAGAGCAGCTTAGAGAAAGTCCTGACCAGGCTGATGAGGAGCTCTAGAGGAAAGTACTCAAAGGAACACTGCATGAGGTAGGAATCACCCAGCTCACTATACCTGCCCTGCTCAGTCATTGGCTGGGAGAGCCTAGGAGAAATCACGGCCACCACATGGACACTGTGGGAAATTCAAAAGGGTGGCCGCTGGAGGCTTTCAGTCAATGACCCTGGATCCACCAGCTGCTCTTAACGTGAGATCTGAATGATACAGCTTAATGACACATACAGCCAGCAACCACATGTCAAATGTAGCCACTTCCATACACATTTGGGAAACAGCTCCTCTTCAGTGTCTAGAACTTCTCTTCCTAAAGAGAAACACCAAAGGAAGAGGCTAGCAGGATAAACTGCAGCCCCCATCTCTGCATTTGAACTTGAGACCATACATGGTACTCATTCTCTTCCCCTTTCACTATCTATTTAAAATTTTCCTCTCCTGTGCTATCACCTCAGTAGGTCTTAATGGCTTACTTGGTGGTGTGACCCAAATCCTTATTCTCTAGGGATCTCAGCCTGGGGGTGCCAAACAAATCTGTTCTGGTTACAATGGACCAAAAAACACTAGTTGGTGCCCAAGTGAGTCACCTGGGTTCCATACACATTTCCCTATTGTGTAAAAGCCTTACCTCCTCCTCCTGGTCAGAATCAGTTACCCATGAACTAAAGACTTCCCTTCTCCCCTGCTCATCCATGCACACAAGAACTTCCCAGTGCCCTGGAGGAAGCCATAGCTTATCGTCTGCTGGACTGTATGTCCCAAATGGCAGAACTGCTTATACCACAGCTTGACCTATTATAGAGTCCTTTCTTCCTTCAAGCACCACTCACAGTCACCAGCCTTCCATGTCACCCAGCATATGAGCCGCAGAAGCAGTCCAAAGACCCAGGTACAGAATATGATGCCTCCAGGACCTGAGGTGGTTTATAAGGAGTTTTGCTACCTGCCATCTTAGTAGTAGGGAATGCAAGATATGACCATTTGGCTTTTGCTTTGGAGGTTATGTTATAGAAATCCCCTGACACCTGGATCCCTAAAATGTTTACTGAAATGACAGGTCCTTGACTTATCACTGAGTTCACCTCCCATATGTTAGAATGCATGCATCTTATGAGGGTGTCAAACACACTAACAACTTCTTGCTCGTCCTGCCACATGAACATCATGCCATCAATGTATGGTATGAATGTGACGCTCCTCAGGGCATGCAGATGTTCAAGATCTCTTCAGGTTGTATTATGACAGAGGAAGGGAGAGTCAATGTAGCTGGGAGGCAAAAGTGTAATTATTGTTATCTGTTCCTATAACTATGAACTGTTTCTGACCATCTGTTCTGATTGGAATAGAAAACAATACATTCAGCAAATCAATGGCCACATGTGCTATACTTGAGGCCTGGATACATCTACTGTAGCACTGATACCACATCTGTATAGCAGCTGCAATTAGGTCTACTTGGCTGACTTTATCTGCAGTCATTCTTTAGGGTCCATATAGTTTCTGCCAGGGCCAGACTGGTGAACGAGGTGGGATATAATGGGGGCCACCACCCTTGCATCTTTCAGGTTTTCAGTGGTAGCACTAAGCTTTACCATTCCCTTGGGCTGTAATTTCGTTTTGATTTACTCCTTTCGTGGAGGAGGGGAGGGAGCAAAAACAGCCCACACTCCTGCCACACTCAGACACTGGCTGAGAGCAGACCAGGGAGAGGGTGGTCACCGAGTGAATGAGAAGAATGCAAAATGGTGGTAGGTGAGGGTGTCTGCTAGCTACTCATTGTAGCCTGAACTCTCAGTGGGAGAACTGGCCGACGCGCCTCTACAGTCACCACTGCCAGACCTATCTACATTTATACATCGATCTCTACATCTCCATCTGTATTGAAATATGTCTATTTTATCATACTCAAGTAAGATTTATCACAAGAATTCAAAGATATTTATTCACCTTAGAAGACATTTTGGTGAAATTCACAAAATCCCAAGGCAGGGTTGGGGCATATAAGCAAATCAAAAAATGGAAACAGTTTTTTATTTTCTTTGGTGCTTTTCTGTATTTTTAAAATTTTCAACATGCAAATCTTCTGAGATTGCATAGAAAGATTCACAGTTATTTTCAAAGAGAATTAAGAAACTTAGCTGCTGGTTCTTTGCATCTAGAAATAATGCCTTCAGAACCTGCTGATAAGCATATGCTTTGGCCAGTCAGACCAATCAAGTCTCCCGGTTCTGTCCAGTTCCGTCACATGCACAATGACATGCATGCCACCGGGTTACTGTCATCTGCACTGCCTCGGTAGCATCCCACATGTAAAGGATAATATGCAACTTCTCCGCGGGCCCCAGCACGGTCTCCTTCCCTCCAAGCAACAACAGAAAGAGCCGTGATAGATAGTATCAAGAAATAGTCACCTCCTTTGAATAGTCAAGGACTCTATAACCTGGAATAATATTGCCTTCACATAGACAATAAGATTTAATTTAGTGTTGTGGAGCCCAGCAAACAAGTTCCCTGTGAAAAAGCTTTCTTTAAACACAGCAACTCAGACAACTTGTACATACATGAACCAAGAAGGCCTGGAACATTCAACAAGCTGGATACAAGTTGAGCCACAAAAGCAAACTAAGCACACTTAAAAATAACAATATGGATAAGAAGGATAATAATTATAAACTCTCTGGTGAGATAGAAGGTCACTGTGACCACCAGACACAATGCCAAATATCCTGTTGGCAGGATGTTTCCTTGGCCCTTGTGCAATTGTGAGCTCAGAGCCAGGCTGCAGGAAGGCACCAGCCCCAGCTTTCACTTGCTTACCATCAAGTGACTGCCATGAGCTCAGGTTACAAATTTGTTTATATTTAGATGAACAGGTGTGTGGCTCCGTTCTAAATCAAGTCAGTGCCCTGCTGTTGTCATCTTAATGTGCTTCATATAGCTGGAATAATTTAATATGGAAAAGGGCGACACTCCTACCCTGACTTAACACGGCTGCACCCTGCTTGTGGAAATTTTGTCATAACTTCTGTTTAGATTCAGTGCGTCATTCCCTTTTTGCATACATCTGCAAAGGTTCTTGTACCAGTAGGTGGTTTCCTGCGAGAAAAGGAATGAGAAGGCCCGCTTTCTAATGTGGCTTCATTGTAAAAGCAGGTTACCTCTTCCTCCTTGCCTTTGCAACCTGGGGATATTTTATAATTGCTGATTTTCAGTTGGCCCCTCATTAATATACCAATATTGTTGTGAAACTCAAATGACATCATTTAGGTGACCGTGCTTCACAAACGCTAAAGAACTCCACAAATGCAAACTCAATATGATGCATGTAAAAGATCTTTACGAAGCTAAGTACGCTCTACAGATGCAAACTAGGACAGTGGATGAAAGTGTCCTTTAAGCAACGTTATAAATGTCAGAAACATGGGAGAATTCAAGACCAGGAGTTCTCAAAGACAGTGGCTTTTCAGTCAGCTTCCTCAATTGTCATTTTATTAAGAATTCTGATGGAAATGTAACATAAAAGGAAGTGGAAATGCTGGTTACACTGTAGTTATTCTGCTAAGTATTTGAGCTCTGGTATTTACACAGGTTTTCATTCTGATAATAAGAATTCTACAAACCAGGTGGCAGGGAGAGACCATGTATCATTTTTTGACATCCTTAAAAGAAGTAGCTACCAAGTGGGAGGCTTTTCAATGAGGGAAGGAGAAGAAAACTTTGTTTCCATTCAGATTTCACTTCTGTTTATCATAGAGATCATCATGTGTTATTAAAAGTGATACAAATATTTTATACAAGAAATAATTTTGACTTTTTATTAAGTAGCTTCATCATACATATCTCTTAATAAAAAGTTTCCTGTCTACCAAGTGACTCCTTTAGCCCATATTCTAGTGGACCTTCCACTAAGTAAGTAAACTAACCAACGCACAAGGACATTGGCCTTCAGAAGCATGCATGAAGGCATGGGCACTTGGAATGCACTTGAGTTTTTTTTGGTCATTCTATCCTGTCTCATGTGTAAAGTCTCCTTAAATGCTCTGAAATACAGGCAGGTAAGACAGATGTGTCACTACAAATATGCTTACCTAACAAACACGAGATTCCCAGCATCATAAAATCCAGAGGAGGAAAAGCCCTGGAAGTGCCTCTAGTATTCCCCCTCCCCCGAACAGGAAATCTCTCTGCAACTGCCTGGCCATGGCCACCCTCCAAGTCAGACCTCTACTCATCCAGGCCTCTGCTTAGTGCTGCGAGCTACCTGGGGCATCCGGCCCCAGAGTCTTGTGCACTGATCAATTGGCTGTCTTTTGTGGGGTTTTTTGTTTGGTTTGGTCGGTTTTGAGACAGAATCTTGTTCTGCTGCCCAGGATGGAGTGCAGTGGCATGACCTCAGCTCACTGCAACCTCTGCCTCCAGGTTCAAGTGATTCTCATGCCTCAGCTTCCCAAGTAGCATGCCATGACAACTAGCTACTTTTTTTTTTTTTTTTTTTTGGCATTTTTAGTAGAGATGGGTTTCACCATGTTGGCCAGGCTGGTCTTGAATTCCTGATCTGAAGTGAGCCGCCCACCTCAGCCTCCCAGCGTCCTGGGATTACAGGCATGAGTCACCACCTCCAGCTCAATTTCCTGTGTATTCAAGCAAAGTTCAAACTGCAGGTGCTAATCTATTAGAGCCTGTAGAAGTCCTAACTCCTTGGTCTCTCTTTCCTGCTAGGAAGTACTTGATGTTTTATCACACTGAAAGGGAAGAAATCTCCACTTGTTACTGCCAACCTGGGCAATGGCATGTCTAAAATGGTTTAAGTTAGATCAAGGGATTTGTTTTTTACAAAGTAAAACATTTCTCCTGTCTACTTTTACTTTTTTTTTCCAATACAGAGATATAAAAATTTTAGATTATCTAAAACAAGTGAGTAATGAAATAAGTATTTTAAACGGATCATAACAAACTGAATAACACTAATGAGATTGATGGGGATGAGTGGAAGATGGTGCGGAAAAGTCAAGGTGGGGAGATTGAAGGCAGATGAATGGAGGCAGAGGAGTGATAGAGCAAAAGCAGTAAAGGCCAACAGAAACAATAACACGCAAACAGAGGAGGAGGACAGAGTGGGAATGAAGGAAGAAGGAAGGAAAGAAGAAAAGAGGGAGGAGAGGGAAGGAGGAAATAAGAAAGAAAGGAAAGAACAGAGGGAGGAAGAGAGGTAAAGGCCAACAGAAAGACAGGACAACCTGCAAACAGAAGAGGAGAACAGAGTGGGAGTGAAGAAAGGAAACAAAGAGGATGGAGAGGAAGGAAGGGAGGGAGAAAATAAGAAACAAAGGCAAGAAGGAAAGAGGGAGAAGAGAGAAGGAGAAAGGAAGGGAAGGAGGGGGGAAGGAGAGAATGAAGGAAGGACAGAAGGGACAGAAGGAAGGGGGAGGAGCAAGTTTGAAGTGAGTGATTGGTCAGAGGTAAATTACTCAATAGACTCCAGGTTACTTGCTATAATAATTGTTAATAACATTTATTGAATGTGTACTATCTCCCAGGTACCATTCTAAGTACTTTAGATGCAACCCTCATCACACCCCTATGAGTTTGACTCAATAAATATAATTATAGCCATCACTCTCAGACATGAGAAAGCCATACTCTACAACTCTAGGTAGTGACTGTCAGAGCCAGGATTTAAGCCCAGGTGGGCTGGCTTCGTACTTCTCAGACACTTGTCTCTAGTCCCCTGCACCTGCCTCTTATTCTCCAAGCTGACCAGGCATTGCAGTATCCATTAAGATTTCTATGAGCCTTACAGAAGTTGAAAGCAACCCTCTATTTAGTGGTGTTAGCAGATTACAAAGTCCATTGTAGAATTTAAGTTTATTTTCTTCAGTGATGCTTCAAAACATACTTTAAAAGTTTACAGATGCTTGGCAATTTTCTAGCTGTTTCAAGCTCCTTCAACAGTGCCAAGATTTTTAATTGCCTTATTGTTTTGGTTAGAGTGACTAGAGTTGCTTTATTCCTTGTTAACTAGAGGCTTTAAATAAAACCAGCATTTATTTTTGCTTCAGATCAAATTCCTGTTTTGTGGTCTAGTTAAGACTAAGTAGGAAATATGAGAGAAAAATGTTAAAAGCTGGGAATAAATATTACATGTACACAACGCAACCAGCAAATGTTTAGTGAACAGATGACATTGATTAATCATTGCCTGATAACAGCTTTTCAACTACTTATAATAGTTTAAAGAAAACCTACTAAAACTCATTCTAGAAACCCCTTCTGAAAGTACCTGCCAGTAGAAGAATGGTTCCTAATGATTAAGATCAAAGAAGTATCATTTATTTTCTATGAGTCTGCTGAAATTAAGCTTACCATCCATCCAGGAAAATTGAGTTATTTTAGGTACCTTAAACAGAGGAGCATTAATGGAAGAAATTATTTAAAGAGATGTTGCATAAACATGAGCTGCAGAAGTGAAAAGGAAATAGGGCTTATACCCAGACAGTGAGAACAGATGCCCACCACTGCCCTTGAGCTGGAGTTCACAAGCCTGCATGCACTGCTGAGCTGCTGGAGATGCTGTCAGTTTCCAAAAGCAAGTAGAGCAGGGCAACTGTGGAGATGAGAAGCCATTTAGATCTCACTTGTATAGAGGGTGTCTAGATGAGCACATTACTGCAGCAGAAGTATATACACACCACCCTTCCATCTATCCCAAGCCCCTTGGTTTGACCTTCTAAGTAGCCTGTACAAACCAACTGTTCTCAAAAAATAATAATAATAAAATAGAAGACAGGCAGGAATTTGGTAAAAGGTATTTTATAATTGCCTAATTACTTAAAAATAAATCTAGGGAGCTTTTTTCACTGCCTACAGTTTTTAAACGTCTGTTTTCTTGTCTCTTCTATGTTTGATTTTTAACATTGTCATTATTATGATTATTATTACTATTATTATTTTTGCCTTAACCTGAACAGCCACTTTTCAAATTTGGTGACTTGCTACATTTTCCTTCAGCTTATAAAGATAATAACACTTACCTGCCCTTTAAATGGATTATGAAATAAATTATTGAGTGAGGGGTATTAAGCTTTTAGGAAAGAGTTTATTAAAGAACAATTCTGATTGTAAAGTGCCACCAAGTCTCTAAGAATATCATACTAAGTCACTTAATGCAGTCAGAGATGATGTTCACATGTTTTATTATAGCTGTTACAGAGAGCAGTTATTTCAAGGAGATTGCTTTATTCTGAATCCTGCAGCTGATTTTGAGGTTGATGGCATTTAATTTTATGTATGTATTCAGAGAGAAATGAAATGGCTTGATGGTGACATGCACTTCAGGATTTCTCTTTTATTGGATTGAAAAGCAGGTACTTAGGCTTGCATTAATGTCTGAAGAAAAAGAAAGCCATGATTGGCCCAAGTTTCATGTTAGGAAAAACAGCGACATTTTGGAAATTAATTAATCTTATCTGGAACTGCAGGTGCATTACATTAAATTTGATCAAACGCTGAATGGCATCTGCAGTCAAGCTAATTTCACTAAGGGCCAAGAAGATGGTGTTACATTGAGGCGGGGCAAGTCAAGTGAATCTTGTCCATCAGCACAGTGGGGAATCTGCTGAGCTTATAGATTTTAAATCCTCAAAAACAATTTCCCTCTCCTTAGAGGTTTTCCTAAGTGCATGTGGATTTGGGCTGAGATTCCTCCCCGCCGGACCCACTTTTCCTCTTTCTCGTTGACAGTTCTCAACCTGTACATAAAATACATTCAAGAAAATGTGATGTGAAGGGTTAGGTTAGTTCATGGGCCACGGCATTTAAGAGGGAGAATCACCCTTGAAAGGTTAAGTTCAGGATTCACTTTCATGTGTGAGATAAATAACTGAATAGTAAGCAGGAAGTAGGCAACATTAGTAAGATTGTATTTAAAGTACAGTACCAAACGGGGGTGACTTTCAGTGAATTCTTGAAAATTCCTTTGCCATGGCATAGTATCATGGTTAGAAACATGGGAACTAGACACAGGTGGCTTGGGTTTACATCCTTACTCTATCACTTAGTAAATGTAAGATTTAGAGCAAATTGCTTAACCATTCTGGGGCTCAGTTTCCCTATAAAAATAAATATAAAATGAAACCCTATAAAATGAATCCAACAATAGTACCTATTTCATAGAATTATTGCAAGGATCAAATTAGTTAAAATCTGTAAAGAGGTTAGAATGGTGCTTAGCACATAGTAAGCACTACATATGTGTTTGCTAAGTAAAAACAAATTCCTTTCTCAAGACAAGAAACTCATTCCTAGCTTTGTATACATAATACACACAAGCAAGTTACCATGCTGAAGCAATCAATCCTTCTGAGAAAGAAAATCACGGATTCCCAGAGCCTTATTTTCAGAATCACTCGTGTTGCTTCCAGACATTGGCTATTTAATCCTTCCAGAACAACCGAGAGAATTTACGCAAATAAACTTCTCCTTTTACAGAAGAGAATGCTGCTGTACAGGAAGATCAAGTGTTTTCCTTGAGATGACCCACAGAACTCAACCCTTTCTCTATGTTTATTCCATTACTAGATGTCCTTGCTGTTAGGCACAGAGTAATCCTAAATTGATAACAGATTAAAAAACAAAACAAAACAACAACAACAACAACAAACCTTAAAAGTGTAAGATTCAAACCAATTTTTAAAAGTCAGGGTACATATAGAGAAACGAATCCATTGTATGATATTTATGCAACTTTTCAGAAGCTGGATCTTTTCTTCTGACAGTTGTGGGAAACTAACGAAGTTTACTACTGAATGGACTTCAGTTTCCACTCAAATTTTCTAAGTGAGAAAGAAGCTGAAACATGTAGATGGCTTTTTAAAAAATAATGAGTTACACATGTAATTTACATTTAAATCCATAGAAACATGATTTGACTCTGCCAGGTCAAGAAAGAAAAATTATTATTAGGGTGAATCAGGGAGTGTGGAGAGCTTCGAGGTCCCTCATTACTGTGAGATGTAAAACCTGGTCAAGGTAGAAATGAATGTGAGAAGAGTGTCCGGTGGGGATAACAGACATTTCAGCTCTCCCCTCCAAATAGCTCCTTGTCGAGTTTTGAAAAACAATCTTTGCCCATAAAAATTTCTTCATGCCAAATTCTGTTTGTGCAAGAATCCTTGAACTTCACCCAGTCCAGCAAAATGTCTTACAGGCAGGAGAGAAGAAAGCAGGGAGAAAGGAGGGAGAGAAGAAAAAGAGATGAGGAAAAGAGAGAGTGAGAGCCAGAAAGTGAGGGGTAGGGGTAAGAGACACAGATTTTCAATTATTTCCATGTTAATTCATGGTTTGAACAAAAAGCGGTAACTTCTAATGCTAATAATTTCCCCAAATACCAAGGCAATATATGCTCATTGCACAAGACTAGGAATTTCTTTAAAAGACAAAAGAAAATCAAACTTACTAAGAATATTTCACTTCACTGTGAGTATGTGAATATGTTGGGCTACATCATTGGTGCCTCTTCCCAACAGACACACACACACACACACACACACACACACACACACACACACCTGTTTCCTGTGTCTATGAATTCATATAGATTTTTAAAATCACATTAGTATATAAGATTATAGCCTTTTAGCTTAGTTTTACTCTTTATTATATCATGAGTCATTTCCTATGCCCTGCAATATGTTCCATAGATTTTGTTTGTCTCTAGCATATTTTATGCAATGAGTTAATGTAATTTATTCAATCAGTTACACACTAATGGATGTGGTTTCCATTATTTTCTTAAAATAAATAATGTGTATATTTGCGAATCTTGATGTAATTCTAGAGTTATTTGCTTAGGAAAATTTTCTGGAAGTGGAAATTCTGAATCAAAGTGTATGAGTATTTTAAAGCATCTAATATATAATATTGTGTTTTGTGTTTTCTCTGGTTTTAGTGAGAATTGAATATTAATCTCTTTGCCCAATATAAAAATTCCAGTTTATTAGGTAAACTGTTTTTCTGTTTAATTCATAATTTTTGCTTTGTTCTGCATTATGCTATTTCCTATACTTTCCTCTGGGTTTATATTATAATTACCTGTTTGAAGGATTAGGCAATTCATTTTTATTCTTTCTATAGAAACATTGCTAACTATTTTAAGTGAAATATCTAATTTAACCCTAAAAAGAACTCAGTAGATATTATTCTTAGCTCCAGTTTATAGATGATAAAATGGATTTAAATAAGTTAAACAACTTCCAAAGTTCACATAGCTAACAGATGGTGAAATCTGGGCTTGATCTCCTCATATAGTGCAAAGATTCAAAGACAGTGAAATTCCTTACCTGTGAGCACAAAGCTGTGGAAACAACCCATGAGATGGATGGGTCCTATTCTTTCCTGATCTTCTCTTAGAATGAAGGATACTTTACATTTTCTAGCTAGGATAATGTTTTCTGTTTTATTTTGCTAGAAATAGCATATATTAATTGAAAATTTAACGGCAATTTCTAACATTATCACGTGATACAATTTATCAAGTAGTTTCCTACTGAAAACTTACCAAGAGTTTTCCTAAGAATGCTATTTTTAATGATTCTTACAAATGTTACAGAAATATTTGGAAAGATGCATTCTGTTTACACAATGGAACATCTATTATATGTCAGATAAGTTGAATTAAATTTTATTCATTTATTTATTTTATTTTATTTTTACCCATTTTTAAATTTTACTCATTTTCACTTATTTTCATAGACTTGTTTTGCCCCAGCCTGGGAATAGTGTGATGTCTGTCTTTCAATGCCTTCTTACCTTTAATTCTTCTGTGTATGATATTAATAATGACTTCTCCAATCTCTACTTGCCTAATTTACTTTGATTTTCTTTTATTTCCAAGATTTTCCTTTCATTTGACTTTATAATTGAATTCCATATATATTACTTTTTTTTTTTATTTTATTTATTGCATTTTAGGTTTTTGGGTACATGTGAAGAACATGCAAGGTTGTTGCATAGGTACACACATGGCAGTGTGATTTGCTGCCTTCCTCCCCTTCACCTATATCTGGCATTTCTCCCCATGCTATCTCTCCCCACCTCCCCACCCCCTGTCCCTTCCCCATTTCCCCCCAACAGACCCCAGTGTGTAGTGCTCCCCTCCCTGTGTCCATGTGTTCTCATTGTTCAACACCCACCTATGAGGAGAACATGCGGTGTTTGATTTTCTGCTCTTGTGTCAGTTTGCTGAGAATGATGGTTTCCAGGTTCATCCATGTCTCTACAAAGGGCACGAACTCATCATTTTTGATGGCTGCATAATATTCCATGGTGTATATGTACCACATTTTCCCTGTCCAGTCTATCATCGATGGGCATTTGAGTTGGTTCCAGGTCTTTGCTATCGTAAACAGTGCTGCAATGAACATTGGTGTATATGTGTCCTTATAGTAGAACAATTTATAATCCTTTGGATATATACCCAGTAATGGGATTGCTGGGTCAAATGGAATTTCTATTTCTAGGTCCTTAAGGAATCACCACACTGTCTTCCATAATAGTTGAACTAATTTACACTCCCACCTAACACCATACAAACCCTAGAAGAAAATCTAGGCAAAACCATTCAGGACATAGGCGTAGGCAAGGACTTCATGACCAAAACACCAAAAGCATTGGCAACAAAAGCCAAAATAGACAAATGGGACCTAATCAAACTCCACACTTTCTGCACAGCAAAAGAAACAGTCATGAGAGTGAATCGGCAACCAACAGAATGGGAAAAAATTTTTGCAGGCTACCCATCTGACAAAGGGCTGATATCCAGAATATATTACTATTTGGATCTAGATTTTTTTTGTTGCTGTTTGATACTCAAGATTAATCCATTCACACTTATTCTGGTAACTAATGTGCTTGGTTTTTACTTTTGTTTTTTTCTTTTTTCCTTTTTCTTTCCTTCTCACATTTCCCAAATGATATGATTCCATCTTTTATTTACATTACATACAGAAGAAAGCTCCAGCTCTTTAGTCTGGTACCTGTCTTAGTCTGTTTGTGATGTTATAACAGAATATTGAGACTGGGTTATTTATAAAGAACAGAAATTAATTTTCTCACAGTTCCAGAGGCTGGGAAGTCCCAGGTCAGGGCACCAGAATCCTGTAAGGATCTTCCTGCTGCATAATCACATGGCAAACAGCAGCAAGTCAAGTGTGCAAGAGACAGTGCACCCTCTTCTAGGGGATCTTTTAATAATGGCATTAATCCATTTATGAGTGTGGAGTCTTCATAATCTAAACACCTCCTATTAGGCCCTGTCTTCCAATCCTGTTGCATTGGGGATTAACTTTTGAATCTCTGCAGGACAGATTCAAACCACTGCAGTATCTGTAAGTCTTTCTGGGACCTGGTCCTAACTATTTCTACAAACTCTGGCATCCGTCCTTCCCGACATGACTTCCAGTATACCTGCACCGCTTTGCATTCTTGCCTACACAATGCTGCTTCATGCTCTCACTTTATTTGTGTTGTTCCTCTTATCAGTAATGCTCTTGCTGTAGTTTTTCACCTAGCTAAATTTCATTGCCTTTCCCAGAATTATTCTGTCATCTCCCCCGAAGTTTTCTCTGAAATATCCTCTGGGAATTCTAATGTTTTCTCCTAGCACCTTGCACACTTCTCCCTGGGTGCTCTATCAGAATGTCTCTTGCCAGGAGAAGTTCATCAATTATAAATAAACGAATGTCAAGGAGACCTCTGTTTATAGTTACAGTATTTCTTCATGAGAGGTTTAGCAATATACTAATAAAAATGTGGGGCTTTCTTTTAAACTGAAAAACAGCTGCTGTTACAGAAATGGTTCTATCAATTCAGACAATGGACATGATCATAATATAAACCATGGACACAGCATTGCAGTGATAGCCACTTCCATGAAAGTATGAAGAACAGCATCCCACATGCACAGGAGTTGATTTAGATTTGGAAGCCACCTGTCTGTTGAGCTAATATATTGACGTCCATAAAGGTGACATTCTACATTATCCTTAAATAGCTCCACTCCTCTCAGCAATTGCTCTAACATTCACCAGCTGCTGTGTCAGAGGTGGGCACCAAGATCTTACATCTATGCCAATAGCTCAGCTCCAGGATAAACAAGAAAGCCCTTTCTTAACTTTTCTTTCTTAGTTCAGCCATTTCTCAGACCATGGCCTTAGCTTGACAAATCACACTTAAAGCAGAGACTGGGAGCTTTAGCAAAAATGACAGATGACACTGGGTCCTCACAAAAGCCCATCTTGTGACCCAGAATGTTTCAGGCCGGTGCCATCTGCACACAGGACAAGTACGTACTTGTGCCATTATGCATTCAGTTCTTTATAGCATAAGTGAAATAGAGCTTCACAAAACTTCACACCCAGAGGGAAATAATTAGAAGGGTCTTGCCAACTTGGCAAGTGAACCTCACTAGGATGCTGTGCTGACAGACACCACCTCTCTCTGCAGGATTCCCACTTTTCAGTGCAACAGTGAAAAATATTTGTGGCTTTTGAAGGAGTAAGAGTATCTGTCAAAGCAGGCACACACAAAAAAGAGTAAGAAGATGATACAAAGGGCCATGTCAGAGAACAACAAAGATTGGACACAATCAATCAAAGTTTGAGGCGGGGGAGAGGTGGGGATGAAAACAATAATACCAGATACAGCATGTGCCCTCTGGGTGGAAAGGAGAAGACAGGGCTCACTTTATGCACTGTGTCCAAGCTTGAATTCACAGAGACCAATCAAGGATGCTTCTTTCCTCACTATTTTGGGGTGAAATTTCCTCTCCCTCTCTCCAACTTATATAGCTGGGATTCTTTTGGTTGCAAGTGACAGAAACTACAATCCAAACTTGCCCAAACCAAAAGACAAGAAAAAAAAAAAGGAGAAAGGAAAGAAGGAAGAGAGGGGAGGAAAGAAGAGGGGGGAGGGAGGGAGGAGAGGAGGGAGGGAGGGAAGGGACAGGAGGGAGGGAGGAGCACTCACTAAAAAGCTCAGTATTTGGATCAGATCTGGGACACAAATGGCATCATTACAGCTCAGTCTTGCTCTCCTCAGTCCTGGACTCAGATTTTATCTTGTGTGGGCTTTACTCTCAGTCAAGCACTTCATTTTGTGTGGCAATTTTTGTGGTATAGATCTTCAAGATTTATATCCTATATTCTAAGAAACCTCCAAAAGAAAAATAGTGTTTTCTCCTCTAATATGTCCAAGGAACCTGAAGTTCCTTGGTCTGGATTTGTTTGGCTGGGATCTCCTGTGCATTCCTGGAGCTCCACTGATACCACATGTCTGTAGAGACCATTGCCCAAGGAGTAAAGAGGCCCTGATGTCAGAAGAGGAAAAGGATTTAAGAAGAGCAGAAATAACAGAATAAATATTTTCTTGGGTCACTGGTTTGAGGATGAGCTGACATGAAGCGTTTAGAGGAAGTTGGCCTGGTTGTCTGCTGAGCATCCTATCTCTGTCTTTGGGGAACACCATCTTTATTTGTGGAACTTCCCTACTTCACAAGATCTAGTTTAACTGCCAATCACAAGGCTCTGACTACAGCATGAATATGTGACTCAATCTAGCCAATCAGATTTCCTTTCTGGTAAATATAATAGTTAGCTCTGAGACACAAAGGGTAGTTGCAGCTGTGTTATCCAAAGACAGAGCCCGAAAGGGAGGGCAGGAGAGTCTGTTTTCAAACTCCCAGTCACCCGCTGGTGCCTCAGTTCCTGCCCTTCTACAAGGCTCACTGCTCAGCTCTTCCTTCAATTCTGTGGCTTACTCAGTATGTACCCACAGGTGTCCTATTGCTGCTTGTGTTAGGGCCAGTTTCTGCAGAGTCAACCTCAAAGCCTGACTGCAGTGGGGCTAGCTTCAGAGGCTCTCATAATAGTCCACATTACCTTAGATGTCCAGGACTGGACTTAGGTTTTTGTCAAGTATCACACCTGGCCCTGAATGGAAATAAATGAAGACCATTGCTGTTTCTGTGGCAGAAAGAGAACATGAGAGGCTGTGGTCTCCACATACATAGCTTTCTGACTAACTTCAAACCTAGATGTGTGCTGTGTACTTCTTCTCAAATATGTTTTCCTTCGCATGTTGAAATGAAAAATCAACTAATGAGAGGTCAGGCAAAGTACTCACTGATTTTCCATTCATATCTTCATTAATTAGATGATGATTTATTTATGAAGCACCTATTTTGTGAAAGGCACTGGAGACACCATGTTGGGCAAAAATAAACCTTCCCCTTAACTCAAGGACCTTGGCAGGGAGAGCCCAAAAACTCGAAAATGAGTATACACTTTGTAGGAGTTTCCTAGGACTATGTAATAAACTATCACATACTGGATTACTTAACAGAAGTTTACTCTCTCACAGTTTTGGAGGGCAGAAGCCTGGAATTAAGAAATTAAGATGCTGACATGGCTGTGCCTCCTCTGAAGTTTCTTTTTTCTTTTTTCTTTTTTTAATTTACTATACTTTAAGTTCTAAGGTACATGTGCAAATTGTGCAGGTTTGTTACATACGTATACATGTGCCTTGGTGGTTGTTTGCTGCATCCATCACCCCATCATCTATATTAGGTATTTCTCCTAATGCTATGGAGCTTCACTCTGTCACCCAGGCTGGAGTGCAGTGGTACGATCTTGGCTTACTGCAACCTCTACCTCCTGGGTTCAACCAATTCTTATACCTCAGTCTCCCAAGTAGCTGAGATTACAGGTGTCTGCCACCATGCCCAGTGAATTTTCATATGTTTAGTAGAGATGGGGTTTTGCCATGTCAATCAGGCTGGTCTCAAACTCCTGACCGAGGGTGATCCAACCGCCTTGGCCTCCCAAAGTGCTGGGATTACAGGCTTCCGCCACCATGCCCAGCCTTCCTCTGAAGTTTCTAAGGGAAAATCCTTCACTACCTCTTCCAGCTTTGGAATTCCTTGGCTTCTAGACACTTCACTCCAATCTCTGCCTCCATTTTATATCATCTTTTTCTCTGTGTATGTCTGTTTTCACTTCTTATAAGGACATCAGTTATTGGATTCAGGGCCCACTCTAAATCCAGGATGATTTTATCTCAAGATCCTTGACTAATTACATCTACAAAGGGCTTTGTTTTCAAATAAGTTTACATTCTAAGGTTCCCAGTGGGCAGGACTTTTTCCGCAACACTATTCAACACACCATATAGCTCACTATATAACTGCAAACTAAATTAAAGAACAAAAGGAAAGAGTATGGCAGTATGAGCAGGGAAGAAAGGAGCATGAACTAGCCTGTGGGTATAGTAGTGTTCTCTCACTTTGCCCCAAACTACCACAAAGGTAGCAGCTTAAAACAATATCTACCCATTATTTCAAACTTCTGTAGGTCAGAATTCCAGGAATGGTGGAACTGGATTCTGCAGAGTCTCAGAGGCTAAAATCAAGGCTTTGGTCACACTCAGTTCTAGTCTGAAGGCTCTAGAGAGGATTCCTACGACTGCAAGATCTGTTTCTTGCAGTAGTAGAAATGAGGTCCTGTTTCCTCACTGGCTACTCTGCACTGAATTCATTTGTTGGAACCTCCAACGTGACTGCATTGGGAGAGAGGGTCTTTGGAGGTAATTAAGGTTAAATAAGATCCTATTTGCCTATTGATGGCCTTATAGAAAGATGAAGAGAGATTCTCTGTCTCCACATGCAAGCACATAAAAAATGACATGTGGGGATACAGTAAGAAGGCGGTCATCTGAAAGCCAGGAAGAAAGGTCTGACCAGAAACTGACTCTGCTGCACCTTAATCTAGGACTTCCTTTGGAACTGTGAGAAAATAAATGTCTTCTGTTTAAGCCCCCAGTCTGTGGTGCTTTGTTATGGCAGCCATGCACACTAACATACAGGCTTACTGCTGGGGACTGTGAATGTGTTTGTCTGTTCTCATACTACTATGAAGAAATACCAAAGACTGGGTAATCTATAAAGGAAAGAGGTTTAATTGACTCACAGTTCCTCATGGCTGGGAGGCCTCAGGAAACTTGCAATCATGGTGGAAGGCAAAGGAGATGCAGACACCTTCTTCACGGGGTGGCAGGACAGAGTGAGAACGTGCAGGGGAAATGTCAGATGCTTATAAAACCAACAGCTCTAGTAAGAGCTCACACTACCTCTCCGTTTGCTTGGTAAATCTTTCATCCCTTATGTATGTCCTTGCATGTGAGATGGGTTTCCTAATACAGCACACTGCTGGGTTTTGACTTTTTATCCTATTTGCCAGTCTGTGTCTTTTGATTCGGGCATTTCGCCCTACATTTACATGTAAGGTCACAAGAACAGAAAATCAAACACCGCATGTTCTTACTCATAGGCAGGTGTTGAACAATGAGAACACATGGAAACAGGGAGGGGAGCATCACAAAGAGGGTTCTGTTGGGGGGACTAGGGGAGGGACAGTGGGGGGTAGGGAGGTTGGGGAGGGATAACATAGGGAGAAGTGCCAGATATAGGTGACAAGGGGATGGAGGCACTAAATCACATTGCCACATATGTACCTATGCAAAAATTCTGCATGATCTTCACATGCACCCCGGAATCTAAAATACAATATAAAATATATTAAAAAAAAAAAAAAAAAAACTCACACTATCACAAGAACAGCATGGGGGAAACAGCCTCCAGTTTCCATGATCCAATTACCTCTACCTGGTATGGTCCTTGACACATGGAGATTATGGGGATGACAATTCAAGATGAGATTCTGGGTGAGGACACAGCCATATGATATCAGTGATCAGTTTCTAGGAGCTACTCACACTCTGTCACATCGTCTCCACCATCTTCAAAGCCAAAAACAGAGAACCTCCCTCACGTAGTATTTCTTACCTGCTTTAAATCTTTTTCTTCTGGAAGAGCCCAGATCCTCTTTGGAGATTATTTGATTGGGTTAGGCTCACCAAGGATAATCTCCTCATTTTAAGATCCACTGATTTGGGCATTTAATTATGTCTGCAAAGTCTCTTCACAGCAGTACCTAGGTTAGTTTCCCTGAATAACTAGAAGATGTGAGTATATCAGGGGCCCAGGTCTTAGGGGTCTGTATTAGGATTCTCTAGAGGGACAGAACTCTTTAGAGGGATATATATATATATGTATATATACATATACACATACATATACATATATATATATATATATACACACACAC
>NW_022436950.1:13358998-13371901 GCF_009761245.1 Sapajus apella | reverse complement strand
TATACACATACATATACATATATATATATATATATACACACACACACAGAGGGATATATATCTAGAGAGAGGGATATATCCTCTTGAGATATATATATATATATATATAAAATATATAATATATAATATATATATCCTCTTGATATATAATATATATATAAAACTAAACATAATATATATATATCGAGTTAATACTACTTAAACTCCTCTATATATATATAAAACATATATATAACACATATATAAATATATATATCATATATATATATATATATGATATATATATATAAATTCACACAATCATAAGGTCCCACAGTAGGCCATCTGCAAGCTAAGAAGCAAGGAAGCCAGTCCGAGTCCCAAAGCTGAAGAACTTGGAGTCTGATGTTCAAGGGCAGGAAGCATCCAGCACGGGAGAAAGATCTAGGCTGTGAAGCTAAGCCAGTCTAGCCTTTTTACGTTTTTCTGCCTGCTTTTATATTCTGGCTGTGCTGGCAGCTGATTAGATGGTACCCACCCACATTAAGGGTGGGTCTGCCTTTCCCAGTCCACTGACTCAAGTGTTAATCTCCTTTGGCAACACCCTCACAGACACACCCAGGATCAGTACTTTGCATCCTTTAATCAAATCAGTTTGACAGTATTAACCATCGCAGGCTCATCTCAGAATTTTGCTACCAGAGTAGATTAAGGAAAGCTTGCCTGAGGAAGGGATAACAGAACTGGGGCCTAGAGGATGCCTTAGCTAGAAGAGGAGGGAGAAGGAACATCAGAGGCAGAAGGGTGTGGGGGAAAGAGTTGCTCTGATGAAACTGAAAGGAGGCCCACAGACAAGAGCACAGAGAATGAGGGCTGGTGAGAGGTGTGGCCTGCTGAGAGGTGTGGATGGATCAGCTGGACCAGATCCTCAGAGCCACGCAGGTCACAAGAGGACACTGGATCATAGGCAGTTGAGTTCTCCCCTCTGCAGGGGGCTGTCAAAGCCACAGGATGCAGGAGAATCACTGTAAGCCACCTAGAGAATTTGTGAGTCTGAGAAACACCAAGCCAACAGGAGTAATATTGAAAATACTTAATAGCTGCTTAGACCAGGACACCAGCCTTCGTGGGAGTCATGCTTCCCTCCACAGGCCCTGACTATGTGGTCCTTAACCCTCCTTCAACTGCTTGCTAGTTTGTAAAGAGGTCTGAGGGGGTATAGGGTATAATTTATCACCCAAACTGGGACAGTTTTGAGAATGACAGGTGTAATCCAGAACTTTCCTGGCGAAAGCAAGAATAAGAGTCATCTCTGTCTTTTGGAACTCAAAGCAGTGAATATTCACCAAGCAAAAAGGAAAGTTTTTTAAATATCTCAACTAAGTTTCACTCATGCATAATGACTCTATACCAGCTCTATGCACTCCAAGTGAATACAGTTGAGTTCAGTAACTAATCTGGCACTAATTGTCACTCTGGGAAATTGTTCTCGCACCTCAATTTCCCTACCTTGAAAGTAAGCTTACTGCTGCTTCTAGTTCAATTCATTCCATGTGAATTTCATTTAAATGGATTGATGAATAAGCGTTTCTTTCTTTGTCAATGTGTAAATTGCAAAATATCTCCTGTGGCTTTACATCGTAATGCCACTGGGGAGAAATTTGATCAGACAAATAAAAATTCCTGAATGAACAATAGTGAGAATTGTGCTGAGAGATTCCATATCTTTAAGGTCTGAGGTTCTTTAATCCTAGACTATAAGCCTCGACCGTGTCTTTAGTCCTTGGGTAAAGGCCATTCTCTATAGGAAGTCGGCCAGCTGTTGCTTAGCTCTGTTCTAGAGAAGAGGAAATCCCCACTCATTTCACAAGGGTGAATATTTACCCTCCTTCATATACCCATATTTTCCCATTCCTGAGAGCCTATCTCAAATCCCATCATTCTTGGGAATTCCTGGCTCATGACACCAGCTGGTGGCTCTCCCTCAAGTTACATATTTTATACCTTTTATATAAAATATGTATAACATGATGGGTATTTTATCCCATAACACCCTGTTCAGTAAGTGCCTTTGTTTAACAGTGTCCCATTTTTGTATGACTTCCCACCACCACATCCTCAAGTATAACAAATCGGGCTAATCAGCTTGAGCCCCTAGCTCTGGGGGCCCCTCACTGCTGCTGGGGCAGGTGGCTAAAGTTTCATGTGTCAAGAATGAAGGGAAAGCTGGCTGGAAAGCAGATCTGAGGCTGGGGAACACTCGGTCAGCAAATCATAAGGATCCTACAGGCAGCAGCTGAGAAACAGCACACCGGGCCCTGCCCCTTCCACAGGCACCATTAGAACACATAGACCTTTTTCTTGTCATCTTTCAACCTACACCCAAAGTTCATCTTCATCTCAACAGTTCCCAAAGGGAACTGTTAATGGGTTAATCCACTCATTGAAGTCTACCCTATGACTGTAAATCTTTAGGAATACCTCTAAGTATTGCAGGCTTCAACTGTCTAAAGCAGGGGTTTATAAACTTTTCCTGTAAATGGATGGGTAGTAGCTATCTTAGGCTTGCAGGCCATATGTTCTCTGTAGTTATTCTCAACTCTGCCATCATAGTGGGAAAGCCCCATAGAAGATATGTTACCCACTGAGCATGGCTTTATCCAATAAAACTTTGTTGACAAAAACAAATGCTGGGTTGGATTTGGTCATTGGACCATAGTTTATTGATCCCTGATATAAGCTGAGCTTAGCATAATATCCTACCAGTATGTCAGCACATGAAGTACAAACTGCCTGATTCATAAAATGCTTCAATTTTGCTTTATTCAACCTCTCCTTTTTCCTCCCTACATTAGGTCCTTTATCTCTCCATAGCAGTAAACATACATTTTACTAGCATGTCCTTCCAGGATAGGCAAGCCTCATAAGAAAACTGTATACTTTTCTACCCACAATTCATATTTTCCCATTTCTACAAGCCTTAATGCCACTTATAAAGAAAGAACTAATACAAATAATTTTTAACTCTGGAGCCATTTGAAACTGCAAACATATGCAGACAAGATTGGCAGTTTTGAGTATTCATTGCAGCACATTTGTTGGGGGATATAACCCCATGACTGCTGATTTGGTTTCCCATGTGTTTGTTGCCTTATCACTTAGGAATGTGTGTGAATGCAAACATTTGTTTTGCTGTCTTTTTAATAGTATTTTTCCTACGACACTGGATGAATGGAACAATCTGAATTTCTTTTTTTATTGAAGCGGCTAGCAGGGTTTGTAGATTTCAGTAAGTTCATGTTACTGGATTCATAGAAAAACGTTGGATCTCTGCTGGAACTCCTTGGAGTTGGGGAACTTTTGTGTTCTTCCTCCCTTAGTGGAAGTCTGCGAATCAATGTCATTTGAATTTCTGAGTGTCCCCCAAAGCCTCTAATTACTTGGTCTTTTCTCCATCACCCTGAATGCCTCAAGTCTCATTCTTGGGGAGACTTATTTACAAGGAAGCAAAGCAGTTCTAAGATTGCTCCTCTGTAAACCTAATAATTTTGTCCTCTTCACATGAGATCAGGCTCGTTACTGTCACCTTATTAATCTGTATTTTTCGCCCCTTTATCCTTATACTTTAGCCTATCATAGGCTATCTCTTTCAACTCCCTGTTTCTACTTTTTTGTCCCCCTCACATTACCCAACTCCTATTAGATGGTTTTCTCCCTACCCCAAAACAGTGTCCCTGGAATAGAATTTATCGGGAAAGAGCATGAGTCTCTGAGTCACATGTTGAATACACTGAAGAGCTACTTTTCACTAAATTACTCCCTCCACTGGCTCTCGCTTTAGGGGTTACTTAGCTCCAGGGTTAAAGGTGATGCATTCAAATCACGCTTGCCTTTGATAATTCATACATATCTCTCTGCTGGTGGGCAAGCCAAGTACAAAAGCTAAAATCAGCAACAGTAGCACTTTCAAATGTAAAGCATAAGCCCACACCACTTTGAATTCCCTATGGGAAAAAGTGTTACTGAGGTCAAATGGGTTTTCCTGTGGAACCAGGGAATTTTATGCTTTCTTGAGAGACATAGAAGAAATTTTACTATAAGGAGGATGGCATAAATAATGGTTATTAAAGTGCCAAAAATAGTCAAATGAGAGTTATACAGCACAGAACCCTTGTTTAAATTTTAAAACAAGCCGCCCTGATCTTAATAGGAAAAACATGTGTTTGCTAAACCCATGGGACCAATTGTGCTTTTAGTGAAAACTTAAAATTTATGCCTAAGTCAATAAAGCCTGATCAGGATTGTGTGCATGTGTGTGAGGTAGGTGGGTGTTCTCAGGGTAACAGAGAAGATATGGGTGAACAGAGAAGTAAAGTAACCTTTCAGGGAAAGGTTAGAAGCTGGAATGAGGACGAGCCTGTGTTCAGTAAGTACCTGCCACACCACTATGGCCATATATCAGTTGTTGAAGGGCAGCATCCTTTCTCGTTGGTCAATACTCATGCATTACATTCATTACCTATTTTTAATATCACACTCAAAGGATATCCTAAAATCCTCAGCACTGTAAAGCCTAGTCTAATAATTTAAATTTGCTAGAGAAGGTGTCAAAAGCAATTCATTATTTAAAGAGGGGTTTTTAACCCCATTTTATAAGTACTATTTCTCTTATTCTCTTTGAGTCACGTATTCCTTATATCTTTCTTTCACATTTCCACTTGTTGTCAATCAAGAAAACCCTGTTGAGTGCTGGATTATTAAATGACAAGCAACAAATAAAATTTTACTTGTACTAGTTCAAAGAAATAAGATAGTTTGGAGTGGAGTCATTAGGTATCATTTCATTTAGCATAATCATTGTTACACCTAAAATATAGTATAATATGTAGTGAAAATATAAATTTTAAAAAATTGAACTATTCTAAGAATGAGGAAAATATTCAGTCAAATATTCAGAGATAGGCATACAAAGTACCCAACTCCGTAGGTAACTCAGTTGAGAAAGGGATTTGATTGATTCACAATACCTCACATAGTTAGGTATTAAAAAAGCAAACGGTCTTCTAAACCAAGATATGGCAAGGACACAATGTCTGGGTACAGTCAGACCCTTTTCTCTTCAAATATCATCTCCACATGTATTTGCAGGTACATCCCTACTCTCACGCCTGTGCTTGGTGAAGGTTATGGCTCCTGACAGTTCTAAGATCGCATCTTTACAGCCTTTTGCCAAAGAGCAAAAACAGCTCTTTCTTTCCCAGGTTCAGTCTTTAATACCCAGGGGAAGGGTGAGGTTTTGTCTGAATAGGCTTCCATTCCAAGTGCTACACTTGAAGCACACTAAGAAGACAGTTTCTTGTCTTAACCTGTGGTATTCAATTATTTTATTCATTAAGCCTTTAAGCTTTGACAAGCCTGGGTCTATTGACAAATATCAGTAACTTATAATTAAACAATACAGCTACTACATTGACTAAGGATGCAATGGAACAGAAGACAGGTCTAGAGAGGAAAATGCCAGATGGTTAATGTGAGTGTGTTTGGGAGGTAAGTTTCCTGGATGTGAAAGCTTTGCTGTTCGCCAGGTGTCAGACTCTGGGACAAATGCTGAACCTCTCCAAGCCCCAGTGTCTTCAGATGGCAGGCAGTGGTACTCCTTGCCCCAAAAAGGCATTGTAAATCCAAATACAGAGCCTCTATACTTTTCTTACATAGGCTATCTCTTTCAACTAGTTTCTAGATTATTTTTTCTCCCTCACATTATTCAATTCCTATTAGATGTCTTTCTCTCTACTCCAAATCAGTGTCTCTCCACATTAAGACCATTTTTTCAAAACCTTGCTGTGCTCCAACCACAGTGCATTCTTCTGTAAAGCCTCCCTGAAAGGTTGATTGACTCCTCTGTCTAACCATATCTTTTCGATTAACCTGAGAACACCCAACACATACACCTGCACACACACATGCACACAAACGTGAACAGGCTTCATTGACTTAGATATAAATTCTAAATTCTCACTGAAAGCAGAAAACTTAAATCCCAGACCAGTACGTGATACTTGAATCAGACACATGTCAAAATATCACATTAATTAACCTTCCTTTTAAGTGTTAGAACTTTTGTCTTAAAAGCTATCCAAATGCAATAGGAATACTCCCCGCCAGGATAAATTTTAGCAAACCTTAATGGATATATGATGTTCATTGTGTTCTGATCCACCTCATCCCTCATACACACTCATATGACCACACCAAATTACTAGCCCTTCTCTGAACCAGACCTGGGTTGACTTCAAGCCTCTGGGCTTTTGCACTTAAGAATCCTCTACCTGCATTGTCCTCTCATGCCTGAGCTCCCAAGCGTGTCGCTACACATCTTGGAAGTCCTAGCTCCTGTTCTTCCTCTGGTTTCCCAAAGGAAGTGCAGACTGCCTTCTCCTGCATTTACTGTATCAATTACAACAATCATCATCTTGCATTACAATTGTTGAGAACTTGTTTATCTATTCGAATGAGAAAGAAGACACTGCGTCATATGCTTTTCACTTTATTCCTAGAGCCTGAAATGACCAGAATATAGTAGAGGATTAATAAATACTATTGAAAAAGGGGAGGGATTCATTTTCTTTCATTTCAAACTTCAATGAAGTATAGAGCAGTGACTGTATTTTTTGCAAATCAAAAAAATAAAAAAACTACAAGATTATCAGTTCCAAATTTATTTGGGCACAAAGGTGTTATTGAGCAGTGGATGTTATTATCAGTTACCCTCTGAAAGTCACGGATTTTCCTAGAGTTCATATCTAAGATCTTAGTACATTATTCCACCAATCCTTAAGGTAATATACTCTTTAAGAGGAATTTCCCCCTTGTTTTAACAAGTGTAATCAGCCCCTGGAAATATTTGGAAATCTCAATCAGAAAGGGAACTTGTTATAGCACACAGACAAACTGTCATGTGTGTGATATTTCATGCAGTAGAAAGCAAAATATTATAGGGCTGACTAGCTCATATTAGTGCAGGGATGTTTACTGCATTAGTATGTTCAACAGATGTTAGGAACCTTTTCTTTCTATAGTGTGATTTAGATTAATGTGTTATGCTATTCCTTAGAATAAAAAGATGTTTTAAGCTTTCATATAAATCTATATTTGTCTTACATATAATTTCTGCTAAACTCCTATTTTGACACTCTATAGCTCCTTGATATTTTTTTCTGTCCACACTCATAACCTAGGATTAAATGTGAGAACTTTCAAGTAATTGCTCTGAGAATGCATCTAAATTTCATTTACTCTAGGCAATTTGAGAACTTAGCATCTTTATAAGGTAAGCCTAAGATCTTACAACACTTGCCTAATCAGTATGAAGCAGAGAGGAATAAACAGCCCACTGCATTTCCAGAGTGTTTTAAAACAATTTTCCTCTTCAACAACTCCAAAGCAATTATACCTGAAAAGATCCCTAACCTCACAGAGTATGCATTAGGTTAAAACTCCTGAAGGAGAAAAAAGCTTTAAAATGTAATATACCATATCAACTACATGAAATATTTGTAGTATGTGATACTAAATGACCATCAAGATTTCTTAGAACAAAATTGTTTTTCCCCCACAAATAAGGCTTTGTTTCTAAAAGTAGTATAATGTTAATTCTATGATTAAAGACATAAAACTTTAGCTACGTTTTTCACATATATGCTAAAGTAATTTCAACTAAAATCTTTTGAAATACATGATTTTATTTACACAACTACTTGATTTTGTACAAGAGCTATTCTAAGACCCCATAACAGATATTGCAGTTATGGTTCAAATATAATCTAAAAAATACAGCCTGGCTTTCAAAACAGTAAATATAAGATAACTCCAGCACTTTAGGAGGCCGAGGTGGGCAGATCACCTGAGGTTGGGAGTTCAACATCAGCCTGGTCAACATGGTGAAGCCCCATATCGCTACTAAAAATATAAGTTTTTAGTAGAGTTTTTAGCTGGGCACGGTGGCCCACACCTGTAATTCCAGCTACTTGGGAGGCTGAAGCAGGAGAATCACTTGAACCAGAGAGGCAGAGGTTGTAGTGAGCTGAGATCATGCCACCGCATTCCAGCCTGGGCAATAGAGTGAAACTCCGCCTCAATCAAAACAAAACAAAACACAAAGACATATCCAAAGTAATGATATGACAAAGGATTTTGTGAGCCTCAAATAAGAGGCATGAACAGCAAGCACTATCAGTGGTGTTCAGAGGAGGTCAACACACTGGAGCAAGGGAGACTCTGGCGGCCCCTGCTCTGGGTACTGAAGAGCAGGGAAAATTTCTGAAAGAAGGAGATGGTGACAGAATATTCTACACAAAAAGAAGAGTATAAACAAAGACAGACAGCTGGAGGAAAGAATTATACTCAAGATTGAGATAAGAGGTTTCAAAATGGAAGCTCACAGACCAAATCTAACCCATGGATATATTTTTTTAATTATGCTACAGATTAATTTTTTAATTCAATTGACAGCATTCAAAAATTGAAAAAATTTCATATACAAATTCAAGTGCCTAGCTTTATGCTATAAAGTCAAAGATCCAGCAATGGTCAGCAAACATTTTCCCATGAACACCATTGGCAGGAACTTAGTAGAAGTATTTACACCTCTCCCACCAACACCGCCTCTTGCCAGTTTTCACCTATCGTCCCATAGTTCCCAGCGTTCACATTTTCATGACCCAATGGCCCCTTAGGTGCTGTCTGAATGGATGGCCTTACATAAAAACCAATTCACCAGAAGGGATGACTAGGGAAATAATGATAGATAATATTTGTACATAGGAGAGAATCCAAGTTACAGAGAGCATCTAACACCATGCTAGAGAGTTTGGATTTAATTAACAGAAACCAGAAACAGAAAGATCTTACGAGTAACATGATCAAAGTTGTGTTTTAAGGAATTCCATCTGGAGGCAAGGGCAGGATGTCTTGGAATGCAGAGAAAGGAAGCCAGTAACAACAATAACAAAACATGTCATTTACTGAATTCTACCAATATTTTCAGAAACTATTAAAACTTAATACATACCATCCTCAAGAGCTCGAATCCAAGCTCTACCTCCTACTAGCTATGTGACATTGGATCAAATTATTTAACCTCTCTCAGTCTTAATTTGCAACCTGTGAAATAGTGGCTAACATAAATGTATTTGTGAGCATTAAATGCATTCACCCATTTAAAGTGCAAAGAACAGTGCTTAGCCCATATAAACCAGTCCAAATATTTGTAACTATTTTTTTCTCTTTCACTCTCAAATATGGAAGATATTAATATTCTCATTTTATTGGCAAGAAAAATGATATTCAGTAATTTAAAAAATTTTGCCCAAGAGAAACAACTATGACATGGAAGAGGCTCATGTCCAAAGCAAGCCATGATCTGGCCTCTTTACTGTATTATGCCACTTTTTATTGACAAAGCTTTGGGAGAATTGCTGAGTCTCATTTTCCAAATGGCAGGTTGATCTGGCTCACTGGATGATCGAGAAGATCCATTGTTACCCTCATGGTCTGACTATATTTTTTTTTCTATAAATTGGCACATTCTGGATCATAGAACAAGAGAAAGGAAAGAACTAGCCCACATCTTATAATTAGGTGGTAAATTTTATTGAGTCTACCTCTCTTCAGCCCCTCCATTGACACTCTAGATGTTATGGCCCTACTTTAGATCTTTATTACCAATCATGGAGCCTAAGAAATATAAGGTAAAATTGTGACCCTTTCTTCCTTAAATACTTTCAATGGTTACCCAATTTTTTTTACAGAGAATAAAATCTAAACTTTTAAGCATAATACTCAAATCTCCTTACAATCTTGCTTACCCTACAATGCAAATTCTTAACCATGTTCTTCCTTACTTAGACATTCAAATGACTTTACATATCCTTCTATGTTTATCATAGTACCCTTTTCTTTATACAATCTATAAGAATTTTACCCACTCCTCAAGAACTCACACCCAACACAAACCCTTTACAATCTGCTCCCTATGTCCCCAAACCCTAGCACCTTTTTTCCCTGTCCCATTGTCCGTAGCATCCCATCAGAACAGCCACAACAGTCTGTGTAGCTGAGATACATATGTACAATCCTCCCATCCCCACTTCCTCACCACCAGTCTGTAAGCATGCTAATGATGGGACAAGATGTCAATCATCCCTATTTCCTGAGACTCTTAGTGCACTTTATTGCACATGCCCAAGTGGAATTCCAGGTGCCACTAACTATAGAATAGAAAAAGAAAGAAGGAACCTGTTGGGGTAGCAGAAGTATAAAGATAATTCCAGATTTTATAATGTCATATCCTACTAATATTTAAACATATATTTAAATATTTTAGATACCAAAATAGATTTTGCAAACCATTAATAATTTCATGGTTTTTAACAACCATAAAGGGATAAGAAATACCTAATGAAAAAAATTCATGTGTGACTTGTGATACCTATTTCATTTCTGTGGAATCATACCTCATCTATATGAGTTAGGAGTGTTTGTGTCTGCATGTGTGTGTGTGTGTGTGTGTGTTTGTGTGTGTGCGTTTGCACAGTGATAGGGACAGAATTTGTTATGACTCACATGAAAGAACGTGCATCTCTGAACAACTTGGCTGGATCAAGTACACAAATAAATATTTTTAAAGGCATCGCCAGCCCTGCTCTAGAAGAAATACACTGAGAGTTTGTTTATCAGCAGCCATCTATCCTTTAAAGTGAATTGGATGTGGGGTCAAGGGAAGGAAAAAATTAACCTATTATGATAAATAAACAGAAGATTTAAGTTTAGTGTTGGTCCCAAAGAGATAAAATAGGTAACAGTATTATAGGGTAGCAAAAATTATTCCTCTGGTAATTATAACCATCTCATCTATTGCAGATTCATGATGCCTAGGGTTATGAGTTTACAAAATAGGTGGTTCCATATATTCAGCCCTAAATCCAAATATTGCATAGATGCTAAAAGAGCAAAGCCTTCTCTGTTGCATGTGTGTTTATACTTCAAAGTAAAAAACGCATTTTAACCAACGTTAATGGAGCTCATTTTTTTACATACATGCAGCTCATTTTGACATACAAGCCAGGCAACTGCCAAATTTGTCTTCCCAAAATAGAATCTGGCTCTGAAATCGAACATGGCAGCAATTAACCTAAGCTGCACACCAGATAACTTTGCCTGGTCATAAATCTTTGTCATTTGCTTTAAAAAGCAACAACTGATAGCTAATAAAACTGGATACGTACCTAGCTGTAAACATTAGTTGTTTATCTTGCTATCATTAGCCCTCTTTCCTTGAGCTACATCATCTAGGACTCACAGATTCTTCATTGGCTATATCTCTGGGTATTACTGGGGCAGCTACAAATCTCACTTTTTATCCCCAAATTATCTTTACATCACTTGTTTATTTATAGTGAAGGATAGAAGAGAATTTTTTTTCAAATTATTTGAGAATGATGATTGCTTCTTAAAATGCATGGTCTCACTGGGTCCTCTCCTTGCAACTTTCATTACCTAGCTCAGTGTATTCTCTGAGATTCTCATCTACTACAAAATGCCAGTCCCAGGGAATGCTCCACTGAACTATTGTTGAGTAACTTAAGGAATTGCTGAACATTGAATATTCTTATAGGGAACATTCTCATGGGAGAGAATCTGAGAAGTCCTACCATACGAAAGCAAGCAAACAAACAACAACAACAAAAACCTGAATTGCCTTGGTTTTATCTGATATCTTTGTAGCATATTTGACCATAGAGCTCTCTCTTTCTTGTATTTATTTATTTTTAGGTGGCACCTATTAACATCCTGGAAAAATCTGCATTTCTCAAATCACATGCTGGGAAGCACTGCTCCCCACTGGAGTCTAGCTCCTCAAATTAGATGTCCAGCATTAACCTCTCCTTCTCCCACATGCTCTTCCCAAAATGAAGTCCAATCAGCTACCTTTCCCAAATAATTCCAGCAGTGCTGCTATTCTGACAGGTTTTAGGTAAGACATCTTGACTTTTGCTTTCTTGATTGTCTATAATCAGTCTCTCAGGAAGGCTTATGTTTCCTCTTATATGAAAAGATTCCCTGGACTCACCTTTCCCCTCCCCATCTCATGGCCCCACAGTGATTTTCATCCCTGTGATGGTTAATTTTAGCTGTCAACTTCACTGAAATAAGGATTACTTAAAGAACGGGTAAAGGATTATTTCTGGCTTTGTCTGTGACGGCGTTTCTGGAGAATATTGGCCTGTAACTCAGAGAACTAAGTGGGTAAGATCCATCCTCAATGTGGATGCATGCCATCCAATCAGCTGGGTCCTGGAAAGAACAAAAAGGTGATTTTCTCTCTCTCCTGCAGCTAGAATATATTATTCTCCTGTCCTTGGACATCAGAGCTCCAGGCTCTCCGGCTTTTGGATTCCAGGACTTATACCAGTGGCCCCTTGGGTTCTCAGGCCTTCAGCTTCGGACTGAGAGTTACACCAACAACTTCCTTGATCCTGAAGCTATGGACTTGGCTAAGCCACGCTATTGGCAGTCCAGGGTCCCCAGCCTGCACACAGACAGTCACAGGACTTCTCAGCCCCATAATCACATGAACCAATTTCCCTAGTAAATCCATTCTTGCAACTCCCTCTCTCTCTCCCCATACACACACACACACACACACACACATGCACACATATATACATACACACATATATATATACACACACACATACATGTATACATAAAATCATATGCGCCAATTTCCCTAATAAATTCATTCTTGTATCTCTCTATACATATATACATATATGTGTATATGTATGTATATATGCTCTCTTTATATATATGTGTCTGTGTGTGTGTGTGTGTGTGTGTGTGTGTGTGTGTGTGTGTGTGTGT
>NW_022436950.1:13338807-13358988 GCF_009761245.1 Sapajus apella | reverse complement strand
TGTGTGTGTGTGTGTGTGTGTGTGTGTGTGTGTGTGTGTGTGTGTGTATATATATATATATTCTGGTTCTTTCTCTCTGGAAAACCCCAGCTAATACAAGCCCTCACCCTCTCATCAAAGCCTAATGGTTGAGGCAACAAGCCCTTAGCAACAACTCTTGTCCATTCTTTAGTGTCAGGCTCACCTGGAGGCTCAGCATCAGAAAAGACATGGATCTTTTCTGATACTACAACCCAAAGGAATCACATCTTTACCTAAATTCCTATGTAGGTGTTTGGTACCACAAAAGCTTACCTTTAATCATTCTCTAACTCGGAGGTTGGAGGGCTGCACTGAGCATCCTAGGTAGATTATAAATTTCTTGATGCATCTGAGCCTTTATTGTCTGTATTTCACAATATATGGACCAGTGATGGGCACAATATTTGTGTATGATGAAGACAATAATCAGTGAAAAACAAAAATAATTTAAAATCAACCAAGTGAGAACATGAATTTCTCACTTAGGATACTTTCCTCATTCCTAGACAAGTAGGCTTTGTTTCCCTTATTTAGACACTCTCCTGGGAGGGACTTCTACAGAAATAGACTGAGAACGCTTCAGGGCTTCAATTTCCTCAAAGGTGATAAAACAAACAGAACCTGAAACAAGTATCAAGGCTAAATCTAGAACCAGAATCTGAAAACATTAGAAATTACTGTGGGGGATTTATGGTGATCCATAAAAAAAATCAATAAATGATATAGACATTTTTTTAGAAGGTGGTATCAAAATTTCTCTCAAAGCCTATTAAGGCTGATCTTCTTCCTCCTTCACCATCCCCAGGGTTCTCATCATCCATCAGTCCTGGGTGCCTGTGTCAGATGGCAATGCTTTCTTCTAAGCCCGTGGGTATATCAGCTTAGGCTCAAAAGAAAACTAGTAACTTCAAATTCCTGAAAGCCTCTTTCTCACAGTTTTCCTTTCACAGTAAAAGTTTGAGCTTTACAAAGTGCCTTATAAATAAAGTTTTGACAAGGACTCTATAAGAAATATTTCAGATTGGTTGAAACTATACTGAAATACTTGGGCTTCCTTTGGCTCAGAGATTACATTTTATGTAAAACTATCCAGATTCTATAAATACCTAGAAAAAAATAATTTTATTATAAAAAGTGACCATTTTCAATTCACTTTAATCATGTCCTCACAATGTTCTCTGTTTTGGTGTTTCTTCCATGAAGCTCATTCACCTATTCGGTGACAAGGACTCTCCTCAATGATGGAAGCACAATGTTTAATACAAAAGTCTCTGTCCCTAACTCCCAATTAAGTAAAGTTTCCAAAAATCACAACAGAGTACAGGTGAAGCTACAGAAAATTGGAGATGTTCAACCATGGCTACAAGGGCTATGGAAACAGCCATTTCAATGGCATAGTCTAATACAGTATTTGCTTTATATCTTTAATAAAGGTATATAACAAGTCCTGAGTACTGTAGAGAATCAGATGATCAATTGTCTTTGGGAAAAAGCAGAGAAAGTTCTGGAAAGCCTTTTCCTAAGAGGACATGCTTAAACTAGACCATGAGAGATAAGGAAGGAAAGGGCAACCCAGGAATGAGGACTATCAAGTGCATATGCATGAAATGGTCAAACCAGTGTTCATTTCAGCATGGCTGGAAAACTGCACAGATACAGAGAGTGAAAGACGCAGCTGAGGAGGCAGGCAAATGACAGTGTTCTGAGAGCCTTGAAAAAGGGTCCAAACTTTATTCCAACAGGAAATGGGAAATCATTGAAGGGCTACAGGTTGAGGAGCAGGATGAACAAGTACACTCTAAGAGCTACTTTGGAAATAATGCATAGCACCAATTATGGGAAATTGAGACAAGAGACAGGGAAAGAGGAGACTCTATAGTAATCAAGCAAATGTATAATGAGGACCTAAATAAGGACAGTGAAATTTAGTGCAGAAGCTCAAGTGGGGTTTAAGAGAAAGAATCAGCATCACTAATTAGAGATGGAGGAAGGGGTAAGAGGAACACAGGAAGGCAAGGAAAGCAGCAAAGATGACTTCTAGGCAGGAAGGGCTACACGATGTGTGGGGCCCAGTGCAAAATGATATTATTTGAAAATTATTAAGAATATCAAGATAGAGGTGGCTGAGAAGAAGCCAAGCATAGGGCCCATGGCACCTGGGCAATTGCACAGTTCACATGTCCATGAAGATGGCCCTGCTTCCAGGTTCTCACCAAAGTGCCTGAATAGATGGTGGGATCATTAAGCAGGATCCAGAGCACCAGAGAAGGTGTAGATGACGGAAGAATAAAATAAGACTTGGTTAGTTATGCTGATTTTAAAGTTCTTGTGGCATAGCCAAGTGGAAAGCTAGTATAAGGTGGTGACTGAAGCAAGGGCATTGGAATCAGACAGATGTGGGTTTAGGTCACAGCTGTTGTGAGCCATGAGATTTGGGTGAGTTACCTACATTTAACATGCTTTGGTTTCCTCCTCTGTAAACCTCACAGGCTAATGAGGATTAAATGGGATCACGTTTTAAAATTGTTAGTCAAGACCCTGATATATGGTGTGTGTAAGCCATTTAGAAAAAGCGTGTGTTATTATTTATTACTATTATTATATCCAATAGGCTGTTGGTTCAGGGAGTCCAGAGCAGTCGATGAGATTTGGAGAATCATAAATACACAGTTGGCTTGAGATAGCGGCAGCAAAATAAAATACACAGTAATCAGAACAGAGGTCTGAGGTAGAGGCATCAGCACTGAAGAGCACTGACATTGGATGGAGGAAGAAAGGAAGAGAAGGAACGGGAGGTAAATGAGTTCTGGACCCTACACAAGCACAAAGCTTAAACAAAGAAATAAGTTACTAATAGTGGAATTTCACAATAGAAAGAGACCTGGGAGGAAATGTTTGGGGATAAGATATCCAGTTATGCAGTCATTTATTCCATCAATGGATTCCTCAGCCCTGCTTCCCAGATATATGCTGCAAAGGTTCCAGATGTTTCTTTTTCCCTCAAGTCATTTTTATGCAATTTTCTAGCATGTTTATTAAATTATAAAAATCTGCCTCTGCTTCTAAGAGAAAACAGCGTCTGATTAGTTTTATAGCACTCTTACAATCCTAACCATCCAGAGAAAGTTGTCCATTTTTCAATTTATCAAGAGTATCAAGAATCCTTCATATTACATGAAGCAAGTGTCACCGTTTAAAGGTTGCCTCACTCTTTTGACAATCTAGCTTCTAATATAATCTTTAACCTACAAGATACATTTTTAATCTGTTTTTCTGAATCACCTTAGTGACTTATGAATATATTCATTAACCTACGTAAAGGAAAATGGAACAAAAATATTCAAACGCTCGGATAACTCCCTTAAATTGATTTAAGAACATAACTTGGGACTCCATTCTGTAACTGTAATACCCTTTCTGCTCAAGTTCTTCAATTATGCAAGTTCATAGTCTTATGGGTCCTTTAGTAATTTAGCATCTGGTTTTTTAGTTATGTGATTTTTTTTCCATGAATAATAAAAAATTTTAAGTTAGGTATCAGCTCACAAAATGTACAAACTTAACGGGCAACCTTCGATAGGAGTCAAGTAATATTTCCACTCAACGAGTGCAGCAGACAGTGGCTGGGCAAAGTACAACCGGAAATAATATGCAAATTAAAAGCACATTGCTGCGTCTTTAGTACAGGATGAATAAAAATATATTTTAATTACTTTTATTGATGGCAGTATTTTGACTTTCAAACCCATTCAAACCTTCTGCCAGACTCATCATCCTCAGCACAAGATTTTTCCAAGGCAACAAGTATCATTAAGAATGAACTCCTTCAATGTCTCTCTCCACCTCCATAGTTGTCTGATCGCCACTGGTCTCTAGGACTCTCCCCTCCTTCCTTCACCTTCTCATTGAAACGTCTCTGGTCGCCTTATCTGAAATTCACAACCGTAACACCACTGTCCTGTGCCTCCGAAACTTTCCATCCTCCAGCTGTGCTTTATTTTTCTCTCTTGTACTTACATTCTGTAACATGCCATGTATTTTACTTATTTCCTGTCTCCAATGGCAAAATGTAAGCTTCATAAAACCCATTATTCTGTTGCGCTTATTGCTGAATTCTTAACATCTAGAAAAATGCTGGGCACAAATAGGTGCTCAGTAAGTATACTTGAATAAATGCATGTCTGACTTTCAGAATCAAAGAAAAACTTATATGTGCTTTTTTCTTGAGGCCTAACCCAATGCTCACATCCGAGATCCCTGTTTTTCCTTTGGCCTCTGGAAATTGTATCCTTGATGACCTCTGTCCCTTCCCTTCTTCACTCTTTTTCTCAGTAGCAAAACTTCTCTTTGCAAAAGAAAAAACTTCTCCCATCCCAAAACTTCTCTTTGCAAAAGAAAAAACTTCTCCCATCCCAAAAGAAAAAAAAAATTCCTTCTCTTAACACTACCACTTTAATCTTTCTTCTTTTCCCTTCTACTGTTTCCATTTGTATATCACCCATTCACATCTAACTTCTTATGGCAATTTGTGAGTTTTCCTTATAACCTGCAAGACCTCCTGTGGAAGGTCATCCCTAGGTGCCACCTTCTAGCACTCTGGTTTCCTTTCTATTCTTTCTCCCCTTCTTTCAGTGCTTCCTTACATCTTCTATAAGTACTTTCCCACCCTACCCCCAAACTTCTTATTCTATAATGTTAGAGCAATACAGCTGAACTTCCTGCTCTAATTGAAATTTTCTATCTCTGCTTTCTAATACAATAGCCACATGTGTCTACTGGGTACTTGAAATGTGGCTAGTGTGATGGAGGAATGAAATTTTGAATTCTGTTCAACTAACTTTCATTACATTATATTTAAGTTTGCATAGCAACATGTGGTGGGGTCTACCATACTGGTCAGCAGTGCCCTAGACAATATCATCTACCCTCATAGCCTCCATCACCTAAACTCATTGTCAACTCTTCCTTTTTTTCAGCTAAATCTATGTTGAGCATCAGGCACTGTGCCAGCCAATTAAGAAGATAGACATCAACAAAGAGTTCCGAGTCCAGCAATGCAGTTGGACTGGTTTTATGAGAGAGCAATTATGAGACATATAATGTCACTGCTGATAGGATACGCATGGGTAAGAACAGAGAAAGAGCATGTACATCAGTCTGACAGAATTAGGGAAGGAACTAGTTATGCAGGTGGACAAGGGAAGTAAAATGCCCCAGACATATGGCAGCAAAGTCTGAAGCACAAGCATAAAAGAATGCAGCAGATGCATTCTTCAACATCAAGCATTCATAGACTGCCCATTCAACCACAACTTTCAGCCTTCCAATGTGCTTGCTTAGTTATCCTCATGGAAACCATTGGCTGACCTCATTACAGCCCCCAGTTCACCAATCTTACTTTCTCTGCCTCTAGTCTCCTTTGTCTTCTTTCTTTTTTTTCTTTTCTTTGAGACAAGAGTCTTGCTCTGCAGCGATACAATCCCAGCTCACTGTAAATTCTGCCTCCCAGGTTCAAGTGATTCTGCTGTCTCAGCCTCCAGAGTAGCTGGCACTACAGGTGTATCCCACCACATCCAGCTAATTTTTGTATTTTTAGTAGAGACAGGATTTCACCATGTTGGTCAGGCTGGTCTTGAACTCCTGGCCTCAAGAATGACCTGCTTGCCTCAGCCTCCCAAAGTGCTGGGATTACAGATGTGAGCCACTGTGCCTGGCCCGCTTTGTATTTCTTTCCCTTCTTGTTCAGATTAAATTCTGTGGTCCATCATTATGATGCCCTACTTGCAATACTACTAAAACTTCCTTAACCTCCTTGAACTCAGTAGCCTAGGATAATATATCCATAGCCTTGCATCAACCCAAGAATGCACTTTCTCCAATATTTGCATTCTGGAAGCAAATCTCTGCTGAAGAAAATGTACATGTAGTCAAACTGGTATCAAATTCATGACATTCAATCACAAAAGGACACTCGATAATTATACTTTGTTTCTAAGAAAGGTTATCTCTTTCCCGCTTCTTTATAAAGTTTATTTCTTTTCCTTCCTTCACTGCTCTAAGCTCTCATCTTTCCTTCTCACAACATTCATTTGATGAATTTGCCTCATTCCATAGCACAGGGTTCCCTCATCTGCCCTAACCAGTCTAGAATAGATTGCATTAATGGCCCAGGTTCTTCACTGGTCCCTGTATTCACACTCTTTGCCACATAACTTTGTATGCTCTAGCTCTGCCTCAACCTTGACCACGTGGCTTATTTGGCCAATGAGATATCAAATATTACACAACAGAAATGTTTGATTGGACTCCTGCTCTATTTGCCACGACTGTGAGAAGATGACTGAACTAGCCGCTAAAGGATGACATATGTGACCCAGCTGCCTCCAGCACTCCATCGAAGAACTAGTCAACCACCAGATATCTGAATTAGCCCAGCTGAGAGCAGAAAGAGGACCCAGTGGAAGCAGACTGCATCTGCTCCCAACTTCCGATTCCTCCCTCAACAAAGTGTTTTCTCCGGACACCGTTCTTTTATTCCTGCCTGGACAAGGACTTTGTTCCTTTAGCTAGCCTCTCTCTGCTGCATCAGCTGTAGCTACCTTTCTACTCAATCTTCAGAATATGTACCAACATATTCTACTTTCTTCAGTACAAAAAAAAAAATGCCCTGTGCTGTGGCTCTTGACTGTAATCCTAGCATTTGGGGAGGCCAATGCAGGCAGATCACTTAAGCCAAGAAGTTTGAGACTAGCCTGGGCAACATGGTGAGATGCCATCTCTACAAAAAATACAACAATTAGCTGACCATGGTGGCACATCCCTGTAGTCCCACCTACTTGGGGAGCTGAAGTGGGAGGATTGCTTGAGCCTGGCAGGTCGAGGCTGCAGTGAGCCAAGATCATGCTACTGCAATCCAGTCTGAGCAACAGATCGAGATCCTGTCTCAAAAAAAAAAAAAAAAAAAAAAAGAATAAACAAATAAAATGAGTAAATAAAAATCAAAAACAATATACCTGTAAATACCACCTCCTTTCTTAGCTCCCTTTCAGACCCTGAATTCTCACCTTTCATCCACTCTCCACCTCCTTGCAATATGATTTTACCCAACACTTCTCTCCTCTTAAAATGCTATTGTTAATGCCCCCAGTGAGTTACTTTTTCAATGCACATATGTTTGTCCTTGTCTCACTATTCTGAGAACCTCTGGAAAACACTCCCTCCTTCTTAGGATAATTTTTTCTCTTTGGCTTTTCTCCTTCTTCCTAGTTGCCAACTGGTATCATTCATCTTGGCCAGTGCCTACAGTTCAACCCAAACTCTAAGGATCATAATTAAGTCCCTTCTTTCATCTCTACACTTGCTTCTTGAGTCTGCACAAACATTCTGATGGCTTTAAACAATGTACTTATGATGATAATTCCCCACTTCATATCCCTACCCTAAATTTCTCCTCTGAAGTCCAGACTTGTGTTTTCAAATGCTGACTACTTATGTCCACCAGGAAGATTCCCAAAACATTTTAGAATTAACACGGACACAAAGGCACTCTTGATTTCCCATCTAAAAATGTCATTCCACTCTGCTTTTATATGTTAAAGATGAAAGTACCCATTTAGTGCTTGGGGCTTTAGAGGAAGGTGGAAGGAATCATTAATTGTTGTTCTCTCTCTCTCTCTCTCACTGTATCCCTATCTAATTCCTCACCAAGAACTGTGCTTCCTATATACAAAATATATTGCAAATCTTTCCATTTCTCACTATTTCTACAGTCACCACTTCACTCCAAGACATCACATTCTTTTACAGAAACTTTAATAGATTTTTTAAAAGTCTTCTTGCCTTCTCTACTGCTGGGATTCTCCACTCAGCGGTCAGAATACTCTTCTGCAAATATAAATTTAAACACACTATTCTTCTACTTGGAAAATGTTTCTTCCTGCTCTCCTGGAAAATTCAAAGACCTGACTTTGGCTGACAAGGCCTACAGAGGATCAAGGCCTCTGTTTAGCCTTTCACCCATCCTTCAGGGGCCACTCCCTCTTCCCCCTGTGCCCAATCCACAAGGACTTTTTCCAAGTTCTTCAAATGAGAACTATCTCCTTTGCATTAGATTTGATGCTCATATTGCTGCTTCCACTTGGAACATTTTTCCATCGTATCCTTTAGTCTATGTTGACAATGCAGTTGACAGTTAATCTTTAGTGAGGCCTCTTCTGGCCATCCCATGTAGGGTAGGCCTCCCTTAACCTGTAGCCTTTCTCTTGGTGTCTTGCTTATTTATTTCTCAATTCTGTATCCGAAATTACTTTTTTTCTTTTATTCTCTTACTCAATCCATATGTATGAAATGCCTACTGTGGGCCATAAGATGGGATAAGCACTTGGGACACAGTTATGAACAGGTCAGCAAAACTCCCTGCTCACAAATAACACAAATTATGAGAGGATATTGCTAATAAACATCAACAATAATAATATATAAAGAAATTACATAGAATGATAGAAGCTCATAAGTACAATGGAACAAAACGGAGCAGGTTAAGGAGCAGTCAGGAGTACCAAGGCAGGGAGGGAGGAAGAGCTACAGTTAAGTAGAATGGTTAGGATAATCATAGAAAGGTGATATTTAAGGAAGGCTTTAGGATGCAGATGGAGTGAGCCAGAATAGCTACGGAAACATTCCTGGGCAGAGGCAGAAGGAACAGTCAGTTCAAAAGTTCTCAGGTAAGATGATGGCTTCTGCAATCAAGGAACCAAGGATGCCAGCATGGCTGGGATGAAATGAGAGATGGGGACACCAGCAGAAAGTGAGCTCTAAGAGTTAAGAGGTGGGGGGAAGACTTTTCAGGACCTTGGAGGCCTTCATAAAGACTCTAGCTTTTATGCTAAATTACATGGGAAGCCATTAGAAGTATTTGAACAAAGGAATAACATGATCTGATTTGTTTACAGTGTCTATTTACTTATTTTTGTTTGTTTCCATCATTAAATGATTCCCCTTTAGCTTATCACTGAGCATTCAGTGACTACTATAGTACAAAATACATAAATATTTGTTTAGTGACAAAATAAATGCATGGCATTACCCTATGACATTTAGCACGTCTACAGAATACAGAGGTGTATCTGAGATAATATGAGAGGAGAGATAAATGAAAATTAGGGATACTACTTTAATGTACACTGTACATAAAATGAGATATATATATATCTAGGTAAGTCAAAGCACATTAAATATTTTTAAAAATTATTAACTTGCAACAACCAGAAACTAATCAATAGTACATAAGTAATATGTGATAATTAATTTTATGTGTCAACTTGGCTGGGCTACAGGGTGCCCAGATAATCAGTCTGGGTGTTTCTGTGAGGGTGTTTCTGAAATGCAGTAACATTTAACTCAGTGGGCATTGAATAAAGCAGACTGTCCTTCATAATGTATGTGTGCCTCATCCAATCAGTTAAAGGCATGAATAGAACAAAAAGATTGGTTTCTTTTTGAAGAAGAGAGAACGCCCTGGCAAACTGCCTCAGACTTCATCTTCAATATCAGGTCTTCCTGTTTTAATAGCAGACAACCTTCAGACTTGGATGGGAACATGGGCTCTCCTGGGTCTCCAGTTTGCCAGGCTTAGACTGGAGATAGTAACTGAAAAATATAGTAACTGAGATAAAAACTCATTGAGTGGGCTCAATAGCAGAAGACAAAGAAAAGAAAGAATCATTGAACCTGAAGATAGAATAGAAATTACACAATCTGAAGAGCCAGGTTGCCAATTCACTGACTGAGCCTGCAGATATTGGGCTTTCCAGTTTCCATAATTGTGTGAGAAAATTTCTTATAATAAACCTTAGTCTCTCTCTCTCTCTATCTACACACACACATAAACATGCTATTGGTTCTGTTTCTCTAGAGTTCTGACTAATACATAACACATTTTCCCTGTCAGTCACATAATAGATCTCACTGGGTAAACTTGGAAACATTTTAATTTTTTGTTGAATGAATCCAATTCTAAGTATCTCTGTCACATATATTTGCTGAAGATTTCCTGAATAACTGAAAAATTCAAAGCCAGTGTAGAGATCTCCACTTCCAGTCATTACAGGATAAGTGGTACTACATTACCCACATGTAAATACATTTCAAATTGGACAAAAAAATAAGAGGCAGTTGTTTTCAGACACTGGTCTAGTGGCGTCTCAGAACCATGATACTCAAATAAAGGAAATACCATGATCACTGAAGAAAGGAAATGTGGTAAGCCCCATATTTTTCTAGCCTTCCTATCTAGGGCAATAGTTAAACCACAATGGAGAAAAAAAGGCCTAACAAGGGGACAATGACCTCCCTGACCCGAGGAGGCAAAGACTAGAGCTTGAGGTTGCAGAAGCATCTAGAATTTGTAGGCAAAGTACAAGAGAGCCAAGAAATATACAGAGGTGGACCTAAGGGGCCTGTATGTGGAATTTCTAAGATTATTGACCAAAAATCAGGATATACATACTCATGAAAAAATTTTGGTTGGCCCAGCACAGAATGAACTGGGATCTGAACCAACATAACAGAGGTCATTCAGAGCCCCGAGATTATAGGAGTCTCCACCCACTCCATATAGGGGAGCTTACTGAGCCTCGCAGGCATTTCATGAAAACCCTGGAAAGGCCACAAGTAGGAGTAAGAACTAGGCCTGGGGGTAAAGGCCTAAGACTAGAAACAAAGTTAAAATTGACCTGCCCTGCCTACTTCTGCGTTTGGAAAGATGGAGTCGATGCACTTTTCCCTCCTCCTCTATCTAAATGCAGCCTAAAGCCCTACACATTATATATTAAGTAAGCATAAGAAGACATTAAGAGGCGGATAGTAAAAGACAAGCTGACTAAAGACCCAAGGACAGAACAGCAGTGAGTTCCTTAGGTTTCATTTTTATTTCATGTATCCGGGCTGGGTGTTGGAGAAACTAACAATGTGGAATTGTTAATGGACACAGACAAAAAAAAAAAAAAAAAAAGAAAAAAGTTCCCAAAAAGTCTGCTCTTTAAAAGACCAGAAATGGGACAGCCTAGCCCTAGCAAGTCAGAAAACTTTTAGACCATAATCAGTCCACTCCACGCAAATACCAAAGAATAAAAACTGCAATACCACAACCAACGCCATCATCAAAAGTTGGATGGAGAGCCTACACTGACATGGTCACCTGACTGTAATGAAGTATCCCTATCTCTCTTCATTCAGGTGGTATCAGAGGAGGCCTAGTGGCACCTCCAGGAATGAGGTCAACCATCTGCCACATCATTAGAAGCCATGTAGAGAGCAGTAAAAAGTCACTGCTGCTCATCCCAGCCAGGGTAGTGTCAGGGAAGAATAATGAGGGGCCTGAAATTCTACCCCTACCAAGCAGTAATGAAGCACCTCTTCCCCTTTGAGTGTCAATGGCAGCCAAGTGGGGAACCAGGAGTTCCATGTCTGTCTGGCAGTAAGAAGGCAGTGAGTGGTCTCTTCTCTCACCAGTACAGTATAGAGGGGGCCTATTAAAAAAGGTCATTTTCTAGGTCTTTGCTATCGTAAACTGTGCTGCAATGAACATGCGTGTGCATGTGTCCTTATAGTAGAACGATTTATAATCCTTTGGATATATACCCAGTAATGAGATTGCTGGGTCAAATGGAATTTCTATTTCTAGGTCCTTGAGGAATCGCCACACTGTCTTTCACAATGATTGAACTAATTTACACTCCCACCAACAGTGTGAAAGTGTTCCTATTTCTCCACATCCTCTCCAGCATCTGTCATCTTCAGATTTTTTAATGATCACCATTCTAACTGGCGTGAGATGGTATCTCAGTGTAGTTTTGATTTGCATTTCTCTAATGACCAGTGATGATGAGCATTTTTTTATATGTTTGTTGGCCTCATCTATGTCTTCTTTTGTAAAGTGTCTGTTCATATCCTTTGCCCACTTTTGAATGGGCTTGTTTTTTTCCTGTAAATCTGTTTTAGTTCTTTATAAATTCTGGATATCAGCCCTTTGTCAGATGGGTAAACTGCAAAAATTTTTTCCCATTCTGTTGGTTGCCGATTCTCTTATGACTGTTTCTTTTGCTGTGCAGAAGCTGTGGAGTTTGATTAGGTCCCATTTGTCTATTTTGGCTTTTGTTGCCAATGCTTTTGGTGTTTTGGTCATGAAGTCGTTGCCTACGCCTATGTCCTGAATGGTTTTGCCTAGATTTTCTTCTAGGGTTTTTATGGTGTTAGGTCTTATGTTTAAGTCTTTAATCCATCTGGACTTAATTTTAGTGTAAGGTGTCAGGAAGGGGTCCAGTTTCTGCTTTCTGCACATCGGTAGCCAGTTTTCCCAACACCATTTATTAAACAGGGAATCCTTTCTCCATTGCTTGTTTTTGTCAGGTTTGTCAAAGATCGGATGGTTGTAGATATGTTGTGTTGCCTCCGAGGCCTCTGTCTGTTCCATTGGTCTATATCTCTGTTTTGGTACCAGTACTATGCTGTTTTGATTACTGTAGTCTTGTAGTATAGTTTGAAGTCCAGTAGTGTGATGCCTCCTGCTTTGTTCTTTTTGCTTAGAATCAACTTGGCTATATGGGCTCTCTTTTGGTTCCATATGAAGTTTAAGGTGTTTTTTTTTTCCAGTTCTGTGAAGAAAGTCATTGGTAGCTTGATGGGGTTAGCGTTGAATCTGTAAATTACTTTGGGCAGTATGGCCATTTCCAACCCAAATGCCCATCGATGACAGACTGGACAGGGAAAATGTGGCACATACACACCATGGAATATTACGCAACCATCAAAAATGATGAGTTCATGTCCTTTGTAGGGATATGGATGAACCTGGAAACTATCATTCTCAGCAAACTGACACAGGAGCAGAAAATCAAACACTGCATGTTCTCACCCATAGGCGGGTGTTGAACAATGGGAACACATGGACACAGGGATGGGAGCACTACACACTGGGGTCTGTTGGAGGTAAATAGGGGAGGGACAGTGAGGGGTAGGGAGTTGGGGGGGGATGGCATGGGGAGAAATGCCAGATATAGGTGAGGGGCAGGAAGGCAGCAAATCACACTGCCATGTGATTACCTATGCAACAATCTTGCATGTTCTTCACATGTACCCCAAAACCTAAAATGCAATAAAAAATAATAATAATAAATAAAAAGGTGATTTTAATAAGATCCAAACTCTTATACCAAACTTATGCCCAAATACTCAAAAGCCCAAGATTCAATTGAAAAATCACTCATCAGATCAACAGCCAGGAAAAAAAAAAAATCTCTAACTGAATGATAAAAGACAAGCTATAAATGCCTACACTGGGATGACACATATATTTTAATCAGCCGATGAAGATTTTAAATAAATTATTATGAAAATGCTTCAGTGTGCAGTTACAAATGTGCTTGAAACAAATTTTTTAAATGTTTCATAAAAAATAGAAGACATAAAGAACCAAATGAAGATATTAGAACTGAAAAATACAGTAACTGAAATAAAAACTCATTGAGTGGGCTTAACACAAGAAGAAAGAGAAAAGAATCAGTGAACTTGAAGAGAGAATAGAAATTACACAATCTGAACAAAGAGAAAAAAATAGATGGAATATTTGAAATAACAGAGTATCTGCAAAATATATATCTTCCAAAAGACTTAGGTCAAGAATACAGTTAAAAGTCATATGAGTCATTAACAAAAGAATAACAACTTAATAAAAAGTAGGCAAAACCTGGAGGGCTTATAAAGGAAGATATTCTGATGACCCAGGTAGATAGAAAAAGGTGCTAGCATCCTTAATCATCGATGAAATGCAAAATAAAACCAAAATAAAAACTTTGGAAAACCCTCTGATCATTTCTTAAAAAGTTAAACATCCACCTATCATATGACATAGTTACTCTATTCCTAGGTATTTGCACAAGGACAACATATGTCTACAAATGGAATTGAGCCATAATGCTTATAGCAGCTTTATTAATAACAGTGAAACAACAGAAACCTTCCAAAATAACAGAAAAATGTCAATAAATCGTGAAATATTCATACAATAATGTACCTGTCACCAATTTAAAAAAATGAAGTGCTGATAAATAAACAATATTGGTAAATCTAAAAAATATATGTTCAGTAAAAGAAGCTGGATGCAAGAGTATATACAGAATTAATCCTTTTATATGAAGCTCAACAACAGAAACAACAAATCTTTGGTGATATAAATCAGAACACTGATTGCCCACAGGCTGTGGAGGTAGTGACTGACTAGAATAAGACTTGTGGGAACTTTCTACAGGGTGGAAATAATCTAGGTATTAACGGAGTGTTAAGTATGCCAATGTTTCACACTTGTCAAAATAATAAATTGTACACATTAAATCTGTTTTTCACCATATGCAAATTTTAATCTCAACAGAAAAAACTTTTTACTAGAGTAACCATTTCACTATATATGTGTTTATCAAAACATTATGTTGTACACTTTAAATATACGATTTTAAAAATAAAAAAGTTTACTGTGTTGTGGAAACAAAAATCACGTATCTGGCAGGGAATGATGTCAACGATTACCTGCTTAATATGAAATGTAAAATAAAAATGGTCTGTTGGCAACGCTATTTGAGTTTTGAAGGACTGACACCATGTGTCAAAATCAGAGGAGTCATGTAAGAAAAGAAGAAAAACTAATCTAACACAGTATATGGAAAATTCACATTGTTTCTTGTTTGAGATCTTAAGATGTAGCAGTCAAAGTGTATGGAATCTGTGAGGTTTTATATTGATTTGAATTTTGAGTAAGAGACACTTATTCGAATGTACTTAAAGAAATGTAAATTGTATAATGTTTATTCTTTCTGTGTAAAGTACCTAAGAGAAAATTCAATTTCAAGATGGTATTTTTTCGCTGGGCGCAGTGGCTCATGCCTGTAATTCCAGCATTTTAGGAGGCTGAGGTGGGCAGATCACTAGAGGCCAGGAGCTCAAGACCAGCCTGCCCAACATGGTGAAACCCATCTCTCCTAAAAATATAAAAAATTAGCCAGTTGTGGTGGTGTGAACCTGTAGTCTCAGCTGCTTGGGAGCCTGAGGAATGAAAATCTCTTGAATCTGGGAGGCAGAGGTTGCAGGGAGCCAAGTTAGTGCCAGTACGCTCCAGTGTGGGCAACATAGTAAGATCCTGTCATAAGAGAAACAAAAAAAAGATGGTATTTTTTTGAAAATGGTTTGTTATAATCACTATTGTTATTGTTTGCAAAATAGCAATAAAAGAAAATATGGATGAAGAGAAAGTAAAAATGATGTTTGAAGACAATGCCCTTTCCCTTATTTATCTTTTTATAAAGTTAGGTTGCACTTTAGATTTTATTTGCATTCAAAATTTGAGCAGCTTTTCTCAGCGGTAATACATTTATAACTGTATATTTTCGTCAATGAAAATACTTTATAATTGAAAATTTACTTGGAGGTTTTTTTAAAAAAATAGTGCATTTCTCATTGCTAAGTCTATTATATAAGAAACGATGATTACTATTAGGAGAGGAAATTATCCTCATGTTGATTTCAGCTCCAACAGCTCTTACCTAGGAAAGCATTAATATCTCTGCCATGCTTCTTTAAATTTGTGTGCAAGTGTGTGTGTGCACCCGTGTGTGTGTCTTTACAAACATGATCTTCTGTTGAGTTCCTTTTATGTGTAATGCACTGTTCCAAGTTTTTAATCATATTATCCCATTTAATTCCTCAGAATTCTGAAAGGTAGCCATTTTATCCCCATTTAACATTGGGAACTCAAGCTTAGATAATTTCAATAACAACTCCAATGACATACATGTGATAACAGATGAAGCTCAAATTTCAATCTGATTTTGTTTGACTCTAAATCCCTTTCATCTAAATTTTCAAATTGTTCTCACACACGTAATTTCATTGGAATATCCCAGTAACAATATGAAGTAGAAAAATGAAATAAAATTCCCATCAGTGTGGGAATTTGAGTAAGAGACACACACACGAGAGAAAACTGAAGCTTGATGAGCTTAAGTCCCTAAGATTTGCTTTGAACCCAGGTCTCATACTCCCAAAACATTTTGATTTTATTAAATACTTCAGAAAGTGGAGATTTTTTTCTTAAAGAAAAAGAAAAGTATGCTAAGTAAAATCAAAATTAAACTCCACTGTGCAGACATTTTTTATTCTTTTAGATCTTCCTCCCTACGTCCAAGCTACATGTCTGCCTTATGGAAAAGACTACTCCTCAACATAGAATCTGAGAAGCTATGGCACAGACTTATAACCCATGCTCCCATAATCAGATATGTCTTCCCTGAACATTGAATCTCATGATAAAGATGCAAGAAGACAGAGTCCACAAAGAATCCATTTTTGTAGGCTGGGGACAGGGCAGGAGTAGCAGAATGAACACCTGCATTCAGTGTGTAGGGACAGAAATACCCAGCAGTGGTGTTGATGGCACTGGGCGCCATGATTGTGTGGTAATGCTGTAATAGCTTTATGTGTACCTCAGGGCATTGCTCCTGGTTACATACCCCACGGGTCAGATCTCTGGTCCTCTTGAAGAGTTTATGAGCTGTTGCCTATTTCCTAACAAATTTCTTTATTACTCAAATTAGTTCATTTCTGTTGCTTGCCATTAATAACACTGTCTGATACACCCATGATTGCAACACATTTCTTGTGGGAGTCATATTTGGCTGTTTAAATGAGTATATCTCCCGAGTTTAAATATACATCAGAGCACTCCTTTTTAAAAAAATATTGGTGAGGAAAATGCCTTTGTCACAAGGAGAAAGGAATAAACATCACAAAGCAGCCAAGTTCTTTAATTTCACAGATCTTCTGTAGATGTTTAATAAAACTACTTGCCATTTCTTTTGTAACAGTGTCCTAGCAAATATGTTACTACTATGGGGAAATTTTTAGGCAGGAATGATTGAAATGACTACAGGATTTACTGGCATCTTGAAAACAGTAACTGAAACCAAAAATATTTTGAAATTAACAGTAATATCCAGCCACCCTCAAGAATTTCTACTTTTTAATCTTCCACCTTCAAAATTATGAACTTTAGTGGTCTGCTCTTTATATATGGGTGTGTATTCCTTTGATATTTGGATAATATTATTATCCAAATACTATTTAAAGACTATTCATAATGTAGAGAATATGTTTTGAGGGTATCTTCTTTATCTATGAACTCAAAATAGAGTAAGTATGAAAAATTCTACTGACCTGGAGGATTTCTTTTCTCTAACTGCTCTCAGGGGCAACCGTTCAGCAGGTTGTATACTGGTGCCAGCATGCCATGTTGAATCATCTCAAATGAATCTGTTTTTATCTCCACTGTCATTTGGAAAGTGCTTTTGAGACCATAGTAGTATTTTGCAGCATGGCAAAAATAGGCATTGTGGGACTATTAGCCACCTTGTGCCACAGGACATGCCTAAGTCGTGTTCCATGAATTCAACCTCTATTTGATGAAGGAGCACTTATGGGAACACTTGGCTTCACGGCTGTGTCAATCATATGAATCTGAATGCATGATGGACATAGCTTGGATAGCACGGTCACGTTGTGTTTAGTCTCTATGAGGTCCCAGTAACAAGCCAGGGTCTGTCTCCTTTAAAAAACAATTACTTGCTAAGGAAATATGGCTTTACTCCAAACCTCTATAGAGCTTGCCACATGCTCAAAACAACAAACACAGTTTCCACAGATACTGTATCAGTTAGGTAAGACCATTGCTATAGTAAATAACTCCCAATTCTCACTAGTTTAACACAATAAAAATTCATTATTTAATGTCCCACTGCAATGTAGGTTATTTGAGGGCAGTGAAAAGAGAAGACTCTGCTCGGTGTTCCTTTTGCCTCTCACTCCACCAAGTCCTCAGATCTCCCCATTCCAACAGCAGTTAGGGAAAGGGGTTTTGGAAATTTTAGTGGGCTAGACCCATAAGTGATATACATCATTTCTGTCAACCCCACTGGGCGGAACTCAGTCACCTGACTGCACCTAACTTGGAGGGTAGACTGGAACATGTAGTCTAGATGTGTTACCAGGAAGAAGGGAATGTGAACATGGATGGGCACTAGCAGCCATTTGGCAAATATTTGAGCTCATTAGATCCAATGGGTCATAAATGAATTGGTGACAACATCTTATTAGCGTCTGATTACATTAGCTTTTTTAAACAGCTCTGAGTTTTGCCAAGTCAAAGACATTGTATCAATGCTCTATATTCAGGATGATCAAAGGCTGGCCGCTGACTGCTGATCAGACCACACACAAGACAACATCCTTCCCTAGGCTCAGTGTCCTATTAGCACACAAAAAAATAACTTTACACCAAAGCTCCACTCCAAGTTTTAGACCCATCAGTGCCCATCTCTCTCCTCCTCGCCATTTTTGGCTTCTATCCAACATACAAGTCCTACTGTGATTCACTACCTCCTAAACCTGCATTCAAACCCCACTTCATCAAACTCGTCTTCCCTTTGGCCTAGTACAATGCAGCTCTGACAGCTATGCAAGAAGAGTGGGAAGATAACTGGGTAGGAGGGGTCTCAGACCATAGTGAAGTTCTGAAAAAGTCTTGGTCAGGCTAATAAAAGCCCCTAAGCAAAGGATGACCAGGAGAGGACTCCCACGTCTGACAGAACTGGTCTGGATCTAGTTCTGTCATCCTGCTTAGTTACTGGTTGTGAGCAGCCAGGGGCAACAGTGACCTTACTGTGAATGTCTTAATGGATCCTGAAGTTCTGGTAGCCAGAGGCTGCTAGGTGACTCTGTTTCCTATAGCAATTCTCTTGAAAAGAGAGATGACAAGTACAACCCCATAGCTACCACATAGATCCTCTCAAATTCTAGTATCTCTTCTGTTTTGTTATAATCAGAGTCAATACAAATCTCTGCCTCTTCCTTACACCTACCCCATATTTATTATGTTACATTGAAACTGCTCTTGATGCTGTTCATAATATCAGCTAAGACCAATTACCAAAGTTCTCTTACCTGGAACTCTGCCTATGGTAGGCCAATGAAGCATATCTCCACAGGGACCAGATCAGTCTTTTGGAAGAGAATAATTGCCTTAATTTCTAGTTGCCTTCATTCTATCTTGAGAGTGGAATACAGTTGATTCTCAATGTTCTAAAGAGATCAGAAGTGTAACTCAAGAGGCCAAAACAGGTGAAGTGGGAGCATCTAAGCTTTCAAGGGTCTTATTCTCCTTGTCTACCTGAAGTTCAGTCAGTGAAGATGCAAGAAGATACCTTCAAACCCATATATAGATCCTAAACTACTACCCTGAATTTTAAAAATATTCAAACCATCCTGAGCATGACTACTTCTCCCTCCTTGTCCTATCCTAGCTAATGATCCTACCATCCATTTCCAATTGCTCAGGCTAGAAACCTAGGAACCACTCAAAACCATATCCTTTCAATCCTCTCCTGCCCTCAAGCAATCACCAAATCAAAAGTATTCCATCTTTCACGTCCCTTCTATCTACCCTCCTCTGAAGCTCTTATCACAATTCACTTGGATTATTACAGAAGTCTTCTCTCCATTCTTGCCTTCAAGATGGGCAGTTTTCCTTTACTATACTGCCACAGTGATATTTTCTTATTGAAAATCTGGTAATAAAACTGTGATACATCCTTCAGTGACTCTCTGCAGATTTTAGGATCAAGTTCTAACAGTAGGTAAGTCCAAGGTACTTGCATTAGTATGTTCTCATGCTTCTAGGAAGAAATACCCAAGACTGGGTAATTTCTAAAGAAAAGAGGTTTAATTGACTCACAGCTCTGCATTGGTGGGGAGGCCTCAGGACTTACAATCATGGTGGCTCTTTACAGGGTGGCAGGAAAGAGAACGAGTACCAAGCAAAGGATGAAGCCCCTTGTAAAACCACCAGATCTTGTGAGAACTCATGCACTATTATGAGAACAGTATGGGGGAAACTGCCCCCATGATTCATTTATCTCCACCAGATTGCACCCTTGACATGTGGGGATTATTACAATTTAAGGTGAGATTTGGATGGGGACACAGAGCCAAATCATATCAGCACTAAAGGTCCAGACCTGCCAATATCACTAATCTTGTCTCTTCCTGCTCTCTCGTTAAGTC
>NW_022436950.1:13111615-13338707 GCF_009761245.1 Sapajus apella | reverse complement strand
GTTTTTTTTTTTTTTTTTTTTTTTTTTTTTTTGAGACAGAGTCTCACTCTGTCACCAGGCGCCAGGCTGGAGTGCAGTGGCGCGACCTCAGCTCACTGCAACCTCCGCCTCCCAGGTTCAAACAATTCTCCTGTCTCAGCCTCCCGAGTAGCTGGGACTACAGGCGTGCACCACCACGTCCAGCTAATTTTTTTGTATTTTTAGTAGAGACAGGGTTTCACCATGTTGGCCAGGATGTTCTCGATCTCTTGACCTCGTGATCCACCTGCCTCGGCCTCCCAAAGTGCTGGGATTACAGGCGTAAGCCACCACTCCCGGCCGAGATGGTTCTTATCTCCATTCCATTGTACAGGCTGAACCCTTGGACAGAACACCTTTCCACCCCACCACTGCTGTGCTGCCTTACTCGTCTCTCAATCTCAGATCAAGTCTCACCTCCTCTGAGAAGCCTGTCTTAAAGACTCTTCTTTTTCCTGCAATAATATCCAACTATCGCCATATTTACCCAGCCAATGGTATAAAAAAGCTTAAAGATCTATCTGCAGACATGCTTTACTCTTGAGGGAGTTAATTGTTTCATTCATTCCTGTCACATTACTTACGAAAAAGGATCAGGGAAGTACTGGGCTAAATAGATGTTTAAATGAGATTCTTTTTTTGAGTTGTCATCATATCCCTTCTAATGAAATTGTCAGTGGCAGACCTTGAAAGTTTCTGAAGTTATCACACACATAACCTTAAGATGCTTGGAGAAATAGAAATGGATCAAATCGGTTATTTTAACCAGGGAAAGAAGCCAAAATATTTATTACAGTCTAGTTGTCTGCAAAGGAAAAAAAATACAAATTCGGCAATTCTCCAACAACTCCTAAGGGTCTCCAGGCATCTAATATGGCTCCATCTTAATTGGACATAGAGTTTTCTTTGACTTCCGCTATCAACAACAACAGAAACTGCAAAGAAGTGCACATTTTCAGTGCAGCAGAAACAGGATGCACATGCCTTGAGTTTGGTATTAATAAAAATTTCTCCTTCAAAAAACCTTCTTTGCAGATTACAAATAGCTAATCTATCTTAATGGTTTTTTTAAATCAACTGGTGAAATTTATGTCATTATTCCTGGCTCATAGATGAAGAAACCAAGATCAGAGAAATAAGACCTGAACTAAGTAAAATGCCCTTTAAATGTAAAGTTCATACCTGTCTCCTCCAGTTTTCCATTGGTCACAATCCTATATATACTTCTCTATCACTCATTAAGTTTTCCTAAAATACACAGCTAATTTACAAGGAGCACTCTAATTATATTTCTAATTACCAAAAATAGAGTCCAGTGGTTAATAGCAGAAACTCTGCAGAGAGCTGAGGCTGGAAGCCCAGTTGGGCCACTTGCTACCTATATGACCTAGACCTAAACCCCTCTGTGACTCGGTTTCCTTATCTGCAAAACAGAGGTTCATAGTACCTTCCTCAGAGAATTGTTTTGATTGTCGAACAAGTAGATAAATATAAAAAAGACTTAGAATGAAACGTATACAAAGTAAATGTTAACTATTATGTAACATTAAAAAATTAATGATTCTATGGAAATAAGGATCTATGAGATTAAGTTGCATCACACACAAAAAAAATCATGCTTACAGGGTACAATATTTTTCCAGCTAAACAATGCCACTGAATTTAAATGTACGTGCCAAACTAATCACTCCTATTTAATTATGTTTAAATATGGATACAAAATGGGATACGTTAAATACATCATTTAAAATATGATTGACATCTAACTTTTATAAACATAAGGACTTTTTAAAATCTTTGTTTATATTTTGAGAAAGTATCTTTTTTTTTCCTAGCTAAATTAGCAGACTGTACTCTGTTTCAAATATTTAGGAATTTGTAAGGAAAGTGAAAATGCAAATGTTTCATTCGTGGAAATGAATGTTGATGGACATAAGTAATAATTGTCATAATTTAAGTTTAGATTTTATGAATATTATAAACATAAAAATATTCTGCATAATAATTGTTTTTCCCTTTTCATCCCCTATGTGTAAGTGTATGCTGATAAGCTATGTGTAAAGATTAATATTCCGTTGTATTAATTATGATTTTATGGTGTTATACTAATTTAGAAAGATGTGGTAAGACAAATTTAACATTATTATAAAATAATGTAAAACACTGTTATCATAAAAAGGAAGCATTGTTATTAGTGCTTCCATGCAACAAAACACTTCTATTGTAAACCTAAAACTCAAATGATTATATTTTCCTAAAGCATTAAGCAGGAGTAACCAGATTTTGAAGTTCAATTTAGTTTTATCAAATCTACACCATTGAGTAAATAATAAGGATTAAGAAAAACCAAGGTCCTAGATCTTCGCATGGATGAGCCTGAGCTCCTTTTGGGGGAATGGGAAGAAGGTGATGGGAAAAAGGTGAAAGCAGCTGAGAAAGGAGCCAAGAGGTCAGAAAGAGTGAAGGGAGCAAACAAATATCTGTTACAAAGGAATCTATGCGTTGTCCTAACTGTACAAATATTTCTACCAAGCAACGGTTGAATTCCCATGAAGTAATGGCCAAACCACCCAGGAGGTAGAACAAAGAAAAGTGAGAGATATTAATCAAGACATTCCACCACCAGTAATGAGGAAACAGCAGCATTTCAACCATGGGAGGACCAACTATCATGAATATCCATCCTGGAAATGCTTACAGAACATTTAGGCTATTTAACTGGCCAGTCAGTAAACACATTGCTTCACCATAGTGATCCAAATAAATGATTCCCATTGAAAATATTTCTCCCTGACTCTCTGGTTCTAATCATCTGACTTTGGTTACTGGAGACTCAGTTGAGCTAGACATGAAAAGCAGTCATATAATTGTGAGAAGAAAATTTAAGATTAGCATTCAGGATGATGGTGTAACAACCTTTCTCATGAACCAAGAAAACACTGCATATTTTTGACTTGCTCTTTTTGATTTCAATTGCTGTAAGAAAAGCCATTTCCTTTTACTCAACATGTTCTTTCCATATTGTCTTGCTGAAAAATCCTCCTTATTCTTTACAGCATGGGTGGAATGCCACTCGCTGACAAAAGCCTTCTCTAAATTTTGCAGGCAAAGTTAACCAAATCCTTCCGTGTGCCTTGTTCACATTTTTGTTAAGACATTTGTTATATTGCTGTAATTATTTCCAGGTTACTCTGTCTAGTAGGTGATGAGCTCTGGTTGAATAAATGAATGAATGAATAAATGAATAAATGGGATGTGTTTCAGAAGGGGAAATTATTGCTTTTGCCTCATGTAACTCCCAAAATAGCTTCTCATAATCTAGGATTTCTAAAGCTTTGAGTTTTCTTTTTTTTTTAATTAAAGAATTGGAGACAACAGGTGGTTTCAGTTTAACAAACCTAAAATTCACTTTTCCGAGTCCATGTACTCATTTTTTTTTTCCTTGGTGGTGCCAATAGCATGCTTGGGATCAGTGGCCCTTTCCTGCAAGAAAGAAAGGTCATTCTGATTTTTATTAAGTCCTGGCAATTTGCTCTTTAGCTCTCTTTGTTGTTCGGCTTACTAGAGTCTTGTGAATAGCACATGTCATGTTCTTCTGGAATAAAAGCTTCACAGAATTCCCCCGTCCTGCTTGAAATGTTGAACAACTCTTAATTTGATTTACTGGAAAGAAAGAAATGCTGCTCAATATGCACTTCCTCCTGAGCTAAATCTAGTTAAATATGAGGAAAGGAAGGAGTGTTTGTCACTCAAAAAGCTCAAATTATACTGAAAGAAATCAAATTTATGGATAGTTTAACTCATGTATAAACCAAATCAAACCTTCTTCTCCTACTACATAGGTAAGACAGAAAGAAGCATGGTGGTAAAAAGAATAGACACAATATCTTTCCTCTTTCTTAATGAGGAATTTTTAAAATAAGAGGCCCTTTATCTGGGATCATTTAATTACATACCAGTGGAAGCATAATCATTTTTTAAGTACACTATATCTCTCTTATTCATTAGAATCATAAGGTTGACTTTTTGCATTCAAGCTAACTTAAGTATCTTCTTATACTTTTCTTAATTCCCATTCCAAAATAAAATCATAATGTACAGATAATGTGCACTAAACAATGTCAAAATGAAGTTCAAGCACAGCTTCTGGTTTACTTTTGTTGAATTGTAATTTGTTCACAGATTCCCAACTTAAAAGTAGAGACAATAAGAAGTCATTAATATTGGACCTGCTTTTCTGACAATGGATTAAGTAAAAAGAACTATCTAGCAATTATGCCTGAAAATACTCATTTATTATTAAACAATCATTTTTGGTATTTCTACTATGTGACAGATACACAGTAGACACACAGAACATGGGTGCTAGGCATCCAACAGGGAACCATCAAACAAAAATGGAAACAATCTTTGTTGTGTAAATTATAATGTACTGGTGAGAAACAGAAAAATCAAGATCAATAAATAAATTGTGTGTGCATGTGTGTGACATTAGATCACAATAACTTGACATGTACCCAGGAGAAAAGGAACATGAAAATGGAATAAAAACGGCTGGGTTCCTTATCCTATTTTAAACAGCATTATTAAGATTATTTATATCTTAAGAATGTGTATGTACAGCTATAGTTGGATTAAAGAAAGGAGAAGAAAAAGTCAGTTGTCATCTATTTGTTTTAGTCACTTGAAATCTAGGCTTTAAATTCTGAGTCATGGAAAATATAAAGAGTAGGTATTAGTGATGATTTTCAAGAATGAGTCCCAAGTCTCACTTAGAGTAGATGAGATATTCAGTAACATCTCTCAAGCATAACTTCAGTGGCACTATGCCAAATTTGATTAGGTCCTGACAGTGTGTCACCAGAAATAGGTATCCTTTTAAACAGTGATTTTTTATCTTCAGAGCATGATGTCAGGTCAACATTATAACAGAAAGTATCCACTGAGAAAAAGTATAAATCAGGACAATTATCTCTCAAAAGCAAAGTAAAACAGTAAGTCAACTAAAATATACTTGCAGCCAGACACAGGGGCTCACGCCTGTAATCCCAGTACCTTGGGAGGCTGAGGCGGGTGAATCACCTGAGGTTAGGAGTTCAAGACCAGCCTGACCAACATAGTGAAACCCCATCTCTACTAAAAATACAAAAAATTTTCAGGTGTGGTGTCTCGTGCCTGTAATCCCAGCTACTCAGGAGGCTAAGGCATGAGAATCACTGGAACCTGGGAGGCAGAGGCTGCCAGTGAGCCAAGATCAAATCACTGCACTCTAGCATGGGAGACAGAGTGAGATTCTGTCTCAATAAAAATAAAATAAATAAAAATAAAATATACTTGAAAACATCCGCTAGTAAAGTGACACAATTAATGGGCTTTCTTACTATAAGCAATACTAATTAAATGGAATTTCCAAAGTTAAAGGTATAGTGCTTCTCTACCTTAAAGGAACCTTTGAAATCGCAACACTTAACTCTATGTTTCAAAAGAAGATGCAAGGTGATGGGATGAAATAATATGTTCAAGGTTACACATGCAGTAAACTGCAGGGAAAATTTTATTTCTAACTTCAATTAATTTGTGTATGGAATTTATTCAAATATTTAGTGAATATCTACTGCATACCGAGTCCTTGACTTTGCTGTGAAGATACAACTGAAAGCAAGGATGTCAGGTCTGCCCACACAGAGGTTTCCTTCTAATAACATGATACAGAAAATGACAGAGAAAATAGGTAAGTAAGATAATTTCAGATATTGACAGAAAAAGGACCATAATAGAGAACAATATCAGGGTACAATCTTAGAAAGTACTAGAAAGGCCTCTGAGGAAATGGCATTTGAAATGAACTGTGAATGACTGAAAAGACCCTAGGAAGTAAATATTTAAAAGAATTCTAGAAGAGTTTCTAAAAGAATAGAGATTGTAAACTGTAACTTTTCAAAGCAATATTTAGAACACTAATTTTCTAATTATCCACTTTATTGCCAGTATTTCAGAGGAAAACAACTTTTTGATTTAAGTTGTTCTGATTCAAAATGATCCAAAAAGGGTTTTTTAAAAAGACAGAAAAAAGCGAAATGCCATAAATTTGAAGATCACCTGTCTCCTCATATACCTTATATCCAAAATAATATTTTTAGATCCTATTTTTAGAAATAGCCATAAAAGAAATAATATGCCTATAATCACTGCATCATCAACATTTCCTAAAAAGGAAACACAAAGAATAGGAAAAAAAAAATAAAACAAAAAGCTTAGAGGTTAGCAGATCTGGAATCTTTGGTGTCCAGACATGATTTATGTCACAAACAAAAGCAGTAAGCTTGGACCACAATACAGAAATGGAAGCTGGGAGAACTCAGAGCTTTGTAACTTCCCCAGTAAATCACAATTACCAAAACACCAATGAAAAATAGCTAGAATCTTAGAGTATTTAATAGCTTTTACCATTGGCTGGCTTGCTGATCATTTGGTTCTTTTCCTTAAAAACTGGTGTTGGGTAGCTCAACTCCAACACATTAATGTTTAATTGTGAACCCTTGGAGATACCAGCTATAAAATTTAAAAAGAATTTACTATTATAAACAAGACTGGAGCACTGGGGAAAATTCTCTTGCATGAATCTATCCTACATTTTTGGAGAGTAAAAAGACTCCAAGATAGCTCTAGATTAAAAAAAAAAAAAGAGAGAGAGAGAGATGTTTAAAAACTCAAGAGAGAACTTTAAAATAAAGAAAGGAACATTGCTGATTTTCAATTTTCAATGAGAATGTCTCCAAAGGAGCAATAAAGTAAGTTATTGGTGTGTCTATAAAAAACATTACTCAAAAGAACATGTAAAACATTAGAGTTATCAATAAATCCAATGAAAAATGTTTCTACATAGACATAAATTTTTCAAAATTTTAATATTTTCTTCTTGCAGGATGACTGTAGTAACATTTACACGGTTTCTTCTAGTATCTTTATAAAGCAGCATTGGTATCCCCATTTCTGAGATGATAACAACTGAGACATTAAAGTTATTGAGGATAAAATGAGGAAATGTCAGAATCAGAATTACATCTAAAAATCTTTGTTTTTAATATTTTCTTTATAACTTCTTAACCAAAGTTATTTCTTTTACACTGCTAAAATATATTGGTTGATCATAATTTTAGCATTGGCTTGACATAGTAACACCTGAATATAAATCAATACTCCAGTAGGATTTCCAGTTCTTCCAAAAGTTGAACCCAACCCTTAGAGTCAATGCTGCTTCCACAACTCCTGCAAATCAATTCTTCAGTCATCGCGAATGGGATTCCATACATAGCAAGAGCCTGCTCACCATCACTCTAAAATCCATTTCAGTTTTTGTCCGCACTGACCTCAGTGAGAGCTACAGGCAGAAGAAAGGTTTTTAATGAACCATGAATTGGTATTGTAAGCTGCTGTGATTTTATGTAAAAAATGTGTCAGACAAAACTCATCCTGAACAGCAATGTACATACAAATGTTTATCACCGTCATCTTTGTCTATCCTTTCTGGTTTGTTTTGTTCTATTTAATTAAGTTGGTGAGTTGATTTGTTGGTGACTTTAAACCAAAACATTACAGACAGTAACCAGAAAAGAAAACACAAGTAGGAAGAGCCCTATCAGTTATTACCACATAAAATTTACTTCACATTTTACATACAAAAAGTTTGTTCAACCAGCCAAGTTCGTTCCTGAATTTGAACTACACTGCTAAATGTAGCAAGAAACAGACAGAGTTCCACACAGCCCCAAAAATGGGTGGATTACAATTTATTTTAATTCTCCAAGAATTCTCTATTCTAGACTCACCTCACATGTTTAATTTTATGAGTTGAAGTTTTAACTTAAAAATTAAACACACATTATGGATAATGCATAGTTGAAACTAGTTAAAATAAAATGTTTCCTTCTATTATATAAGATGACTGCTCACCTGATACCTGTCCTCTCCAAAACACATAATCTAATTTACCAGCATATAAAATCCACAAGCAAGATATTCTTTTTAAAATATATGTCTTTGATTTTTTCCACAGATAATATATCATTTCATAGGTGTAAGTGAACGTCTTCCTTCCAATCCTTTTTCCTTTTTGCCTAGTTTTCCATCACCACCACCATTATTACTAACCAAATAACCACGAACCACCATTATAGATTCTTATGAATCTTTCTAGAAGTTATATATATTGCAAAGTGTGCATTTTTTATTTTATGTAATTGCTATCATACAACTACAGATACCCCAAGGCTCTGTATTTCCTTTTCTCTATTCTGTGGAATCATTCTCTACACACACAAAGAGCTAACTCATTTTTTTAAATAAGGGCTTAAGGCAACTCATCCTGAAGGTTGCCTCTTGCCTTAACAAGAACCAAATGAAAACACCTAACTGAGTTATTTCACTTTTAAAGTCCTGCTTCCTGCTTTTACACTGGGTTCTTACGATTTTCCTCAGCCACGTGCTAAAGTCCCAACTTTACCTTCCCCCTCATTCTCCAGCTGCCATTTTTGGTCTTGGTTACTGTCTGCGCATGCTTTTTTTTACCGCTGGTATTAGTCCCTTCTCACACTTCTATAAAGAAATACTTGAGGCTGGGTAATTTATTTAAAAAAAAAGAGAGAGAGAGATTTAATTGGCTCACAGTTCTATAAGCTGTACAGGAAGCATGGCTTGGGAGGCTCCAGGAAACTTACAATCATGGTGGAAGGCAAAGAGGAAGGAGGCAGGTCTTCATAAGGCCAGAGAAGGGGGAAGAGGGAGGTTGTGGGGAGGTGCTACACACTTTCAAACAACCAAATCTTATGAGCACTCACTATCACAAGAGCAGCACCAAGGAGGAAATTCACCCCCTCGATACAATCACCTCCCACCAGGCCCTACCTCCAATGCTAAGGATGACAATTGCACATGAGAGTTGGACACAGACACTGACCCAAACCATATCACTGCCGAAGTACCCACATGTCAGGCCTTCTGAACTCTGACTGAATTTGACCCCTATTAACTATGAATATTTTTTTGATTGAATTGTAATGACCAATTTATTCTCTAATTTGCTTAATTTAATCACAGTTCATTAATACGTTATAGTGCATTTAAGAAGTTCACTTTTTAAATTATTATACTTAAGTTCTGGGATACATGTATAGAACGTGCAGGTTTGTTGCATGGGCATACATGTGCCATGGTGGTTTGCTGCACCCATGAAGCCATCATCTACATTAGGTATTTCTTCTAATGCTATCCCTTTCCTAGCCCCCTGCCCCATAACAGACCCCAGTGTGTGATGTTCCCCTCACTGTGTCCATGTGTTCTCATTGCTCAGCTCCCACTTATGAGTGAGAACTCGTGGTGTTTGGTTTTGCAATGCATGACCCATTAGTTAATCACTGTTCCAGAATTTTTCCTATCCTTCTAAGCTATTAACTTGGAATACCAACTATCTTTCAGGACGTCTTATCTCAGTTGTTGATTCTAGGTAAAATGCCAGGGTACACATATGTATCTTTTTCCCCATGGGCACAGATTATCATGTTGCTTCTTTCCTTTTTTTAAAATTTTATTTATTTATTTTTTTAGTGCTATGGTTAACTTTAAGTGGCATCTTTTCTCTCTCATATTTCAGTTTGGTTTTAAACAATTCCCAGAGCCAAGTCCCTCTGCTATACTATGAAAATACTGCTAGGAGGGTTTATTAGTTAAGGTTCGCCAAAGAAATGGAACCAATATGATATTTTGTATTTTATATACATATCCCATATTGGTTCTGTTTCTCTGGTGTGCATGTGTGCACGTGTATATATTATATATATGTACACATGCATACACATACATATACATATGGAGAGAGAGATTATAAGGAATTGGCTCACATGATCAAAGAAACTGAGAATTCCCTGAATTTGCTGTGTGCAAGCAAAAGGTCCAGAAAACTCAGTAATGTAAGTCCAGTTTCACTCCAAAAGCTTGAGAGCCAGGGCACCAAAGGCGAAGATCCAAGTTCAAGGGAAGGGGACCAATACCTGAGCTCACACAGACAGGCAGGAAGGGAGTCTGTCTTCCCTTCCTTCTCTTTTTGCTCTATTTAGGCCCTCAATGAATTAGATAATATCCTCTCACCCTAGGGAATACAATCTACCTTACTAAATCTACCATTCAAATTTTCATTGCTAATCTCATCTGGAACACCCTCACCAAAACACCCAGAAATAACATTTAACCTGGGTACCCTTGGCCTAGTCAGGTTGACACACAGGAGGCAATTTCTGTGACTACCCCCTTTCAAAACTTTTATTACATACTTCTTGAAAAAGCTTTCGTCACCTCTTAGACAGTTTATGACATCACCTGAAACAAAGAAAGGATGCTTAAAAAGCAGCCATTTACCCCAGGACTCTGAGTCCACCTGCCTCATGAATAATTCTATGCTCTTGTTACTTATTTTCTAGGAAAAGATAAAAGGTGGTGGGCATCCTTCCCTTTTGCTTAACACTATAATATTACTATAATATATTTATAATCATAAAAACATTAATATTACTTGTCAATCAACTTAATGCTCTGCTTACCCTTGAGGTAGCCTCAGGATACTAGAAGATGTGTTTTGTTTACAGGGTACACTAAAACTACAAAAAAAGCAGAAGTTTTCTTAGCATCTTCGTTGCTTCTCTCAGTTAATGGCAGCACCATGCTCCCAGACACAGAAGACGAGAAACTGATAATCATCTTCAGTGTCTCTACAGCTCTCACTTCAACATTAAATCAGAATTCTCAATGCCTTTGAGATCAAAGACAGTGTTCAGTCCCAGGACACTGACCTAGCTCAAATTCCCTCTACCTCTAATATTTATCCTCTTTAACCCATCTTCCAGGTAGGCCTCTGAAAAGACAAATAGCTGATTTCCCCATTATTCTTATTCATCGGTCTAAAGCACGCATTGAATGAGTCAGACTCCAAGCATGTGCCTGGGCTGCACATGCACTGTTACTGCGGATTACTCATCACACCCACAGGTGTGGTTCTTTCTTTCTTTCTCCTTTTATGGCCAAGGAATAGCAAAGTGGCCGAAGTCTTTCTCCACATGGAGGAGATCGAGTCATCCAGTTGTCTTGCTCTTCTCATTCACGTATATTTAAGCCACTAGACTCAAAAGGTATCATGCTTGAGACAAATTGGAGCACAGCATCCAAGTTAGAGTCTCAGCTTAGGAATAACAAGAAGGTTTCTTGGGATTCTTATATACATGCCATGTTGCAAGTCCATCTTACCAGAGTTCTTGGAATTGGGGAGTTGTAGACAAAAAGTCCAACCAACAAAAAAAATGTTATTTGGCTTTTCTTTGCATTGTCCCCAAGCATGAACATTTCCCTTGGCAACTTTATGAGATGAGTGGTTATGGTCTTGTGAAGATTAGCATAGCAGACAACCAGTCCGGACAGTCCTCAGAATCATAAAAACATGATCCTATTGTTCATATCCAACCATGCCGGATTCTTTTGTGAACCATCTGATGTCCTGCTCACCTCCATTGGGTTCCACATGACACTTAAGCCTATAGGATGTCATTCAAGATCATCCAATATCTAGGATGAAATCTGTCTTTACAATTTTTATACGTTGACCCTGAACCCATGAATCCACTACCATGAGCTTCCTAAATAGTTCCTTCTTAAGTCTCCATCTTTATCTTATGTTATTTCTGCTCCCAGGATGCTTTCCCTAAATCTTGACTTTCACTTGCTGTAGTCAATTCTTCCATATATATTCACTGAGTATCTTGTGTGTGGCAGCCACTGAGCCAGGTTTCATGGAGGTTTAAGACATATAAGATATTCAAAGTCCCACCACTGCTAGAAATCTTACCAGATTCTTCTAGCTATCAAGAAAGTCTCCTATCTTTACATGCTAGTCTTATAGTATTTACTGTGCCTTGACTATAAAAATGTATATATTTTCCAAATTTCTTATTGAATGATAGACCTCTTGGGGAAAGATACCAGTTTTATTCATCCCTGTATTCTTCCATTACCTTGAAAAGAGGCATACATACAGATGATTTTTACATAATTAGTTAAATACCATATTGTCACATGGGAAAGTCAGGCTTGGAGTCTACAGTTAATGGAAAATTTGTAATATCAAGTAACATTTTTATTCTCTATTTATTTTATTGCAAACACAGACTGTTCCAAACAACTTGCATGCATTTCCCTCTCAACATCCCTAAAAGATAGGTAATATTATTTCCATTTATGTAGATGAGGAAACTGAAACAGATAGATGTGAAATAATTTGCCCAAGGCGACACAATAGGCAAGTGGAAAGCCAGACCATCAGTGTTTATAGCACAGGGAGGGGCAGTAGCTTTCTGGAAAGCACTAGTCTATTTCTCTTGCAATTTCTTACAAGAGTTGAGATCCAGGGACATACAAGACCAACCAGTCACAATATTAGAAAGAAGAGCACCCCTGAAAATAATGATGAGAGAATCAAAATTACTGACTACAGTACAAAGAGCCCTTAAACTGAGATTCCAAAGACTTTAGGTTTTGGCCTGGCTTTGCCACTTACGAAGTGGGTAATTTTGGATAAGTCACCACATGATCCTCATTTTTCTCATCTGGAAATGGGATAATAATGACAGCTTTGTATGATCATGGAGACAATCAAATATGATGTTAAACAGGAAAACATTTGACATTAAGAGATCATTGCATGTATTAAAGAAACCACTGTTACTTCACAGACTAATAGCAGGACTCACTCTGGCTGGCAGGGTTATTAGACAGAGACTTTGTTAAGAAGTCCTAGTGAGGAAGCTACAGTGACAAGTTTACTGCAAGGAAGCTTCCAGTTGCTTCTACACTCTGGGGATTCAGCTTTTGCTACACTGAGATAGTGAAGGAGAGGGTGAACAGAGTCTATTTAACTCCAGAAGTTTTTAGTTGAAAGTCTTTTTCCTCTGCATTTTAAGTGCCGACCGAGAACAACTTCCGATAAATAAAGTGATTTTCACCTAAGTTTAAAATCTAAGTTGATATTTTGTTCTTTTTTTAACTTGCAAGACTTGGGAATCACAGGCCAGAACTGACAACATTCAATGTTCTAAGTAAGAATCTTCATAAGGGATGCAGAAAGCTCCCTAGCAACTTCTCCCAGTTCTTTATGTTGAAGCTGAATCTCTCTAGTTGCAGCCCTTGTTCCTGTGGCTTGTTTTAGGAGGAAACAGCTGGTCTGCAATCTCCATATAATATCCATTCATGGATGTATTAAATCGTCATGCATATTATCTGTGTTATGTATTCTGAAAGTAGCAGGCTCTTAGCATTACCAGCAGTCATTTTTCAGTCCTGTGCAAAATATACCCCCAGGAGCTCTTAGCAGATGTTTGGTAAAAATTATTGAAAGAAACAAGAAAAAAGGCTTTCCCCTGTTTTGAATCCACAGTGAGCCTATCATTCAAAAACAGCCACAAGGCATCTCAAAGTCTCTAAAAATTAGAAAAGACACTCTTTTGTGAGTATCCTTGTCCAAGTAAAATGACACACCATAATTAAATTCCAAACAAATATGCCATTTCTTTAATGCAGGAGAACATATGCATATTGCAGCAGTTATGTCTGATGCATGTTAAAATACTGTTTATGAAAACTAAAGATTTTGTCTGTTTTTGCCTCTAAAGTAACAAGCACCATCAGATTTTATGTAACAATCCAAATCAGGAGGCAAAGAAAGAAAAAATAAAAAGAGAAGAAGAGAAGAAACAGCAAAAGGAAGAAGGGAGAGGTGAAGAGACAATGTGAGGAAGGAAAGGAAAAGGTACTTTTCTTATTGCTGTGGTTTAAATGTGTCTCCTCCAAAGTTCAGGTGTTGCCAACGTGGTAGTTTTAAGAAGTGGAATCTTTAAGACGTGATTAAGTTTTGAGGGATCCTCCTTTATGAATGAGATTAAAATGGGATTAAAGCCCTTATAAAAGAGGCTTTATGCAGCATTTGGTAAGCTTGCCCTTCTGCCTTCTGTCATATGAGGATGCAGCAATAAAGTTCCATCTTATAAGTTCATCAGGCAACTGAACTTCCCAGCACTCAGATCTTGGACTTCCCAGCCTCCTGAACTGTAAGAAAATAAATTTCTGGCCACGTGCAGTGACTCACACCTATAAATCCAGCACTTTGGAAGGCCAAGGTGGGTGGACCACTTGAGGTCAGGAGTTTGAGATCAGCCTGGCCAACATGGTGAAACCCTGTCTCTACTAAAAATACAAAAATTATCCAGCCATTGTGGTACACACCTGTAATCCCAGCTGCTTGGGAGGGTGAGGCAGGAGAATTGCTTGAACCTGGGAGGTGGAGGTTGCAGTGAGTGAAGATCCCACCATTGCACTCCAGTCTAGATCTCAAAAACAAGAAAATAAATTTCTGTTCTTTATAAATTACCCAGTCAGCAGTATTTTGTTGTGGCAGCACTAAGACACTTTATTCATAGAAAACATATGGCAACTTTTCAGCATTTTATTTATTTCTTTCATTTCCTGAATCATGTTCAGTAATACCTATGCTAGGAGAAAACTTAAGAATAGTGAATCAAAATGAAAGGGATATGTAGAACCAGATGAAGAAAAACATTTCCTTAAAGAAATACGAGTCCCTGCATCCTTGCACTGCATTCATCGTCGCATGAGTTCTGTTCCTAATAACTAATCATTTTTTTTCTAATTTGGTTGACACAGACACCATGAGCTTACCATTGTTTTTTCAGAAGTGGACATTTTCTCCTGCCACTCAGTAATGTTCAACTTCCTTACTCATAAATATCACCCTGGGTGTAAGTCAAAAATTCATGCCATAGCAGTTAAGAAAGACTATGGGCCCTACAGTTCTGTGCTTTGAATTCTGTGCTCTAAGCCCTCCCCTTGGGCTTAGAGCTTAACATGTTTGCTGTTTCTGAGAAGAGAAGTAAGTTTCTAAATTATACATCATCATAAGCATTTTAGTAAATAATCATCAAGAAGAAAAGAGATCGATTTCCATTTGTGCCCTAGAAAAGAAGAGATTGAACTCTAATAATATACTCACAGTACATACATGCCAAAAAAAACCCCAGGACTGAAACTTTGCATATAGGGCAAAAGATAGTGGGCATTTAATGGAAATGAACCTCACATACGTTCCTCGTTGCATGGTACCACGTGCATACAGAATGTTTTCCTCCTCACCACATAGAGTCACAAATGCTATCGTCAAAGACAAATATCCTTTATATAGGAGTACTTCTATTGTTATTTAATAATTTTAAGTGAGACATAGACCTACTGTGAAACATTTTAGAAACACGGAAATTACAAAGGAAAAATTAAAACTCCTCTTAATTCTGCTACATATTGATCACCCGTTAGTGAATTGTGCTCCTGGATTTCATTTCATTTCATTTATTTATTTATTTATTTATTTATTTATTTTTGCCTTTAACAACAGGTATTTATTGTTTCACAGTTCAGAAAGTTAGAAGTCTGAGAAACCAAGGTATTGTCAGAGTTGGTTCCTCCTAGAATTTCTTGTTACACCTATAAAGATTATTCCTTTCTTACGAAATATGGATTCTGTAAATGTAGTATTTTTCATTTAATGTAATATCATAAGTACCTTCCATGTCATGTAAAGTATTTCAAAAACTTGAATTGATGCATATTATTCCATAGTATAGCCATGACATCATTTGTTCTAGTATCTCTCTATTGCTACACATTTGGGTTGTTTCTAATTCTCCAGTATTATACATGAATATTCTATAGGTATGCTATTATCAAGTAGCATTTTTTTTTTTTTTTTTGAGACAGAGTCTTACTCAGTCACCAGGCGCCAGGCTGGAGTGCAGTGGCGCGACCTCGGCTCACTGCAACCTCCACCTCCCAGGTTCAAGCAATTCTCCTGCCTCAGCCTCCCCAGTAGCTGGTACTACAGGTGTGTGCCACCAGGCCCAGCTAATTTTTTTGTATTTTTAGTAGAGACGGGGCTTTACCTTGTTGGCCAGGAAGGTCTCTATCTCTTGACCTCGTGATCCTCTTGCCTCGGCCTCCCAAAGTGCTGGGATTACAGGTGTGAGCCACCATGCCCAGCCTCAAGTAGCCTTTTGAAAGACTGGGTCAATTCAGTCCCACAAGCTGAGAGAAGAGCAAGCATTTCCTGTGCCCATGGAAACCACTGTTATGGTTATCCTTGGCAGTTTAAGAGTCGTAACATGGTACATCATTGTGAGTTCTACATTCGTTTTATTAACATTTCCATGATTGAACATATGATTTTTATTGGTCAAATATTCACTTCTAGTGATAGAATCAAACTGTTGTCACCTCAGATCTACTTGGGATTTTCCTTACTCATCTCAGGGACAGGTGGAAAAAGAGAAGGTTGGTATACGTGAATTCTGGATTTAATTTGCTTTTTAACTTTTTTTTCTGGTAACCCTTTCATTCATAATACCAGCTTCATTCATGAAATCTAATTAACAAGGAATTAAAGTATTTACTTAGAAGTATTGACACAGTGAATCACTGAAGCAAGTGAGCATTATAAATAGATTCTTATGGATACTAAAGAAGACATTTATAAATTTCAAAATATAAAACGAAACATAAGTCAGAAGGCCATAAGGAGATACTACAAATTCCCCCTCACTATGACCTGTGTGGTCAATGGTGAGTTTCAAGAGTCTAATGTCAATGTTTACATTGTAAATTATACATTTATTATTTTGTGTGTCCGTTATATTGAATGATTTCATTAACACAAACAACAATAAAAACAATTAGTAATGTTCCACACACAGAATAGTATATTAGGTTCTAGATTCAAAAAAAAGCATTGATGTTGCTTTAGTAGAATTTTGAAGGGCAAGGACATACTCATTACAATAGAGTGCTAAATGGAATGAGGCTGTATTTTTGAAATATTATGCTAACTGACATTTTGTGGGCATTTCTGAGTATAGAACCTCCCCCTCTTATCCACATGGATATCTTCTAAAACTCCCAGACGATGCCTGAAACCACAGATAGTACCAAACTTTATATCTACCCATACCTATCATAAAGTTTAATTTATAAACCTGGCATAGTACTCTGGCACCATGGGGCCACTGAACACATGAGCACTGTGGATGCCTCAATAGTCAATTCCATAACCAAGTCGGCTACTAACTCACTCGCAGGCTTGGAGTGTCTACCGCATGGAGGTTCAGACAAAGACAGGATTCATGCCCTGGGCAGAACCAGGAGGATGACACCAGATCAGAACAGCAGGCAATTTGAAAACTTATCAATTGTTTTTTTCTGGAATTTTTCATGTAATATTTTCAGGCCACGTTTGACCATGAGTAACTAAAACCATGGAAAGCCAAACCACAGATACAGGGTTCTTCCTCCACTTTTCGCTCTTTGCCCAATCCCACCAGCCTGAGTCATTGCCTCCGGGCAGGGCTACAGCCAGAACTTAAGCATAAGGGCTGAAGACCACCAAACTTAAGCATAAAGGCTGAAGACCACCAGCCTCTTTTCTATTTTAGAAGCCTCTACTGTTTTGAAAGCTCTAGAGAGCTTTCTGATTTCATTGAATCTGAGGGTCTGAGAAGCGAATTATTCTACCAAAGCCTCACTCTGGACAGGGGGAAAGAAGAGAACAACAAAGAAGTGATCAGAAGAGAGAAGTAGGTGATACTTATCATAGGGGCCCGTCAGTCTTCTTAGAAGAGCCTGACAGTAGAAAAACAAGAGCTGAAGCAGTCGGCAAAATCAGAGACACACAGAGAGAATGGGGATGGCCACGCAATAAACCCAGTCAACCCAGGTGAGAGACTGCTTTATACATTCTGGTGCTCTGGCACTGCACAGAAGTAACAGGATAGTTCTCATATGTCCGAGAGGGAGCTCCTCAAACCTATGGCCATGCAGATGAAACAAGGGCATTTTCACAGTTTCACAGGGGGAATGGTTACTAAGGACCAGAGAGTTGGATGGGCATCTACTTGTAGGTGACATTGTGGACTTGAACGCTTTATATTTCCTTCACTGAAAGCACTTTGGCATATCTTAGATAAGATTCCCCTGCAAACAGCCTCTAAGATGGAGATTGAGACAGGGGCCTTATTGGAAAGAATATTCCCCCAACAGAGAAATGAGGGAAGCTGAACTGGACAGAGAGAGAGGTTGAATTGAACTGTGATGTAATTACAATGGAAGCCTCAGCCAATTGAGGAAAGGAGGCACGGCCTAAGAAATCTTCCATCATTCAGTCTTTGGGTCTGAGCTGCCTCTGGAAATAAGAAGGGGCATAACCTTGGGGAAGGTGGTAGCCAGTAGCCAATGCCCCCAGCAACTGGAGAATGAATGAATCCATCTCCTTTATGATTGTGAAAAAATAGAATGGTATTCATTCTGGCCCACCCCTCTTCAACTTAGATCCACTTATTTCTTACAGTAAGTTTATGCCATTTGGGGAAAACTTCTCCAGGATTCTGGTTGGTTTTGTTCCTTGGGAAAGCATGGAAAAAGCTGCTTAGTGAAAGAAACTATAACCCCCATCTCTGCAGCTGGTATCAAGGCTGCAATGAACACTCCTGCTTCCCCTCCTCTACTACCCATTCTAGATTCCCCTCACCCTTGGTTGGTGACTTTGATAGTCTGGAAGGCTTACCTGGAAGAGTGATACTAATGTTCTTACCTGAGAGATCTAAGGATCTAGTCGCCTTACCATTCCCAGGCCATACTTGATGCATTTATCCATTTCACACCAGACTGCACAAGAGAGTTCCAAGAGATGCTCACGTGAGTCACTTGTGTAGCAAACCAATTTCTCTCTGGCCCTATATTATAATAGTGACCCTACTTCCTTTTAGTGACTGGGATCAGTAACTCCTGCCTATATTTTCCTTATCTTCTGGTTTCTTGAACAAGCTATGTGGCAACCATAGCTTAAAGTTCAATGAGACTTTCAATGTGGTTCCTGGTGAAAACATTTTCTCTCTGGGAATCAGGACTTTGAGACACACACATTCTAAAGTCCACCATGGACACAAATTCCCATGGTGGGCACTAGGTATGATGGTTAGTGAGGCCATTTCTAAAACTATCTCTTGCTTCCCAGGCCCATGTATTCTACATAATGGGGCAAAGCCCATATATTGGTTATTGATTTAGGGTATACACCGCATTCTGGAGAATGGGAATCCTTTCTGTATTTATCACATATCCATATGTGATATGACCAGGAGATTTCATCTCTTTTGAGGTTAAATGCATTACTTAGTCTGAAACAATGTTATGCAGAACCCTCTGTCAGTGGATGAAACATTCTTTAAGGCCTCAGAGAGCAGTGCTGGGAAAGGCAACTAACTCCCAAAATATTTTGCGAACCTTGGCAAGATGAATCGCTACTCCTTACAGGATAGAGGAAGTTCAATGTAATCAACTGGCCACCAAGTGGCAGGTTGATCTCCTTGAAAGATTTGCTAATTCAGAAGCTCATCACTGGTCTCTGCAATGAGATTAGACTTAGTGAAAGGGAGCTCAGGGCACGGGGCCCAGGTATAGCCTCCATCCTTACTCCATTGCTACAACCTTCATGCGTCCATTGTGCCAGCACTAGGTGACTGACGACAGAAGTGGCTGAAGTTGGCTGGGTAGTTACTCTACTAGCCCGTCTTTCATTATTGATGCTGTTAAGATGAACACAGAGATCCACACACTGTGATCAATCCCCAAAGCCCATCCATGAACCTACTTGACCCGACGTTCTAGTCTTGCCTTCCAGGCCCCCAGCAAAGGAGACATGTCATCCTGCTCATAAAACCATGTTTATTCCTAATTTTACCTATTTCTCCTTTTCACTGGGATAATCTACCCTCACCACGGGTTTTCAGAACCATCCCAAGTGGAATTATCATAAAGCACAGTTCATTTTCAATTGGCCCCCACAAACCAAGCTGACATTCTGTAAACCAAGCATGGTTTAGAGATGACATCAGCTGTCATAAACCAGCAGTGTGAGGTGAAGGAGAGGCAGCAGTTAAACTCTGTAGGCAAAAGGGGAATGAATCATGGTAACCTTACATTCAGCTTACTTTTTTTTTCCTTTTTCTTTTTTTTTTTTTTTTTTTTTTTTTTTTCCCAGATGGAGTCTCACTCTGTCACCCAGGCTGGAATACAGTGCCACGATCTTGGCTCACAGCAATCTCCATCTCCCAGGTCCCAGCAATTCTCCTGCCACAGCCTCCCAAGTAGCTGGGATTATAGGCACATGCCACCATGCCCAGCTAATTTTTGTAATTTTAGTGAGATAGGGTTTCACCATCTTGGCCAGGCTGGTCGCGAACTCCTGACCTCAAATAATTCACCCACCTTGGCCTCCTCTTCTCATATACAATCTGGTAGATTCCGCTGTCTCTTACTTTCAATCAGTGAAATTGACCTATCCATGAAGAGGTGGATATAAACAAATAAGATGAGAAGACCCTATGGAGCTTTAATAGCACTACCACATGATGATGGCCTGCTGCTGAATCCATCCTATCTTACAACCTGGTGGTTCTGAAAGAACATAGCCATGATATGTTCTGGACACAAAGTCACAAGTGTCTCCATTTGAGCCTAGTATCATGACAGCACTAGAGGTATCAGGAATGGCGCAGTCTTCTGCTGCAGATTCTGTGACCTAGTTCCAGGCTCCTTAGGTCATTGGGTTTTGCAATAAAGTATGTCTTTTTCCCTGTGGTGCCACGTGATCTGCTGACCCAAGAGACATATTGCTTGCATGGCAACCTGGACTTACTGCAGGACCTTTTCCTGTGCCAGGCCCCACTCAAAGTTGTCAGCCTTCCATGTCACCCAGTAAGTGAATGAGAACAGCATATCCAAATGTGACTTATGTTAGTGTCAGAAGATATCTATTAAGTATTATGCTTCTTAGTGGTAGGAGATGCAAGCTAACTAGCCCTGAGAAAAGAGCAAATATATACCTTTTTTTTTTTTAGAGTCTTGCCCTGTCACCCAAGCTGGAGTCCAGTGGTGTGACCTTGGCTCACTGCAACCTCCATCTCCCAGGTTCGAGCAATTCTCGTGTCACAGCCTCCTGAGTAACTGGGTTTACAGGTGTGTGTCAGCATGCCCAGCTAATTTTTGTATTTTTAGTAGAGACAGGTTTCACTGTGTTGGCCAGGCTGGTCTCAAACTCCTAACCTCAAGTGATCTGCCCGCCTCTGCTTCCCAAAATTCTAGAATTACAGGCATGAGCCACTGCTCTGGGCCAATGTATATAATTTTTTGTCTCAAATGAATGCAAATTTCTTCTGATCCTACTTTCCAATAAGGATGGGGTAATACGTATTTACCAGATTAATAGCTGCATACTATGCATGATGGTTGTGTTAATCCACTCTAGTAGATGACTAACTGCTCTGACCTAGCAACTGTAATTGCGTTTGTTTCTTGGCATTTGTCTGCCTGAGTTGAAACCCAAACTTTATCACTAATTTAGTGATATCACTGAGTTAGCCAAATGCCAAGAAACCTTTAACCTTTCTGGGCCAATTTTCACAAGCATCAAATTGAGATGATTATAGTATCTTAATCATATAGTTTTTGTGATTATTAAAACTACAAAATTTACGCAAACTTAACAGTGCCTGGCACATAGTGATCACTAAGTAATCAGCCTTCATACATTTGTTTCGCTACCAGGGTTAAAAGTTAGTTTGATTTATCAAAATTCATCAAACATAGAGTTTTCTGTTATATAAAGCACTTGTAGTAAATCTGAAATAATTTAGATTAGGGTACAATCATGCAGAAATATAAGATAGGGTTAATTTTGATAGCACCAACATTGTCACTGATCACAAATTATTAATGCAATTTACAAATCAAATATGTAATTATCAAAGTAAAACACTGGCTCAGTTATTCACTGGTCTAAATTTTATGCTACTTGCAATGATTATGCTATCAAGAATTTAGTAATCATGCATATGGGATAGCTTCCCTAATATTTGTCTTTAACTCTAGCACAAGGACTAACTGCTAATCCATGCCACTATATATGTACCCACATAGGCTTAGCAAGTTTCCCCATCCAGAATCACATCTATCAATATATCCTCCCCACCATGCTGGAAGTTTGACAGTTATATGGGAAAAGAAATCATACGAAAAAAATGAAACTTCTTCTTGCTCGTCATAGAAAAGAGAAACTACCTCCCCATCATGACCTCCACAGTCTCTTAACCACGAAGCAATAGTGCTCTGCCCAGTCTGGGCTTCCTCCTTCTTTCTATATCACTGCGACTGTCTTAGTAGGGGAAAACAAAGCAGAAACAGAGCTCAGCATTTCACATTAATATAATTGTCTTGCTACCTGCAAGACAGAGTGGGGAGGATTGCGTGTACACATTATGGTCAGCCTTCTGCTCCCTGGATGATGGCAGATTGCTGATCACACAGAAATGGTGAGCATGTAGCTTGCAGAGGAACTAGCTTGCTGCAACAGAGGCTTAGCGCCTGGCTGTGCCTTGAGCTGGCAGGGGCAATCTTCATATTCTGTACTGCAAAATCACAGGAAGGGCTGTTTATAAACCTGTGAAAGGAGGAAGTTGATTTCAAAGGAAAAGGCTTTAGAGGAATTCCAGTTGCCTGGCACATAGTCTGTTTCTCCTGCCTTCATCCTCATGGGGCTCCTACAGCAAGCAACACAGAAATGACCATTGTAGGGAGAAAGCATCACAGAGTAAGCAAGAGAGATAGAGATTCTTAGCAGGCAAAATAATACAGTCAATTATTTCCCAGCAAATTCATTTGGGGGCTAGTACATGCATTTTTCTCTTAAATTGCTGAATATCTAGACTTTATGTGAAGTTTATCAGGTGAATATCCTTTAACCCCATTTCATTTGCAGTCCTTGAGTACTCTGCTGGTATTTCAGTGATTAATAAAACACTGGTAAGGCAAAGTAAAGGTCCGTGCTGGATTTTCTAAGAGCTCTGAGTTAAACATTCTACGCAAATTCAGACAGAACTCAATCACAGCTCCAATCCACAGTAATCAAATACTTTGTTAATGTGAGATTTACCAACAAGACAAAGATCGGTCACACCACAGTGTAACTCTTCAGCATAGAGAAAAACCAGTGAAATCACTAGGAAATTAGTTTTAATAGTAGCACATAACTGTAAATCATTCGATGGCTGGTTACAAGTTTAATCTGTTTTCCAGGTTTTCTGTTGTTTGGCTCTACAAAGCTTAGGGTGCATCTGAATTATGGCCAAAATGACCATGATTTTACATTAAACTACACACACACACACACACACACACACACACACACACACTCTCTCTCTCTCTCTCTCTCTCTCTCTCTTGATTTGAAACAAACATCAACGGATCTTACTCCCAGAAACCTGACAGACCGATTAAGAGTGACAGAGATTGAGAGAGAGAGAGAGAGAGAGAGAGGGAAAAGTATGAAGACACTCCCGGCACTCTGTGTTTAAATAGTTTCTCCTCACCTTTCTTTTCTCAAGTGCTAAGGATATTATTTTGGAATGCTTCTGCAGGACCCCAAAGATTATTGCTGCCATATTTCAAAATCACACCTACAATTACAATCTCTATTCCAAGAGGAGTGTGAGCCTGAGCCCCCAGAAATGCTTTGCTCATGACATTAGTAATAGAAATCCCATTAATAAACACCTAACATGGAAGGAGTTGCAGATTTGAAAGAACTAAACACAATACTGCACCCTTTTAAAATCCCTCCCTGTGAGTCACATTTAAGCCAACTTTTCTTACCTACCTCAGTCACCTCTAGACATGCTTAATCCCAACCTACAATATTGAACATTCCTGACTCCTACATTCCACTGACCCTCTAATCTTTTAAATCTCTCCCCCTACTCCCCTTTTCTACATTCCTGGGACTTATCAGACTTTTGTAATTCAGGATTACTTTGCATATTTACTGTGGGTCACCCTGGGATACACAAAGCTATCCTAGGACTCAGGGTCACTGTGGTCCTTGAAGCTGGAGGTAGGTGACATAGAAACCCAGATACTGGGACACTATCAAGTGTCCTAAATGCTGAATTTAGGCTGCCGAATTTAGCAAATAAAAATATAGGACATCCAATTAAATTTGAACTTCAGATAAACAATGTCTTGTATAAGTGTATCCCATGCAAGGCTTGGGCCATAGTTATACCTAAAGGCATCTGTTGCTTATCTGACATTCAAATTTAATTGGATGCCCTATATTTTATCTGGCAACTTTAGCTGTATATGAACATGGGAAGGAAGATGCCAAAGCTTAATTATCAATTATATCCTAGAAGGGCACCTCAGTGTAGATGCACGGGGTGATAAGGGATCCATGACCTGCCCCAACGTTTAGGAAAAAAAGAGCCCACAGCTGCCACAACAAAACTGGGCATCACTGCCCTTCTACTGTCCACTGCCCTTCTACTCTCCAATGCCCAGGGCCAATATCCTTCATCAATCAAGACACCCTTTCTGGCTTCAACACAGCCACTCAGGCATTCATTACTAATCAATCAGACTAGGCTTGTGAGATGAAACCTTTTAGCTATCCCTGGTCTAGACAGGACTAAGAGTGTGGAAATATATAAAATTACCCAGGCTTGATTCCCAGGCAAATCTCAATGGGTTTTTTTGCATTCTTCAAAAATCAGAAAATACATTTTTTTAAAAAAGAACTAAGCTGTGGAATTTCAGAGTGAGCACTAGAAAGCTCAGTTGGGGTCTTGATAATTAATGACTCTATAGTAGTGATTCTTAGAGTATGGATTATAATCCATCTGGGGCCTCCTGATAATGCACCTTCTTTGGTTCTTCCTACTATCGTTTTTTAAATGCATTCAACGGTTACCTATTGGCCACCTTCTAAATGAATGATTGTTACTTAATATTACTTAATGTTGTATGCACAAAACTAAACTCTTTAGTAGAGGCTGCTGAGAACTCTGATTCAGCGTCCTACATTACCATGTAATGCTGGCAAGGCTGCACAATTCTAATGGTGCACAACTTGTGGGATTCCTGTTGCTTTCAGGGAGCACACTTGATTATCAGTGTGGTCTTGGTCATGGTTTCCAAATGCTTTCTACTTATAAATTACTTTTGGCTTACTTTCTTCATTTACATTGGACTTTGTTGTGGGTTGTTTGGTTAACCCCAGAGTGTGTAGTGATATATATTTCCATCAACGGCATTTGAAGACTGTAATTTTGCAATCACTAGCCTTTGAGGCATGTGTACATTGTGATTCGAATACGAATCATCTCTACTGCTTTGCTAAGGCAAACCACAAAAATGTGCTTATACAGTGACACGTTCACTCTGATTATTATATTCTTTTCCCTCTGTAGAGTGGGAATGGATAAGTGGTCTGTGAGGTCTTCTGCTTTCTCAGTCTCCACTATGGTCACAAAACATAATTTGAGAAATACTTTTCTAGAGCAATAATATTCAACCTTGATCAGATATTAAATATTAATATGTTTAATGTATTTATTGATATCACATGACCAAACTTTTCTCATATCAAGAAATATTTCATATCAAAAAACATTTTTGATACATATAATTTTAACCAAAAGCATGTCACTTATTTTTTTAACCTTTAAGCTAAGTATGATTGACTCTTTCCAATTATTTTTCCATGAATATTTGTCTCCTTTTCTTTTACTTTTGATTATGCTTACTGGCACTCAGTTGCTAGAAATCAATCAGTGGCAAAAGCTAGATCTTTAAAAAAATGTGTAGGAAAAAATATCTTTAGACAGAAAAATGGTTTTTCATTTAATTTAATTTTCCTGCAAATTGGGAAAATATTTCCAGTATTCCATTTTACTGCTTTGTCACTTAGGTTCTTTAGGTGCATAAACCACATATTATGAACTACTAGAGAATTACGAAATCGATGTAGTGAGTCTTGGCCAGTATTCTTTTCTTAAAAATAGAATAGAGAATAGATCACGTTTTGCCTCCTGAAAAGTTTGCTTCGTGTGTGTGTGTTTGTGTGTGTGTGTGTCTTCTAGGACACAATGTAAAGTGTCTTTCTTGCCATGTGGGAAGATGTTGGTTAAAAGTTTGAAAAACAGTGCTGTAGAGCAGAGTTCCTCAATCATTTATATATATATATATATAATCATTTATGTATATATATATATAATCATTTATGTATATATATATAATCATTTATATATATATATATATATATATACAATTACAGGGGAATCTTGTTAAAATGCAGTTTCAGACTCAAATATCTATTTATCTGTCTATCTATCTGTCTATTGATGGGGTAGTGTCTTATATTCTTCATTTCAATAAAACTCCAAAGTGATTCTGATGCTGCTCTCCCAAAGGAACACACTTTGAGTAGTGATGGCCAAGAGGGAGAGCCACAGCCACAGGCAGAGAATGACTAGCCCTCTGGAGGAATGGTAACTGAAACTCTAGACCCTGAATATCCTGCTTAGGATACCATAGCCGCAAGAGGCATCTTCAGCTACAGCATCTGACCAAGGCAGTTCTTTCCAACAGAAGACTGCACCTGCTTGCCTTCCCCTCTCTGTTGTCTCCTTTCCTCTCTCTCTTCCTAGTGTGAGTATCAGAAAGTGGGAAAAGACTGTTAGCCACATATCACCAATAACACAGAGCTCAAAAGAGCTATCAATAATATAGCTTATAAAAACTCCAGAGATATAGTTGATGAAAACTCTGGAAGAAAATCACCCCTGTATCTGTTTTCTACCCTGTCACTCAAGTGATCAATTCAAAACACAAATCTGTGTCTCATCCCTCCTTAACACTCTTCAGTGGTTCCTCATTATCTGCAGATGAAGTCCCATCTTCTTCTTATAGACTTGGGACTTGCTCTGCTTCCCTCCAGCCTTAGTTTCCTCTAACTCAGTGTGTCTTTTCAGATCATGCTTTATTCTCGCATGTTCTCCATCTGAATAATATCTGCTCATCCTTCAAGATGCCCCTTTAAGAACTTTCCTAACTGTACTTGGTTCAGTGGTTCCTATGGTAATCTCAGCACTTTGGTAGGCCAAAGCAGGCCGATCTCTTGAGTCTGGGAGTTCGAGACCAGACTAGGCAACATGGTGAAACCTCATGTCTACAAAATATAAAAATAAATTGGCTTGGCATGGTGGCACACACCTGTAGACCCAGCTACTTGGGAGGCTGAGGTGGAAAGATTGTTTGAGCCTCACCTCGGAGGTTGACGCCGCAGTGAGCCATGACTGCACTACTGCACTACCTTCTAGGTGGCAGAGCCAGAAAAAACTTTCCTAAACTACTCCTTTCCTGTGTGAGTCAGTCTGGGCTACTATGACAAAGTAGCATAGTCTGAGTGACTTACAAACAACAGAAATGTATTTCTTATAGTTCTGGAGGCTGGAAGTCCAAGATCGGGGTGCTAGCTTGGTAGTTCCAGTGAGAGCCCTCTTTGAAGTCGCAGATGGTCAGTTTCTCATCGTACCCTCACTGGGAGGAGAGTAGGCAATGGAGTCTCTTTTATAAGGATGCTAATCCCATTAATGAGGGCTCCAACCTCCACTAAATCACCTCCTAAAGGCCCCATCTCTTAATATTATCACATGGTGGGTTAGGATTTAAGGTATAAATTTGGTGGGGGCATAAACATTCAGGCCAAACGTTCCCTACATACATATGCACGCGCACACACACACCCTTGGTTAGATTAGAGCAGTGGCTTCCAATTCTGTCTACATATTAGCAACATCATTATGCATGACTTTAAAATACTAATTTAAAATATTGATGTCTGAGCCCCACCCTTTCCTTAGAGATGTCATTGGACCAAAAGGGATCTGAAGTGTATGTGTGTGCACACTTGCATGCATATCTCTGTGTGTGTGTGTGTGTGTGTGTGTGTGTGTGTGTGTGTGTGTTTCCCCAGGGATGGCTCTGTTCCTTGGTGAAACAGAATTTCAAGTTCCCACATTAATTATTAACCACCTCCATGGAGTTTGCCTCATGCCCTGGTACTTTAAATATAACTAACACTCTGGGATTTTCAGTGTTGGTCAATTATATTTCTATTTTATTTCTTCTATCTTAGGTTGTATTTATCCTTCAAAGAATTTTCCAGCTAAACAACAATGCCCTTTTCAGTGAATGATTGATTTGCCTCTGAACAAAACTGTTACATGTCTCCTTTAACAGCTGCCCTACAAATGTCTGGCCCCTGGATATGATATTTTTAGTGTTTCTAAAGCAAACCTCAGACATTTGAATATACCTGAGTCAAGTACGAAGGTAGTATGGAAGTGGTCTGATTATTACATTGTTTAGGAATAGCTGAAGAATAATTACAAATGCAATGTAGTATGTCACTCTAAGAGTATTTTCTCCTTTGCTAATAAAGTCCATTCAAGAATTGCATTTCTATATTCTGTTTATCTGTTATTATTAGAAAATTATGTACTCTATATCACATTACTTTCCAGGTAACTGAGGCTTTCCTTTTCATGTGTTTCATTAAATAGATTCTCAATGCTTTTTTAAAAAACATGCATGACATTTCAATTTTAATCATTTTTATATTAAATATTTCTAAGCCATATTACCTACATCTTTGTTTTATTAAACATGGCATTTTAAACTTAATTTACCTTTCTCTAGATTGTATTAGCATTATGATTATTAATTTTTATAATAAATATCCAGAGACTGATTTTGTTTTTGCTGTTGGCTACCTTTTGGCTAATGGCTTATCTATTTTCTTCAGATATTCATTTCCCAATTCACTTCTTTATTTCAAGAATTTTAAACAAGAGCAAAATGACCAAGTCATTAGAATTGACAAGAAAGGAACGCAACCCAACAACCAGCTGTGACTCAGAAAGCCTGGGCTCTAGTCCTGAACCTTCACTGAAATTCTATTGGCATTATTTGCCTCTCCTGGGTATTCCCTTAATAATATTGCTACCCTTTATCACATGCTGTATGTAATTGTCTGTCTCCCTTCACCAGACTGGGTACAGCTGGAGGAAAGCAGCTTACCTTCATTGTCCCATAGCCAGCACAGGCCCTGGCAGGTAATATGGAACGAGGTGTAACGAGGAAGCTTAATGACAGTCAACAACTTCAATTATTCTGGGAGTCAATAAGTTTAAATGACAGCCATGGAGCTCCCTTACAGTATGTTGCAAGAATTTAAAGCAATAGCTTTTTTTCATTGTCTTGTTCTATTGGGACTAAAATTGCCCTAAATCTGCTCTGGATAACTTCTCTGAATGCATTTTTCTAGATAAGTTATCCTTCTATGCAAGTTGAAAACTCTTCATTAGGTTATAATTCATCCAAAAATACAGGGTGAGATCTTACACGTTTCCCTCCTTTCCTTTCTGTTCCTGGGCTTTTTAAGATGAGGTATTCAGACCCATGCAGAGGCATGTTGGAATAGAAGTGGCCTTATAATGGGTGGAGTCCAACTTAGCTCTTAGGATGCCCCTAAACCCTGCCTTGATGAACATATCCCATGATCCTTCTCCCAGGTGTAAAGCTCGCCCCTGCTCCTGCACCCTTTAGAAGTAAAAGGAAAGAAATACACACAAAAAAAGTCTCTCTTAGGTTAGAGCTCTGCCAATAACTACAGAGCACTGGGCTGATTATTGTGGCATCTTACGAGAATTTCTCTCATTTTACATCTAAACCTTCTGCAGCGTCAGACTGTACTATTGTGGATTCATGTGCAAATAGATGAGATGCATCTAGTAAAAGGATGGACAAGTTACTCAGGTTAATTTTTGTATTTTGATCCTTGGCAGAGATTGTTTCTGAAATTTGATAGGTTGAATTCTCTGTATTTCTCTTTTCTAAAAGTGCTTAGAGGTCGCTAGATGTTAACTGGATATTAAGAGACCCTTAATTCAATTTTAATTGACTTTTCTTAGGACATACCACAAGAACTCTAACTTCCAATGAAAGATGTGAGATTAGTATATTTTATCTTTTTCTGTGAGGCTACATTTTTCCCCTCTTGGATTCTTCTAAGTTCCCCAAGTCTGAAATATTTTGCCTTAGGTTGAGCTCAACTGCCAAGTAGAAGCCCACTGTTTTTATGTGAATGCGAATGCTAATTTAGTTAGGTGATGGAAATTCTACCAGCCTGTTTCTCTTATTATTCTATAAATATATATGAGAGAGAGTATGATTTGTTCAAGTTCTCAGTAATCACAGAACAGAATTTGTCTTAAATATCAAATCTGACTTGGGAAAGATTCCTCAAGGACTCACTAAATCCCTGTTGGACACCACTATGTTATTGGTTTTATAACAAAAAGAGATAGGAGAAAAATTGAGTGAAAAGAAAAATGTTCATTTTTAAAAAACACAACTCTTCCAGTTGTACATTTAAGATATATCAGTAATAAGAAATATGGGAAAGACATAGATTTTCAGTCATTTGTTTTATAAATGATGTCTCCACATAAAAGGAGACAGATGAGTGGCTTCCTGTGCAATTGTCCCTTCACTCCAGAAGTTTCATTATCTATATATGAATGCTAATTAATATACCCCAGAATTCTTAGTCATGCTTGATTTACATATCTACCCTGGGGAACTATTTATCCACATTCTTTCTGATACTCAATTGCACATTTGTCCTTGTGGCATATGGGAGAAATTCAAGAGGATTTTGGGATTTTTGCCAAATTCTCTAAATTCTTGAATTCAAACATTTTAAGCAAGATGAAACAGGAAAGCTGAAGGGTATTCTCTGAGCGAGAGAACACTCCCCTAGTCAAAGGAAGGTGATAAACGTGTGCTTTATTTAAGGACACTTGAGTGGGCTGTGAGAAAGGTGGCGTGCTGGATTGTTACAAACATTTCCTTCACAAAGCAACTTGAGAGAACGTTGAATAACCATTTCCTTCCTATGGTTCAACAGGGATGTTAATTTGTGCAGAGAGTAGAACTAAGGTGGCCTTCCTCTATCAAGGAACCTAGGTCAGTGCTATTCAAAATGCGGAGACTGGTGCTGGTCTTCAAACTAGTTTTGTCCATAATTATATAAGTATGGGAATCGATATGAAATAATTAAAAACTTTTCAGTGATTTGACTTGTCTCAACAGCCAAGTGCAGGATCAGCAGACTGGTGTTTACACGTCTTTTCTTTCTTGATAGGTTTCTAGCAATTCATTTTTATAGTCTCTTCCAAAAACATGTCTCTGACAGGTTGGAAATGAAGGATAAAACCGAATCTTTCGCCTGGTCTTTCTACAGTTAGAGAAGCCCTGATAGAGGCTCTTCTAGATTGCCACTATCAAAGATGTCCCTGATGATGGGCATAACAGTGAGGAAGAGCTTTTCAGACACGAAAGCAGTGGCTGCCCTGGGTGCCCCAATTGCTTGAAGTCCTGTTCCCAGATTGAAGTTAATCAACAGGGAGAAGACATATTACTACTGCCAGCAAATGTCAGACAGAACGTTGGAGATTTTTTTTTTTATATTTTACTTCCATGAAAAAAAGATATAATAATATTTTTTCACTGGGAAATGGTACCATACTCCACCCCAACCCCAAATTACACAGGATCTCCAGATATTTAATAATTTGAAAAACCAAAACTCTAAACTGGTATCTGGCTCTCACAGTTTCAGCTGGGAGAGAGGAACATAGTAAAAGATGATTCATTTTGTAGGTACATCATCCAGAAGAATTATAAATAGGATTGTGAACATGGTGGGATAGTATATCTGTTATTTCACCAAAAAGTTAGATGAACTTAGATCATGTAAACAATTTTCAGATAATCACCCTAAGATAGAGGAATCAGGGACTATCATAAAAGAATTATCGCTTAGGGATATTTATTCAAGTTCCTTATTCCTTTCTTGAGAATATAAGAGAAAACCCACAAAACAGAATATGTATGAACTAGAAATAGCTAAACCTACTAATAAAGGGAAGCCATATCAGCGTAGTCTGTGACTGGCAAAGTCGAGACTGCTTGTTGAAAGCCAAGCAGCTTTCAATATTAACTTACCAGTGAATCAACTATAAGATATTGTCAGAGAAAACTAAGAAAGACTTCTATTTGGCCTCATAGGACAATTTTCCATTCAAAATGACACTACCAAGTAACTTTAAGTCCACCTTTAAGTACATCTTCCATTCATGAAAGTACATCTTACATGCGTTTAATTTTAGTTTCATAAACAATGAGAGCTTCCCAAAGGTGAAAGTCTTGATGACTGAGGTTCTGCATCATATTCTTAAGCTCCTGAAAAGGAAGAGGATGCTCAGTCTCTTCCTTTTGAAGAGATGGAGAATGTCAGTCTCTTCAAACCTGCTCAGCCTTCTTGGTCCTTGTTGCCTGGAGGTGGCAAAGCTGGCCATGGACCTCATAAATTTTGATGAGCACTGACTTTCTATTTTGGAAAGTAGAACAGCAATGAGTGAGCTATATTTTAATTATTTTATTTAGATGTATACTTAGGGCTTCCATAAGCATGTTGCTGGGGTCTAGAAGAGAAATATTTTGTATTCAGCAACTTCCCACCAAGGTAGAATTTGGTAAAATGCTCAGAGATTCAGCATTCCTGTTGAGTCCTCAGCAGGGATTCGAGCAGCACTCTGCTGAATTTGCCACAGACTACCTTTAACAGCACCCAAAACAGCATTTCAGAATTTACTCTCAGTTTTTGATGCTTGGCTGAGAGCCTAGACTGGGCTGTGACATGAGCTGTGCAGGGTAGGATAGTGGGGTTCCTCCTCAATGTGCCACGAAGCTAAGAAAATACAACTCTATTTCTCTGGCTTGTCTTTGTCTATAAATGTGTCCAATGCTGAATGGAAAGAGCCACATAATGAAATGAAGGCGCAGTGTCCAGAATACTAAAAAGGCATTTGTTAACTTCATAAACTGGACACATTCATAAAGCTTAAAATAGCAAACAAGTAAGAAGCTATTCCCTACCAAGTGATAGAAAAAGTCAAGAGTCCCTGCTAAACAATGTGCAATAACTTCTACCAGTCAGGAAAGTGATGAGATAAATAATCAAAAAGTATTATCTTTATATATGGGTTGATGATTTAAATATCAGTAAGGCCAAAACCCATTATGCCAAATTCAGCAGGGCAGTGATCCTTTGTTGTTCAGTGACGCTGATTGAAAAGAACACATCTCTGATCAGATTACCCAACGATTTCTCCCCTAATACTGGAGATAACCCCCAAGCCAAAGCAGGCCACCTCCCATTAATGACTTAACCTATTGTTCAAGTGCAATTATGGTTGAACCTGAAATATTTAAAGTGTCTTCTCATCCTAGAAGGAAAATAATAATAGAAAGAAAAATGTGATATTTCCATTTTGCTGAAGTATCTTGTTCAGCAATTATTTAGAAAAACATATTTTTCTCTTCTTCCTCCTCCTTCTCCCTCTCCTCCTTCTCCACTTTCGTCTTCTGTTGCTACTTCATTTTCACTTTGAAGAGTTGTAAGAGCCAGCAATGGCAGCCCTGGAACTTTTCTAGGGAGTTGGAGGGGGAAGATCTGCCGAAAAGTTATACTTTTAGAAAATAAAAGTGAGTATTCATGACAGTTGTGAAGTGACACGCACCCCCACACACACACACACCCCGAGCTTTCAGAATCTCTCTACAGGACAACTAGTGCTGGTGGCTGATTCCCAAGTAAGTCTTTGTAGCTCCTGTCATTCCAATGACTTTATAAGCCATCATGGTAACTGGCAGCAATAGGACCACAGCATGATTCTCCCCCTCCTCCCCTCCTGATGCCCTGTGTTCAGTAACAAAATCTCCACCCACCAAACAGAGGACAAAATTAGACAAATATTGTAAACTAATGTCATTTCCTTCTCAATAAAGAAGACTTACAAATGTCAGAGAAGGCATTTTGTTCCAGGGAAGGCCGAGAAGGAGGAGAAACAAAACAAAGCAAAACAGGCAACGAAGGCTGAAGTTTTAAACATGAATCTCTGTCTCAAAGGCTCCACGTTTCTGAACTTGAAAAAGGTCATTTAACCTCACCGCTTGCATTTTACCACCCAGATTGGAGGGGCTAATTCAAAACAGAGCTAATCTGAGAACCCCACTGAGGTTAGTATTTCCAAAATGCTTCACACTGTATGAAAAAGAGATCTAGGTGCCAAAGGCTATTACTGTCCACTCCTGCTATGTTGTAAATTGACCTCTAACCTTTGATACAATGGAGTGTGAAACCAGCTTTAAGATCTATGTAATGCCAAATGGGCTGTAAGAGAAAATTTAAAATAGTAAGCCTGGCTGAGTTAAGCTCTAGCATACCACAATTTCACAGTTGACCCAAAAGCAGTACAAATTCAAATTGTAGGGTACAGAGAGCCTAAACTTTGAAGTCAAGCCCCTGGAAAGTGGAAAGTGGAATGTGGAAAAGGGAGCTTGTTTATAATCTGCAAATTAACCCTTAGATGGGGCACTACCAGGCAACAGAACTCCAGCTATTGCTCTATGCACATCTCCCAAGTTACTGAGTCCAACTAACTATATTAATATGGATGATGACAATTTTGGCAGCTAACTTTTAATAATCTCTATGACATATCTGGCAGTGTGCTGTGTTTGACATGCGGTACCTCATATACACCTCAAAACTACACAATGAGGGAGAGTCTGTTGCAACTCCTGTTTCACACAGAAGATAAATAGAGGCTAACTTCATTGTTTAGGGGTCACTCAGAGAGTAATCAGAGAAACCAGGGAAGCCAGGGTGTATACTCATGGAGCACAAACCACTACAAAGTGTTTATTCTGGGGCAAAAAGATCTGGTTGACAACCAGAAGACAGCCAGTAAGATGCTGCAGATATAGAACTTTCATCACTCATCTGACTCTGAGGCCATTCACCTTTCAGCATTTCATCACTCTTTCCAGCTGGAGCTGAGGTTTTTATTGGAATGTGCAGGTTGCAAATGATCCTCTGGCCTTCCTGTGTCTTCTCTGTAAAATTCTCATTGAAATCCATCATACCCTCAGCCAGTTCCCTTTCACGTTTTGTTAGTCCGTTTTCATGCTGCTGATAAAGACACACTTGAGAATGGGTGATATATAAAGGAAAAGAGGTTTAATGGACTCACAGTTCCACCTGGCTGGGAAGGACACACAATCATGGCAGAAGGTGAAAGGCACTTATTACATGGCAGCAGGGAAAACACAATGAGAGCCAAGAGAAAGGAATTTTTCCTTATAAAACCATCAGAACTCATGAGAGTTACTCATTACCTCGACAACAGTATGGAGGAAGTCACCCTGATGATTCAATTATCTCCCACTAGGTCCCAACCACAACAAGTGGGAATTGTGGGAGCTTTAATTCAAGATGAGATTTGGGTGGCACACCACCAAACCGAATGACATGCTGCTAAGGGTTTTTCTATGGAGCTGTATTACCCTGGAGTACCCCAGGCTGTATGCCCACTGTCCTCTCTCGTCCTTGTTCTTGTCTTGTAGGTAAAGAAGAAAGAGCATATTTTTTCCCCTGAGGAGGACAACTGGTCTTCGAGTAAATCTGTCCAGTGAGTGTCTAGCAGGCCTGGCTGAGCAGGTGCAGTCTTCCTCCTTCTGCTGTGGAAGACACAGTCCCCATGACTCCTGCAGTGGTGCCAAACTGTCCCAAACACTGTTGACAGTTGAGAAAAGGACCCCAGGAAACCCAGTACTCTAGATTTTTTTTTTTTTTTTTTTGGCTTTCAGGTACTTTCCTCATCCTCTCTGAATGGCACTTTTTATTCTCAAAAGGTCCTAGAAAAAGCTATTTCTGGGTAATTAGAAAGCTGGGAAAGGTTTCCATCCAAAGCCAAAAATAAATTCATTTTTAAAAAAATAACCTGTCAATTGAGTTGGAGCCATCTTCTTTTTACACAGAGACCAAATTTATGTGGCCAATAGCTTCTTTTCTAATCATGACAATATCCCTTTGGTGAAAGGTATTTGGGGGTTCTTTTTTTTTTTCTCTGCTCTGGCTGCTACAGACACCAAAATATGAGACAATGGCCCCCTATACTCCCAGTTCCTTATAAAGTGACGCTGAGAAATTACTAGCAGTGTCTCTATCAGAAGTTTCCTTGCTTCTTCTATTAAAGAATCTACCTTTACACTCATGAGCTTTGCCATTGTCTAAGTGCCCAAAGTTAAGAGAAACGAGCAAAGCAAGAACCGAAAAAACTGGATTAGAACCTGACCAGGTCAGCAAGACCTAGCAGAGCTCCACAGGCCTTAAGAAGTATCACATGCAGGAGAAAAGTAGCAGGAAGGTTTAGAATAGAGGGGAAAAAAAAGATTATTGAAAACACGATTCAGGGTAACTAAACAAGCAATAAAGATAGGCAGACCTCAAAGAGCTGAGTTCGGGACCCAAGTCCAAACCTCCAGGTTGGGCAGAGGGGAAGAGGTCAAATTCAAAGCCTGAGTATACAGCTAGAATTCTGGGATTCAAGTGAAAAAGTGGGAAATTTAACATTTAAGAAAACTTGAAAGCATATCTCAAAAGCAGGAATGAGAATGTTGTGCTAAGACAATGAACAGCTAGGTCTGAGACAGTCCAATCAGGGTTAGCAGGAGCTGTTCCTCCTGCAGATGGGCGGGGCTTGGCAGGTGCTTTAGCAAAATCAGAAACACAGAGGCCTGGAGGACCCTCTCATGGACCAAAGGCCTGGAGCATCCTCTCATGGACCAGGGTCCCAGAGCCTCTCTCATGGACTAGAGGCCCAAAGCCTTTCCTCATGGACCAGAGGCCTGGAGCATCATCTCATGAACCAGAGCCCTGGAGCATCCTCTCATGAACCATGTAATCTTCTCAAAGGCAAACATGCTGACAAATTTCCAGTGTTCATGCAGCGTCATCATTTGTAAAACAATTATAATGTATTCATTGACTAGGACCAAAGAGTGTAGTCAGTGAATGTTAAACCTTTCTTTTTAGGACTACTAAGCTTGTATTAGAAAAGAGCAGTCTTCTGGGAGTCCTATAGACCAAATGTTTTGGCTCTAATCTGATTCTGCAGAGAACCCTCATGAAGATCTGCTCTGAAAAAAGATGCTCAGGGTTGGAGTGAGGCTCCTGAGTACTTAACCAAGTAATACCATTTCACCTCTGCTAAGATCAGCTAATGTTTGCTAATTCAGTTACATTAGTTCATTCTTACATTGCAGTAAAGAAATATCCAAGACTGGGTAATTTATAAGGGAAAAAGGTTTAATTGACTCATATTTCTGCATGCTGTAAAGGAAGCATGATACTGGTATCTTCTCAGCTTCTGGGTAGGCCTCAGAAAACTTACAATTACAATGGAAGGTAAAGCAAGAGCATATCTGTCACATGACCACAGCAGGAGCAAGAGAGAGAGATGGGAGAAGATGCTACACACTTATAAACCAGCCACATCTCATGAGAACCCACTCACCATCTATCATGAGGACAGTACCAAGGAAGATGGTGCTAAACCATTCATGAAAAATCCATTCCTATGATTCTATCACCTCCCACCAGGCCCCACCTCCAACACTGAGGATTATAATTCCACATAAGATTTGAGTGAAGATACAGATCCAAACCATATTACCAGTTCAAGAACACAACTTCCATCCTTCGTTAGCTAAATCTGAGATGGAGGAGGGCGTAGTAAGCAAAATAATGGCCTCCCAAAGATGTCTGTGGCCTAATTCCCTGGACTTGTGAATATGCTGTTATATGGCAAGGGAGAATTAAGGTTGCAGATGGAATTAAGTTTGCAAATCAGCTGATGCTGAGATGGAGAGATTTTTCTGGATGATCTGGGTAGGCCCAATGCAATCACAAGGGTCTTTTAAAAGTGGAAGAAAGAGGCAGAAAAGGAGCCAAAGTCAGAGAAAGCAATGTGATAACAAAAGCAAAGATTGAAGTGATACAATGTAAGAAGAAATCAACACTTTGCTGACTTTAAAAATGGAAAAGAGGCACGGGACAAAGAATGCTGCAACCTCTAGAAGCTGGAGAAGGCAAGGAAACAAATTCTCCACTACAACCTCCAGAAAGGAACACTTATCTGCCAAAACCCTGGTTTTAGTCCAGTGAGACCCACTATGGACTTCTAGCCTGCAGAATTATAGGATAATAAAGTTATGTTGTTTTAAGCCACTAAATATGTGGTAATTTATTAAGCTTCCATAGAAAACTAATATACAGAGTTTCCAAGAAGTTCTGAGCCATCAACCACACATGCATATGTAGGACAAGGGAGGTCGGCTGTGCAGAGGGAGTTTACTATATTGAAGAGAAGGATTGCAATTGCTGTCTTCACAAATTTGTAGGGTGACTAGGCCAAGGCTGTCCCTTTGGGTAGAAAAAGTGAGTGGCAGGCTGGGCGCGGTAGCTTACACCTGTAATCCCAGCACTTTGTGGGGCCAAGGCAGATGGATCACCTGAGGTTGGGAGTTCAAGACCAGCCTTACCAACATAGAGAAACCCCGTCTCTACTAAAAATACAAAATTAGCCCAGCATGGTGGCGTATGCCTGCAATCCCAGCTACTCAGGAGGCAGGGGGATTGCTTAAACCTGGGAGGCGGAGGTTGTAGTGAGCTGAGATGGCACCATTGCCCAGCCTGGGCAACAAGAGTGAAACTCTGTCTCTTAAAAAAAAAAAAAAAGGGAGTGACTGTGACACAAGAGTGAAGAGTCTAGGTTGAGAAGTCAGACAAAACTAGTTAGCAAGCACTAGCCATGTAAAATTATCAGAAAAGAATGATCTATGCTCTCTATTCTGGGGTGTGAATTGTTTGAGGAATGGAACTTTTCTCCCTCTTCATTCTTGTTTTCTACCTCTCAAACATAAGAGGGAAAATCAACCTTCTTCCCCACCCAAACTTAGGCCCACTTCTCTAAACCTGTCAAGAAACAAAGCGTTCTACATGGAAGACAACATTGTTATTACTCTTTAAATTCACTCATTGTTTGGTCAAAGGGTCAAGTAACCCAAACCTTCCAAAACAGAGAGAAAATTCGTAATTCCCAACTAATGCAGAAATGCGTGTATTAAATGCTGCTTTTAATATTAAAGAGTCTTACTTCTCAAGCCATGTATAAAGAACACAGGTGTCCAAATACATCACCATTTCCTTTGCCAGTTTTGCTGCTGGAAGAGAAAAAGGAAGTGGGGATGATCAATCCAAATCAGCTAGGATGAAACCCGATACTCTCTGTATGTTTTTCTACCTATTAGAAAAAGAAATACATTTGAAAGATATTTTTCCTAAGTGGACATTAATCACTCTTACCAAGCAAAAATTCACTTTGCATGATATTATTCAACTTTTTTTCCTCTAAAGAAATACAGAACAAAGGGGGTAGAAACATATTTCAGAAAAAGTTACGAAAATTGTTGAAGAATATTCATAGACAAGGAGGATCATGGTGCCACGCAAGCTGCATGAGGTGTCTTTGTATCCCAGGGGCATCTGGGGAAGCCGCATATGTATGTTGCAATGTAATTGAATCATTTCTCTGAATCTGAGGGGAGGGTTCCGCTCTACATAAATTGTGGTCACAGAAGCTAAGTTCACTTCTGCTGCATTTGTAGCCAGGGGAAGAATTGCACACAATTATACATCTTTGCTGGCGGTGCCTGGAAGCAAATCCTAAAAATAAAAGCAACTATTCTATCAAGTTCTCCCACCACACATCTATCAAATTTACAAGACCCCAAGAGTGTGAATTTGGAAACTAAAGAATTGCGCTTCCCCTAAAATGATTCCCTAAGGTGTGTGGGTCAACAGAGAATGGAATCCTTCACAGTGGGACGGGGAGCCAGCAGACAGTTTCTGGGTATGACATCGTCAATGAAAGACTGTTTCAATCACCTAACACATCTGCAACAACTGTTTTGGCACCCAGTTATTGAGTCCACGAAGGTTTAATTTAAGGGTGCAAATACGCAACTTGCTGTGTGTATCTGTGTATGTTTTTAATGAACTACATACAGGCTACTATTTTATAGTGGCTTCCAGCAGAGAGTGGGAAAAACAAGATTCAACTATAGAAGCTGTCTATATTTAATATTTCTGTTAGTTTTCTGTCTGCCAGTCTGGCAGATTGGCCCAATTGGAAAAACAACATCTATGATTGCTGAAATGGTTCCTGGCTACATTTGGCACCCTTAATCACTGAATGACACAGAAATCCCTGTCTGAAAATCTAAGGCAAAAGAGGCCAGCCTTTGTATATCACCAAGACTTATCTGTTTGTCTTTATTTCAAAGTCAAAAATCTAATGTCATTACTCAGTTCAATAGCATAGCAGTCCACAAGATTTCACAAAAACAATGAAAACTCTATGCAAATCCTTGGTAAACTGATGTCATCAGTCTCATGTCACTATAAAAAATGAAACTGTCTCCTGTTTTGTTTTGTTTTGTGCTATGTTTCTAGGTCAAGAAAAAAAGAAAAAAAAACTTGCATTCACTTCACTCAAACTCTATTTTTTAACAGTAAAAGAGTTAAAGTAATTTTTACATATTGATAGGTAACAAACAAAATAAGCAAAAAATAACTATTGGCACCATGTGCTTTAGATCGCTCTTTGGCTTACAAAATTCCTAAATGTGGTGAAAAAAAAAAGTTTGTAAGTACTGAACGTGAAGTTAGAAGTGCCAGGTTTGAAAGCTAGTCCTGACTCTTAGTAGCTGGGTGAGATTTGACAACTCACTCCGCCCTCTGAGTCACTCAGTCTCATATTATTGCAAGATCAAATAGGGTTCCATACAAAAAAGCTGGCAAAAGACAAAGTGTTATTCAAACGTAACATGTTATACCAGAAAATGAAAAGAGGACACAATAGCTTGTAGGTAGTATTTAAATCAAAGTTTAACATTGAATAAATATATAATTCTTAAAGGAGGGGGAAAAGACTGAAAAATCTTATCCCCAAATTTCATCAGTGTTCATCTGCACCTTTTGGTCCTACATATAATTAGTTTCTGAGAACTCAAAAGAATGCTAATGGAAGTTTTATTTCTATGCAAGAAATCCTGGCAACATGAACATCTCTTTCTTCCTCAACACTTCAACATTACAAATCATAAATTACTGCCTTAAACTTCTGCCTGTAGGGCCAGGTATGTTCAGCCCTTTGGTGGCAAATGATAGGAAGCACATATCATCAGCAGTGACGGAATGGCCCAGGGACAGGCACAGGGGAAGACTGATAGCACTTCAGTGAGGCTTTGTCATGGTTGTCAAAATGAAGCATGATCTTTGAAGTCAGACTATTGAGATTCCAATCTTGGATCTACCATTTTTCCTTTTCTTAACTGTAGACTGGCATAATCATACTGCAGGATAATCATGTAGCTATGAGGTTTAACAGGATAATTTAAGGTAAGTGTCCCAGTCCTTAGGACATAGAAAATGCCCAATCAGGCCAGGCGCAGTGGTTCATGCCTATAATCCCAGCACTTTGGGAGGCTGAGGCAGGGGATCACTAGGTCAGGAGCTTAAGACCAGCCTGGCCAAGATGGTGAAAGCCCATCTCTACTAAAAATACAAAAATTAGTCAGACATGGTGGCAGGTGCCTGTAAGCCCTGCTACTCAGGAGGCTGAGGCAGGAGAATCACTTGAACCCGGGAGGTGGAGATGGCAGTGAGCCAAGATCGCACCATTGCACTCCAGTCTAGGCAACAGAGCAAGACTCTGAAGAGGGGAAGGGAGGGGAGTGGAGAGGAGAAAAGAAAGAAAAAAGGAAAGGAAGGAAAGGAAAGAGAGGGAAAATGCCCAATCAGGATACTAGTCCTTTGTTAGATGCCTAGTTGCAAATATTTTCTCTCACTTTGTGGGTTGTCTGCTTATTCTTATAATTGTTTCTTTTGCTGTGCAGAAGTTTTTTAGTTTAATTAGGTCCCATCTCTTTACTTCTGTTTTTGTTGCATATGCTTTCAGGTTTTTGGTTTTTGAACTCTGAGCCAATGTCCAGAAGAGTTTTTTTTTTGTTTGTTTTTGTTGCATATGCTTTCAGGTTTTGGTTTTTGAACTCTTTACTTGAGCCAATGTCCAGAAGAGTTTTTCTAATGTTATCTTCTAGAATTTTTATGGTTTCAGGTATTAAATTTAAGACTTTGATCTATCTTGAGTTGATTTTTTTATAAGGTGAAAGACGAGGAGCCAGTTTTATTTTTCTACGTGTAGCTTGCTAGTTTTCCCAACACTATGTATTAAATGCCCAACAAACATATGTAAAAATCTACATCACGAATCATCAAGGAAATACAAATTAAAACCACAATGAGATACCATCTTACTACTGCAAGATGGCCATAATTAAAAAGTCAAAAAACAATAGATACTGGTGTGGATGTGGTAAAAAGGGAACACTTTTACACTGCTGGTAGGGATGTAAATTGCTAAAACTACTATGGAAAACAGTATGGCAATTCCTTAAGGAACTAAAAGGAGAACTACCATTCAGTCCAGCAATCTTACTACCGGGTATTTACCCAGAGGAAAAGAAGTCATTATGTGAAAAAGACACTTGCACACACATGTTTATAGCAGCACAATTCACAACTGCAAAGATGTGGAACCAACCTAAATGCCCATCAACCAATGCGTGGATAAAGAAAATGTGGCATATACACAACATGGAACACTACTCAGCCATAAAAAGGAACAAAGTGCTGTCTTTTGCAGCAACTTGGCTGGAGCTGGAGACCATTATTCTAAATAAGTAACTCAGGAATGGAAAACCAATCATTGTAAGTTCACGCTTATAAATATGAGCTAAGCTATGAGGACGAAAAGGCATAAGAATGATACAGTGGACTCTGGGGATGATGGAGGGAAGGTTGGGAGAGGGGTGAGAGTTAAAAGGCTACATATTGGGTACAACGTACACTGCTCAGGTGACAGGCACAGTAAAATCTCAGGATTACCACTAAATAACTTATCCATGTAACGAACAGCCACCTGAATCAAACCAAAACTATTAAAAACAAAAATAAAAATGTATCCCTTTGAAAATTTTTAAAAGGAAAATGCTCAATCTGTGGTTGCTATTATTCTTATCATCCACTGTGAGCTGATGTTCTGGAGTATTTTAGTATCTGCCCAAATTTTCAATGCCTGAAAAACCCTTAGGATGAAACAAGTGAACATGTGAAAAATAAAACATTATGTTTTTAATAGTATATCGGTATGTTTGTTTTAGAATAAATGTATTTTTGCAATAGGAAAGAATTTCACTCCACTCCCTCCCAAGCACATGAGTTCAAGTTGTTAGCACCGCACTCTAACCAATGGAGCAAACCAGCCAGTTCACATTGGCTCAAGTTGGAAAACAAATTACTTCTAACTAGTTTCATTCTCATCTCCCTTATCTGGTCAGTCTTTGAACCCTGTCTGTCCAACCTCGAAACCCTCCTCAGAGCCCCCACCCTGTTGCCTATGCTGACTCTGCTCTGCCCTGCGCCTCACCACCTGTCTCTTCCACAGCTTCTTACTCTCTTCATTTGTTTCCACACCTCCAGTCTCTTCCTCTTCAATCCACTGTCTACACTGCCACCTGTGTACTGGGTTAAAACAGTGAGCCAACCCATGGATACCCACGAGAATAAACTTCCAATGGTGTTTCATTAACCAAAAAGTTCAACTTTCTTATTGTGAAATGCAGCTTGCTTCATAACCAGGCCCCAGACAACCTGGCAGTCTCACAGTCAGGCACTCACTCCTCACTGTCGTTTTGCACCTAAGTAGAGTCACACCCTGTGTAATGAATACCAGAAGGTGTCATGGGGACCAGGTCAGAAGCTACCTTCTACAGCCCTTATGACCCACTGTTAGCCAGTTTTATCAAAAACATACATGTGATACTTTTATCCCCAAAGTCTAACTCCAGTGCCCCTTTCTCCACTGGTTACAATATCAGGAGGGGAAGACGGATGCTAGTTATTGGGCTTCTCAAGTAACTAACACCTATCACTGAAATTATTCAAATCCCAGCTGGGCAACCTTTCCATGGAATTGAAGCACTGGTTGATCTCTAAGTCACTTCTCTGACTACGCATTTACCCAATGTGGGGCAGAATCCTGCTGAGGATATTAATGTCAGCCTGTAGCCAGTATGCTCTGCACATATCCTTACAGAAACTTGAGAGAATTTACCTCATGTCCTTATCTGGCCCAGTGATCTCACATAACCACATGCTAAGGCCAAGTGTATACTTGTCATGCCAGCTCTCAGGAGACAAAAATATTAAAGACTCATATGACTGAGGAGGAATGACACCAGAGATCATGTGATGCCAAAATTTAAACAACGTCTCAGTCACAGAGAGGCATTGAGAAGTGTGCCACATACTTCTCACCACAAAGGTCCTTTCCACGTTGAAACACATCCAAAGGATAGGATTGCCTGAATTGCACAAGTCCTCCCGTGCTCAGGAAGCATTCTCCAGTGCCATGCAAAGGGCTCCAGAGCTCAACTGAAAACAGCTAAGCTACACTTGGGACACTGGTATGCTCTGCCCTCCAAGACCTTGAAATCAGTAGGTTCTAATTAAACCAGAGATAACTGTGTGTAAATTTAAAACTACATAAGCCCACCATGAAGGCAGAGACTAGATTATTTATGTGTCACTAGGACATGCATATTGTCATATGTTAGGATATTTTATAGACACGAGGTTAGTTGTTTAATTACCTGCAAAGTCCTTGTTGTTTGTTATCATTGTTGTTGTCATTTGGCTATTGACAACCTTTGCAAATTCTTGTTTTGTACTTTTGTTATATATGCAATTGTCACGTAAGAGTTCTAGATAGACGAAGAACTTGTCTATAGGGTTTTTTAAAATTCTTTAATCAATAACACGTCATGAGGAGTACCCAAATGAGAACTGTAGCCATATCAACTACCTGAAGGACTAAATTGTATATATGTTTCTTCCTGGGGTGTGCTGATGAACAGTGGACACAATGTGCGGAAATAGGAAGATAAAGTCTCAAAAGAAATCTCATGTAGCTGGGATTACACCACGGCCTAGGAAATGCTAAACCTTTTGGTTATGCACCTTCTGAAAACACAGACCATTTATCTGGCACACAGTGCTACCTTGATATTTCCAGAAAAAATAAACATGCTCTGTTTACAGCTTTGTACTCAATCTGGAGTTCCACTCTCCATCTTCCATAACAGAGTTTTCCAATAGATGCGTCTGAGATAATAGAAATGTTCCCTTCTGAACAGCCCCAAATGGGAGCCACTAGTCATGAGGGGTTCTGGGCACTTGAGATAAAGCTAGCGAGGCTGAGAAACTGAATTTTAAATCTTTATTAATTTAAAGACCCGTATGTGTCTCTGGTGGCTGCTATATCAGACAACATAATACTAAAGGTTTGCTACTCAAAGTGTGGTCTGGGGACCAGTAGCTTTCATAGCACCTGCTGCATTTCTGTTAGAAATGAGAAACCATGAATCTACAAACAGAATCTACATTTTACCAAGATTCCCAGGTGATTTGCATACACATCACAATTTGTGTGATGCTGCTCTGAAATATTCCTTGATAAGGCTGATTAGCTTCTGGCTCTTCAAGGGAATAAAATCCCAGAGTTCATGTGTTCAATGGAGAAACTAGAGATTATAACACTACTCCAGTAATCTTCCTAGGAAGATACGAAGATAGATAAATGACTACAGAATTCAGTCCTCTGGAGTCCTTTTAAATGTGATCTGTATTAAACCTCACTCAACTTTGTAAGTATATTCCTTAAAAATTGTTTACTGATGCTAGGGAGAGGCCTTTTCACTGCACCTGATAGTTCCCCTAAACTTCTTGCTGATGTTGAAATTAGTTTGCCAACTCTTTTCATAATTAGAGATAAAGCTTCAAAAGCATATTCTCCTGAAAAAGAACATATAATGTTTACACAAGGCTAGTTGAAACAACATTATTTACCGGAGTACTAAATGTGATAAGGACGGGGTTAGAAAGTGGACCTCCCTGGGAACTTAAAGTGGAAAGAAAGAGAAACAGCAGAAGTGAAGTAAGAGAGAAGGAAGAAAAGCCAAGGTTCCATGCAGCATGATATACAAGCTCCTATTCTGGACTTAGAAGCCGTCATGGTTCCGAAATCACATCCTACAGAGAGTGTTAATAGCCACTCCAGCAAACTAAATCCTTGGAATATTAAAGACATGCATTGGAAAGGTCAGAGTGCCTTCAACTGATCCTCATGTTGAACCGTTCTTCAGCAGAGTCATTTGTTCCCCAGTGAGATTTGTCACTGGCAGGAACACCAGTGTTTCTTCTGTAGTGGATATTTTTGTGTGTTTGCTTGGTTTCGGGGCCAGCATGCACCTTCCCTTTTCCCAGTATTAGCTGTAGAATTTTTTCTGGGGATTTACCTTCCAGTCAGTTTCATATCAGATGGGGTGCTTATCCCACTCAAAAGTAGAAAAGATGGCAAATACTAACCATTAGCCTGGTGACTTGATTCGTTCAGAGGATTGCACATTAGTCAATTAAAACAAATCAGAAACATGGACTTCAGCTGGGACTTCTAAGAAAGATACGCTTGTTCTGTTTAGTTGGACTTGAGGCTATAAAGTGTGGAATTGTGCCAGCCATTTTGATACCACAAGGAGAGAACCTCTATGAAAATGAATCCATGTAGAACCTGAGTTCACTGACTGAAAAGATAAAAAGGGCACTAATGTCCTCTCTGAGTATCTGACTCAAATCTCACCTGAAGCCAGCACATTGTACACTGTGTGAGTCAATAGATGGCTTTTTTGCCTAAAAAGGTTTAGGTACAATTATGCATCTCTTTGAACTAAACGAATCCTAACAGATAAATCTACTCTCAAACAAATATCCTAGGAGGAAAAGAAAAAGCTGGCTGAATGCATTAACGTAAAAAATTGGTAAATGCGATGCTTTTAGTCAACGTGCAATAAGAGTTGTCTTGTGAAGACTAAACTTTCTTTTCTCCTTTTCTACTATGCACAGATTTCTGTAAATAAATGTATGGCAGGAACAAACTAAAATAAACTCTGCAGTAAACAAAATATAAAAATTAACTCGTAATCATAAGCTCTCTGTTGTTCCCATTTACTTAAGACAGTGATAACACTATTCAGCACGAGTGAAAAATTACAAGATTTTCAAATGTGCAATTTACTTACTATCTATATTTTATAGATTAAGCACAATTTAATTTTACTATACAAAAAGCAATAGAGGTTGGAGTACACACTCTTGGCTATCTTGTCTATAGTAAAATCTGACCTCTATAGGGAAAGCTGTGAGAATGGAAGAAAAAAAGGAAGACAAGTCAGTGATATTATCCAAAATGTTGAAAGCCGAATTTTATAACAGTGACCATGATTATTCTATGGCATGCGTTAAGATGTCTGGGTCATTTCTTAGTAAAACAATGTTAGCAATTAATTTGGAGTCTATTTCACGTAAGATGTTAAGTCATGTAACACACATAAGTAACAACAATAAATCACTGTCAGGGTTTCTGACAGTGCATAATGTAATACCAGGCATAGAGTAGCATTCTATCTTGAGCCACTTTAACCCTTTGCACCTCAAAAGGAAATGCCAGTCATGTGTCCCAAATGAGAAGTTTCTACAACACCAGAAACTTCCAGCATGTCCTTGCTCTTTGGAGACTATGTGCAAAAATGCATGTGTACATGGACTCATTTTAACATGAATCCTTTTTTAGAGGAAGCTAAGTGCTCTGTATCAAATCGGGAATGAGAGTTGCAGCCAATGAAGATGGAAAAAAAGAAAAGATAGCTTATCCCTTACTGCTGGCAAAGCCAATTAGGCCTATCTTTGCTTCATGACAGCTATATAAAGAATTGGGGAGTTGAGAGTGTGGGCATTTGATATGGATGTGCAAACTAATTCTTTCTGTTGGCTCACATAAACAACATTTAGGAGAATATCCGGTAGATGTTTTTTGGCCTCATTTCCCCAAACCATGTAAGGCAATACAATTTAATACACCCAGTGGTTTTCTATCTTGTATACTCTCTCTCTCTCTCTCACTCTCTCTCTCTCTCTCTCTCTCTCTATATATATATATATATATATATATATATATATATATATATGAGTCAATTCTAATTCTTTGGATTATTCCATTTGAGACTAAATTAAACTCACATTTAGATGATATGCTTGATGACTTTGATTATCTCAGTTTCTGTTACGTACTAGTGATACAGTAATTGTGCAATATGCAAATTCAGCACCAACATAAATTTTGTATTGTAATTTAATTTATTTGAATGCATTCTACCCTTTATAATCTCTTTATCAATCAGTCTTTTCTACTAGGTTGTGAACTTCTGGAAAGCAAAAGCTTCATTTGTGTCTACTTTGTCAGTTCTTTATACATAGTGGAATCTCAACTGTTTGTGAAATAAATTTAGTATTGGTTTCTACAGAGAAGTATATCAAGCATTTCAGTTAATATTTTATTAAAGAAGTCCCACAAATAAGGTTAAATAGGATTCTTCTGGACAGCATTCATTCTTATCTCACAAACATATTTTAGACTTTCTCTTAAGCATAAGACCTACAGCAATAATACCTAGCATTCCCTGACTGCTCACTCTGAGTCAGGCCAAACACTAGGCACTCTCATTCCATTATTCCTTCTGTCTTCACAACTACCTTAAGCAGTATGACTGTGCTATCTGAATGTCACAAATAATGTAGCTAATGCTTAATGTTTAGAGAACTTTATGTATCCAAGGTCATACAATCTGACACCTGGGTTTCTTGTTCTTAACTATCACCCTGTGCTCCAAAGCCAATAGGTTTTGCATGTTGATAAATATGAGAAGCAGTAGAAAAGTGCCAAGTCTATTGGAGCAATAAGGAAGTAAATACCTTTAATATAAACTTTAATTTTTCAAAGTCATTTAAGCCCAAGGGCATATATAAGGATGATTGTATGAGATCTTAAATCAGAAAATTATTTGGCTCATAAAGGTTGACATAAGCCCACACCACTGAAAAAGCAGTCTGCTGCATTCTCAGAGAAAATAGGTGTGCAGAATGGGGTATGAATCATCCAACTGGCTTGGGTTGGTGGGTCCATTCCCTATTACATCAGCCACTTCTCCCACATGTTTCAAAAATTGAAGAAAATGACACAAGCCAAAAAATTTACCGGCATTTTCTATGACAATTGAAGATGCTTGGCTGGACAAAAGTTACCCTGAAAATAGTTTAGTGACTCATGTTCATTGTGACACAAAATTTAACTTATTTGATATTTTTATACAAATGTTACAATAACTTCATTCACTTTAAAGGATTTCTGTAATGTAAAATAGGAAAAATAATTTATCTAAATTAGCACTAGAAAAAAACAACTTTTGGCCAGATGCAGTGGCTCAAGCCTGTAATCCCAGCACTTTGGGAGGCCAAGGCGGGCAGATCACCTGAGGTCAGGAGTTCGAGGCCAGCATGACCAACATGGAGAAACCCTGTCTCTACTAAAAATAAAAAAAAATTAGCTGGGTATCATGGCACGTGCCTGTAATTACATTAAAGCTGTAATTACATAAATTGCATGCCTGTAATTACATAAAGCTACTTGTGAGGCTAAGGTAAGAGAATCGTTTGGACCCAGGAGGCAGAGGTTTCAATGAGCCAAGATCACACCATTGCATTCCAGTCTAGACAACAAGAGCAAAATTCAATCTCAAAAACAAACAAACAAACAAAAAACTTTCATATGAGGTTGAATCCATTTTATTTATTTTACCAATAGCCTATATTGACTTTAAGAGTTAGCAAATAGCGTGTGAGATCAATTAGGAGAATACCAAGAGGGCTGCATTATTAAAATATTCTTGGAATCTCTATCTATTTTCTTAAGGCCTCCTTATTAGATCCAAGAAGAAATATGTGGATGTGTAAAACTAACTGCTTGTCAGAACAGGTAGAAAGTTAAGGTTAGTTTTCAAAAAACCCATAGTAGGAGGTACTTTATCCAAACTAAATCCTTACCTAATGGAGGAAAAAATAAAATTATCTTCTCCAATCATTTCTAGATTTCCAAAGATTTTTTTCTGCCAAAGTCCCCAAACAAAAGTAAGAGAATAGCAATTTTAGAAACTGTTGATTCTGAGATTTGAGAGTATGGTTGGTACAGTTGGAAAAAAAAAAAAAAAACAGATTCGATTTTCTCTTTGGGGTAGGAAAGAAAGGAGTTTGGGTAGATATTTGACCTATATGTACCTATTAGGCACATTTTAAATTAGAACCTCCATTTTTCACCCCTTTCTTATTTGAATCTTTCATCATTCCTCCAGTCTTTAAGAACTGAATTCCTTGTTGGCTGCATTTTTCTCTCAGAGTACCCAAGTCTGTGGGTATTCTGCTATTCTATATTCTATATTTCACATCCAAAAAAATGTTGAAATATGTTGTTTCGTTAAGTTTGCCCCGAGCTACGTTTTTTTGTAGGATCATACTTGGTCTTTATTCTGTTACTGTCATTTCATTCCAACTCTGCATGCAAAAGAAATAAACCTGTGTGTGAAACTCACCATTATCAATAGGAAGCCTGTTTATACTTAATAATGGAGAATTCACTTAATCAACCATTCATTCAGCATTTGAAAACCACTTATTGAAAATATTCTAACAGCCAGTGTTCTAAAAGTCTAATAAGCATATTATGTATTCACTTAACATTTTTTTTAATCCTATGTCTTCTGTGTACCAGGCATTGTAACGAACTTCATGACTTAGTGTCAAGATACCAAAGTCGAGACAGCTAAGAGGAGATCTCTGTTCTCAAAAAGGTAAAGATGAAGATGAAACATTTGTCTCTCTCAGAAGCATGAAAAATAAGGGGTTCTAGAATGTTCAATTATTCTGAGAAGTGCAATCTACATGGATACTAAATAATCTAATTGCCAGTTTTGATAATGAGGTGAAGTTCACTAATCATGCCCTTTCTTAAATAACTTCTTCCTCATGGTAAGGTAGTTTCTTCCTTTAGTTTTGGCTGGAATCATGGGCAACCTGATAGAAACTGCATCTTCAGCTTCCTTTGCAACGAAATATGACTAAAAATAATCTCTGCAAAACTTCTAAGTTATTTAAAATAAAATACATTGTCTGAGCTCTCCTCCGTTTTCCTTCATTATGAGCTATAAATATAGATAAATCATGGCCAACTTTGGTCATGCAGAGTTAGTCAGTGACCTAATGGGTAGAGGAGGAAAATGTAAGTGGAATACAAATCTCTTAATGGCCCCAGTGAGCGGAGGTTCCTCACCAGGCTAGATCAAGCAGGCGGTTTCATGAAGAATCAAAGACTACTTTCTTATTTAGACCACTATATCTTGGGATCTCTTTGTGAAAACATCTTAAAACCTGTCCTAAATAATACAATAGCCTTATTTTGCCAAATAATTGTAAGTTTCTCTATCAGTTTCCACACCTACATTAAAATTATTATTTAAAAAGTGTCAACCATAGTTTCCAAATATTCAAATTGTATTCAAATAAGATTTCAGGTGCAACATTGCTAAATAAAACTTCAGTAAGCAAAGTTCCATAATAGCAATTACTCTAATCTTAGACAAGGCAAAGAAACAATGGCTAAATCATACAATGGTTCCTGAAGGACCTACTCAGACACCACAAACAGTTACTTCTACTCACATTCCATTAGCTTAAATCAGTGATGCAGCCTGACTCAATGGGGTTGGAATGTATAAACCCCAGCCCCACCAGAAAGACATTGTTGCTCTAATAACAATGAGTAGGAATATGCAATCCTCTTACAAAGAAAACAACAAACAAATGGGCACAGTATCACAGTCTCTACCATAACCAAATGAAACAAACTTTAAATAAGTTTCAGCTATAAGGCAAATAATTTAAATGGGCTTAGATTTCATTCATATGTCTTTATCTCCTTTGTGTCAACTGGATCTCATAACTAGAAGAAAATGTATTCTATTTAGATATACTTTTAATAACATTTTAACAATAATGTTCTGGCCTTGTTACCTTCTATGAATAGAACCTATGGTCAGATATTAAAGCATTCATGCCTTCATTCCTGATACTCTTACTCCTTTACCTCTGGAATAAAAACTTACCCGCTACAGAAAAGATTTCTACCATTTTAGATCAAATGTACCTTTAGCTTTGGGAAAGGCAACCTTAATCAATTCATAAATTCCACCTATTAGAAATCAAAACAATAATTTTAATTTTATCACAAAATGATGAATAAGGACATAAAATACCCCCACACCATCCTAACAAACTTTGTTTTTTATCCTCTTAATTTTTACTAAAGTGAAATCAACAAAACTTTTAGTCAGAAATTTTTTATCCTTGAAAGGCAAAACAAAACAAAACAAAAAAACAAAAGCAAAAACAAAAACCTTCCTTTATTCTATTTTTAGTAAAGATTTGGTACATGACTACATTAACTATATGTTACCCTGTTCCCTTTTCAGCATTAACCACATCAGCAAAATAGTATCAAGTTGATCAGGTTAAGTTTTATAAAATTACATATCTGTCTAAATTGATTATGCAAAAACAGCTCTAAATAATTATTTTACTTAAAACGTAGAAGATTAAAAGGAAGCCCTATGTTAGTAAACATGAGGCTTGTATCCTAAAAGATGACTCAAACTTACTGTTTTAAGAAGCACCTAAATAGAGGAGCTTTGGTTTGGGTTAGAACATAGAAAGCTGCAAGAGACTATTGCTTTTACCTTAACAACCAAAACTAAGCCATGTCAATTATAAAATCTTAGTATTCTGAACCTACTACTGATCTGAGGATGCAAAGAGAACTAAATTCCAGAAGGTGATTAGTATTTTATCAGAGAGCTATAGCTGTTCTCAACTCTGGTAGGCAGGCAATAAAGGAACCCATCATTTAGGCAGGCAAGGAGAAATCAATTGAAATTTTAAGAAACTTATGACAACTTTATGTGAGCTAGTAAGGCATGTTAGAATCCCAAGGAACCTCAGCCACAGGGCAAGTTTACAGACACATGTCATGCTTTTTTTGTGTGTTTTTACAATTCTCTATCATTAAATACTCAGGAACTCAAAGGCTAGGCGCAAGGCAGAAGAGCTAAAAGAACTCTCCCTGATACATTCTGAGTGAAAAGATATCTCCCTAGGTGCAGTTTGGAAGTTTGGCAGTAGCTTGGTAGTAAAGCACAAAGAGGTATCTTACCAGTACTGAGGCCTGCAGAAGGGAAATTTCTGACACTGTTTAAAATATTTGAGTTGAGTAGCAAGTTATATTCAACTAAAGCTGCAGTCAAGCCCAGATCAAGCTTGGCTACAGATGAGGTTGGCCCAGACCCCAAATCTATCCGTCTATACCTGAAGGGGTATGATATTTTCTAGAGAAAAATATAATTTACCGTACACTCTACTGTTATGATATGCAAGATGTTTGCTATAAAATAAAAACATTATAAAGCAAAAAAAAAAAAAACAAACAAACAATAAAACATGGCTCATGATGAAGAGAAGAAACAGCAAAGCTGAAATATGGCCTAGATGTTATGAATCAGACTTAAAAATAATTATAATATAAAAGCATAAAGGATGTAATAGGAAAGGTATACCACAAGTATGAACAGCTGGGGAATTTGAGCACATGCGTGGAAATTTATATGTGAGCATATGCATGGAAACGATGAAAAAGAATTAAATGGAAATGTTAGATGTGAAAACAATATATAAAAAAATGAAGAATTCAATTGGCTTAATAGCAAACTGGATTCACCAGAGGGAAAAATCAGTGAAACTGAAACCAGGTCATTAGAAAATATACCAGTTAAAACACAAAGAAAAAGATAAGAAGAAAGAGGAGGAGAAAGGAGGAGAAGGTGAAAAGAAGGCATAGGGGAGGAAAGAATAAGAGGGAGGGGAGGAGAAAGGAAGTGATAGAAGTATAAAAATGAGGAGGAGAGGGAGAAGAAAGAAGGGAAGAAAGAAACAGAAGGGGGGGAAGAGGAAGAAGAATGTTCAAGATTTATGCTGTAATATTAAATGATGTAAGACTACCATAGTAATTGGCATTCCAGAGGAGGAAAGAGATTAAACAAATATTTGAAAATATAATGCCTGAGATCTTTCCAAAACTAATAAAAAATAATTCAACACCCAAGAAGTTCCATCAACCCTAACAAAAATAAACACAAAGCAAACAAAACCTGGACACATTATAGTTTAACTCCTAAAAACTGAAGATTGCAAAAATGAATCTTAAAAGAAACCAGAAAAAAATATATATATACACTACATAGAGAAACAATAATATAATGAATGAAGACTTATCACTAGAAACAATGAAAAGCAAATAACAGTGAAATAACATTAATAGCATGCCAAAGAAAAACAATAGTAAACTAGAATTCTGTATCTAGTAAAAATACTGTTTCAAAACAAAGTGAAGATGTTTTCAAACAGGTACAAACAGATAATTCATTTTCAGCAGATACTTACTATGAGTGATAAAAGAAATTCTTTAATCTGAAGGAAAATGATACCAGAACTCAGAGTTGTACAAGAAAGGAAGAGAACCAATAAGAATAAAGCTGGGTAAATATAAATTAGTAATTTTTACATATATATTATATATATATATATAATATATATGTACATATAATATATATATATATATATATATAATATGTATACACACACACACAGCTTTTAATTTAAAATATTATTGATGAGGGGGATCTGGCAAGATGGCTGAATAGGAACAGCTCCAGTCTGCAGCTCCCAGTGAAACCAATGCAGAAGGGGGGTGATTTCTGCATTTCAACTGAGGTACCCAGCTCATCTCATTGGGACTAGTTAGATAGTAGATGCAGCTCCCAGAGGGCAAGCCAAAGCAGGGTGGGGTGTTGCCTAACCCGGAAGTGCAAGGGGTCGGGGAACTCCCTTCCCTAGCCACGGGAAATTGTGAAGGACTGTGCCGTGAGAGGCGGGTGCTAACCAGCCCAGGTACTATGCTTTTCCATGGTATTCACAACCCACAGACAAGGAGATTACCCCAGGTGCCTACACTATCAGGGCTCTGGGTTTTATGCACAAAATTGGGCAGCTGTTTGGGCAGACACTGAGTGAGATGCAGTTTTGTTTGTTTTTTTTAATACTCCAGCGGCACCAGGAACACCAGCAAAACAGAACTGTTCACTCCCCTAGAAAGGGGAATGAAGCCAGGTGGCCAACTGGTCTTGCTCAGCGGGTCCCACCCCCATGGAGCCCAGCAAGCTAAGATCCACTGGGCTGAAATTCTCGCTGCCTGCACAGCAATCTGAAGTCGACCTGTGACTCTCCAGCCTGGTAGGGGGAGGGACATCCACAATTACTAAGGCTTGAGTAGATGGCTTTTCCCTTTACAGTGTAAACAAAGTTGCTGCCGGGAAAGTTCAAGCTGGGCAGAACCCATGGCAGCACGGCAAAGCTGCTCTAGCCAGACTGCCTCTCTAGATTCCTCCTTTCTGGGCAGGGCATCTCTGAAAGAAGAGCAGCAGCCCGAGTCAGGGGCTTATAGAAAAAACTCCCGTCTCCCTGGGACAGAGTACCTAAGGGGCAGCTGTGGACACAGCTTCAGCAGACTTAAACGTTCCTGCTTGCCACCTCTGAAAAGAGCAGCAGATATCCTAGCACAGTGCTCAAGCTCTGCTAAGAAACAGACTGCCTCCTCAAGTGGGTCCCTGCTCTTCATGCCTCCTGACTGGAGACACTTCCCAGCAGGGGTCAACAGCCACCTCATACAGGAGAGCTCCAGTTGGCATCTGGTGGGTGTCCCTCTGGGACAAAGCTTCAAGAGAAAGGAATAGGCAGCAATCTTTACTGTTCTGCAGCCTTTGGTGGTAATACTCAGGCAAACTCTAGGAGTTTGCTAGAGTAGACCTCCAGCAAACTCCAGCAGACCTGCAGCAGAGGGGCCAGACTATTAGAAGGAAAACTAAAAACAGAAAGGAATAGCTTCAACATCAACAAAAGGCACTTCCACAGAGAAACCCCTTCTGAAGGTCATCAGTGTCAAAGATCAAAGGTAGATAAATCAATGAAGATGCAGAAAAAACAGCACAAAAATGCTGAAAATTCCTAAAACCAGAAGGTCTCTTCTCCTCCAAAGGATCACAACTTTATGCCAGCAAAGAAACAAAACTGGATGCAGAAAGAGTCTGATAAATTGACAGAAGTAGGCTTCAGAAGGTGGGTAATAACAAACACCTCCAAGATAAAGGAACATGTTTTAAGCCTTCAGAAGGTGGATAATAACAAACTGCTCCAAGCTAACGGAGAATGTTCTAACCCAATGGAAGGAAATGAAGAACCTTTATAAAATGTTACAGAAACTGCTAACTGAAAGAATAAGAGAAGAACATAATTGACCTGATGGAGTTGAAGAACACGGCATGAGAACTTCATGAAGCATACACAAGTATCAATAGCTGAATCAATCAAGTGAAAGAAAGGATATCAGAGATTGAAGATCAACTTAATGAAATAAAGCGTGAAGACAAAATTAGAGAAAAAAGAATGAAAAGGAACAAACAAAGCCTCCAAGAAATATAGGGCTATGTGAACAGACCAAACCTATGTTTGGTTGGTGTAACTGAAAGTGACAGGGAGAACAGAACCAAGTTGGAAAATACACTTCAGGATATCATCCAGGAGAACTTCCCCAACCTAGCAAGACAGGCCAATATTCAAATTCAGGAAATACAAAGAACATCACTAAGATACTCCTCGAGAAGAGCAACCCCAAGACACATAATCATCAGATTCATCAAGGTTGACATGAAGGAAAAAATGTTAAGCGCAGCCAGAGAGAAAAGTCAGGTTACCCACAAAGGGAAGCCCATCAGACTAACAGCAGATTTCCCTACAGAAATCCTACAAGCCAGAAGAGAGTGGGATCTAGTATGCAACATTCTTAAAAAATTTTCAACCCAAAATTTCATATCCAGTCAAACTAAACTAAATAAGCAAGGAGAAATAAAATCCTTTACAGACAAGCAAATGCTGAAGAATTTTGTCACCACCAGGCCTGTCTTACAAGAGCTCCTCTTATAAGCACAAATTATGGAAAGGAAAAGTTGATACCAGCCACTGCAAAATATAACAAAATATAAAGACCATTGACACTATGAAGAAACTGCATCAACTCATGTTCAAAATAACCAGCTAGCATCATAATGACAGGAACAAATTCACATATAACAAAATTAACCATAAATGTAAATGGGATAAATGCCCTAAATAAAAAACACAGACTGACAAATTGAAGAGTCAAGACCCATTGGTGTGCTGTATTCAGGAGACCCATCTCATGTATAAAGACATACATAGGCTCAAAATAAAGGGATGAAGGAATATTTACCAAGCAAATGGAAAGAAAAGAAAAAGTAGGGGTTGCAGTCAATCCTAACCTCTGACAAAACAGATTTTAAACCAACAAAGATCAAAAAAGACAAAGAAGGGCATTACATAATAGTAAAGGGATCAATGCAACAAGAAAAGCTAACTATCCTAAACACATATGCACCCAATACAGAAGCACCCAGATTCAGAAAGCAAATTCTTAGAGACCTACAAAGAGACTTAAGACTCCCACACAATAATACTGGGAGACCCTACAACCCTACTTTCAATATTAGATAGATCAACGAGACAGAAAATTAACAAGTGTATTCAGGACTTTAACTCAGCTCTGGACCAAGTGGACCTATTAGACGTCTACAGAACTCTCCACTGAAATCAATAGACTATACATTCTTCTCAGCACCCTGTAGCACTTATTCTAAAATTGAGCACATAATTGGAAGTAAAACACTCATCAGCCAATGCAAAAGAACAGAAACTATAACAAACAAAAGTCTCTAAACAACAGTGCAAACAAATTAGAACTCAGGATTAAGAAACTAACTCAAAACTGCACAACTACATGGAAACTGAACAAACTGTTTCTTAATGACTACTGGGTAAATAATGAAATTAAGGCAGAAATAAATAAGTTACTTGAAACCAGTGAGAACAAAGACACATGTACCAGAATTTCTGGGACACAGCTAAAGCAGTGTTTAGAGGAAAACTGATAGCAATAAGTGCCCAAATAAGAAAGTGGGAGAAATCTAAAATTGACACTCTAACATCACAATTAAAAGAACCAGAGAAGCAAGAGCAAACAAATTCAAAAGCTAGCAGAAGACAAGAAACAACTAAGATCAGAGCAGAACTGAAGGAGCCAGAGACATGAAAAATCCTTCAAAAAAATCAATGAATCCAGGAGCTGGTTTTTTGAAAAGATTAACAGAATAGATAGACCCCACTAGTCAGACTAATAAAGGAACAAAGAGAGAAGAACCAAATAGACACAATAAGAAGTGATAAAGGGAGTATCGCCACTGATTCCACATAAATACAGACTACCATCAGAGAATATTATGAACACCTCTATACAAATAAACCAGAAAATCTAAAAGAAATAGATAAATTTCTGGACACCTACACCCTCTCAAGACTAAACCAGGGAGAAGTCAAATCCTTGAATAGACCAATAACAAGTTCTGAAATTGAGGCAGTAATTAATAGCCTACCAACAAAAAAGCCCAGGACAAGATGGATTCACAGCCGAATTCTACCAGAGGTACAAAGAGCATCTGGTACCATTCTTTCTGAAACTATTCCAAACAACAGAAAAAGTGTGACTCCTCCTTAATTCATTTTATGAGGCCAGCATTATCCTGATACCAAAACCTGGCAGAGACACAACAAAAAGAGAAAATTTCAGGCCAATATTTCTGATGAACAGCAATGTGAAATTCATCAATAAAATATTGGCAAACCCAAGCCAGCAGCAGATCAAAAAGCTTATCCACCATGATCAAGTCTGCTTCATCCCAGAGATGAAGGCTGCTTCAACATATGCAAATCAATAAACATAATCCATCACATAAATAGAACCAATGACAAAAACCATGTGATTATCTCAATAGATGCAGAAAAGGCCTTCAATAAAATTCAACACACCTTCATGCTAAAAACATTCAGTAAACTAGGTACTGATGAAACATATTTCAAAATAATAAGAGCTATTTATGACAAACCACAGCCAATATCATACTGACTGGGCAAAAGCTGGAAGCATTCTCTTTGAAAACCAATACAAGATAAGGATGCCCTCTCTCACTTCTCCTATTCAACATAGTATTGGAAGTTCTGGCCAGGGCAATCAGGCAAGAGAAAGAAATAAAGGGTATTCAAATAGGAAGAGAGGAAGTCAAATTGTCTCTGTTTGCAGATAACATGATTGTATATTTAGAAAACCCTATCATCTCAGCCAAAAATCTCAAGCTGATAAGCAACTTCAGCAAAGTCTCAGGATACAAAATCAATGTGCAAAAATCACAGGCATTCCTATACACCAATAATAGAGAGCCAAATCATGAGTGAACTCCCATTCACAATTGCTACAAAGAGAATAAAATACCTAGGAATACAACTTACAAGAGATGTGAAGATTCTCTTCAAGGAAAACCCTAAACCACTGCTCAGAGAAATAAGAGAGGACACAAACAAATGGAAAAACATTCCATGCTCATGGATAGGAAGAATCAATATCATGAAAATGGCCATACTGCCCAAAGTAATTTATAGACTCATTGCTGTTCCCATGAAGCTACCATTGACTTTTCTCACAGAATTAGAAAAAAACTACTTTAAATTTCATATGGAACCAAAAAAGAGACCATACAGCCAAGACAATTCTACACAAAAAGAACAAAGCTGGAGGCATCAAGCTACCTGACTTCAAGCTATACTACAAGGCTACAGTAATCAGAACAGCATGGTACTGGTACAAAAACAGAGAGATAGACCAATGGAACAGAACAGAGGCCTCAGAAATAACGCCACACATCTACAGCCATCTGATCTTTCACAAACCTGACAAAAACAAGCTCTGGGGAAAGGATTCCTTATTTACTAAATGGTGTTGGGAAAACTGGCTAGCCATATGCAGAAAACTGAAACTGGACCCCTTCCTTACACCTTATCCAAAAACTAACTCAAGATGGGTTAAAGACTTAAATGTGGCCAGTTGTGGTGACTCAGGTCTGTAATCCAAGCAATTTGGGAGGCTAAGGAGGGCAGATCACCTGAGGTCAGGAGTCCAAGACCAGCCTGGCCAACATGGTGAAACCCCATCCCTACTAGAAATAAAAAAATTAGCTGGGTGTGGTGGTGCATGCCTGTAGTCTCAGCTACTTGGGAAGCTGAGGCAGGAGAATAGCTTGAACCCAAGAGGCAGAGGTTGCAGTGAGCTGAGACCACAACACCGCACTCCCACCTAGGCAACAGAGTGAGACTCTATCTCCAAAAAAAAAAAAAACAAAATAGACCTAGATGTAAGACTTAAAACCATAAAAATCCTAGAAGAAAACCTAGACAGTACCATTCAGGACATAGGTATGGGCAAAAAGACTTCATGAGTAAATTAACAAAAACAATAGCAACAAAAGCAGGAGTTGACAAATGGGATCTAATTAAACTAAAGAGCTTCTGTACAGCAAAAGAAACTATCATCAGAGTAAACAGGAAACCTCCAGAATGAGAGAAAATTTTTGGAATTTATTTATGTGACAAAGGGCTAATATCCAGAATCTACAAGGAACTTAAACAAATTTACAAGAAAAAAAAAAACAAAAAACCCCATCAAAAAGTGGGCAAAAGACATGAACAGGCACTTCTCAAAAGAAGACATTATGCAGCCAACAACAATGACCAGTTATGATGAAAAAGCTCATCATAACTGGTCATTAGAGAAATGCAAATCAAAACCACAATGAGATAATATCTCACACCAGTTGGAATGGCAATCATTAAAAAGTGAGGAAACAAGAGATTCTGGCAAGGCTGTGGAGAAATAGGAATGTTTTTACACTGTTGGTGGGAGTGTAAATTAGTTCAACTATTGTGGAAGACAGTGTGGCAATTCTTCAAGGATCTAGAACCATTACTGGGTATATACCCAAAGGAATATAAAACATTCTACTATAAAGACACATACACATGTATGTTTATTGCAGCATTATTTAAAATAGTAAATACTTGGAACCAACCCAAATGTTAGACTGGATAAAGAACATTTGGCACGTATACGCTATGGAATACTATGCTGCCATAAAAAAGAATGAGTTCATGTTCTTTGCAGGGACATGGATGAAGCTAGAAACCATCATTCTCAGCAAACTAACACAGGAACAGAAAACCAAATACCACATGTTCTCACTCTAAGTTGGCGTTGAGCAATGAGAACACATAGACACAGGGAGGGGAACATCATACACTGGGGCCTGTTGGGGAGTGGGGTAAGGGAAGGGATAGTATTAGGAGAAATACCTAATGTAGATGATGGGTTGATGGGTGCAGCAAACCACTGTGGCACATGTATATCTATGTAACAAATCTGCACATTCTGTATATGTATCCCAGAAATTATAGTTTATTAAAAAAAAAAAAAAAAATCTGACCTCCTGTAATCTCAGCACTTTGGGAGCCCCAGCCAGGAGAACTGCCTAGGCCCAGGAATTGGAGACAGCCTGAGCAAGATGGTAAGACCTCATCTCTACAAAAATTAAAAAAAGAAAAATTATCTGGGAATAAAAATAAATAAATGAATTAAATAAAATACTATTGACTCTATAGGATGAAAATAACATCTGTGTATTGGAGGTATTTTACATATATAGTGAAGTAAAATATAAAACAAAAATGATAGGAGAAAGAAATTGAAATCATTCTTTGTTAAAGTTCTTACAGTATCCATTTTATTTGCAAGTAAACTGTGAAAACATAAAGATGCTGTATTAATCTATTTTCACTCTGCGGATAAAGACAAACCCAAGACTGGATAACTTATGTAGAAAAAAAGGGTTTAATGGACTTACAGTTCCACATGGCTAAGGAGACCTTACAATCATGGTGGAAGGTGAAATGCATGTCTCATATGGTGCCAAACAAGAGAAGAGAGCTTGTATGAGGATACTCCTGTTTTTAAAACCATCAAATCTCATGAGACTTATTCACTATCATAAGAATATCATGGGAAAGACCTGTTCTCATGATTCAATTACCTCCAACTGGGTCCCTCCCTCAACACATGGGAATACAAAATGAGATTTGGGTAGGTCCACAGCCAAACCCTATCAGATACATATTGTAACAACTCAAATACCTAATAAGTAAACAACTCGAAAAGTTGCACATAAAATATATGATCTATTGAAAATAATACAAGAAAAAAGAAGGGAGGGATAAAAACGAATGAGATTAATAATCCAAATAAAATTTAAAGACCAAGATGATAGATTAAATACAACGATATCCAAAGGAAAAGACTATCAGATGAAAATGACAAAAGCAAGACTGACGGCATGAGCTTCACAAAATAGACTTTAACTATAAAAGTAAGGCAAGATAAAATTAAAAGATAAAAAAGGGCATACCGAACAAACGCTAAGCATAAGAAGCCTGGTATGCTCTATAAACATAAGAGAAAGTGGATTTAGGGCAAGCAGTATTATACAGGATAAAGGGAAACTTTTCATAGCAATAAAATGATCAATTAATCAGTTAGACATAGCAATCCTAAATGTACAAGCCCCCAAAACAGAGCTTCAAAATACACAAAGCAAAAACCAATGAGAGTAAAAGATAACTCTTGCTTCAGGACAAGAAGAAATAGTAGGGACTGGGGTTACCCTCCCATGTAAGATAACATTTTTAACAAAAATATATGAAGCTATTATTTATTTTTAAAACTGTAGGCTGGGTGCAATGGCTCACGTCTGTAATCTCAGCACTTTAAGAGGCTGAGGAAGGTGGATCACAAGGTCAGAAGTTCAAGACCAGCCTGGCCAAGATGGTGAAACCCCATCTCTACTAAAAATACAAAAATTAGCCTGGCATGGTGGCAGGTGCCAGTAATCCTGGCTGCTCAAGAGGCTGAGGCAGGATAATTGCTTGAACCCGAGGGGTTGGAGGTTGCAGTGAGCTGAGATGGTGCCATTGCACTCCAGCCTGGGCAACAGAGTAAGAATAGGTCTCAAAATGAATAAATAAATATTAATTTTTTAAAACTGTAAAAATGCATTAAAGTTTCACAATCTCTGAAAGACAAGAAACAAATGAGTTGAGTTCCAAAATTACTCCAAGCTTACTGGCTTCAGGTTGCATCATAGGGACCAAGCAGGACCATAGGGACCACAGCAACCAAGCAGGACCTGGTAGAGGCCAGTTGGCTGTCAGAGTTGCAGAGAAGGAGCAGAGAACTCAGGGAGAACAGTACGAACTATAAGCCCTCTGAACAGAGGACTGGAAAAGAAGAGAGTTGCCCAAAGAAAGATCCCAGCGGGAAGGAGAGTCCTCAAAGATCTCCCACAAATATTCAGCAGACTACTGATAAGCACATGCTTATAGGGAAAATATCCAAGCTGGAGACAGAATCACCCAAAAGGATTAGGGAGAACAATTATTCACATTCACAAAGGGCTAGCAATAGTGCCCTTTCCCACCACATTGGAAAAACCCCATGATTTATGGGGCATTGGAGAGAGTGTGTGAAAGGTGTTGCCTCAGTAATGGGGAATCATTAGGCCTTGATTGAGCACTGCTCCAGCTTTCCCTAAATTAATCTTAAAAGCAAGACCGAAAGGTATCAAATTGTTTCTAAGTAATTTAACTGCATCCCAGAATAAAGCTCTAGAATACTCATAGGAATACAAAAAATAACAGCACTCACAAAGTAAAATCACAATGTCTGGTATCTGATTAATAATCACAAGACATTCAACGAAGGAGAAAAGTATGGCCCATAATGAGGAAACAAATAGGCAATGAGAACCAACCAAGAGCTGACACAGATATTAGAATTAGTAGAAAAAGACATTTAGACATTTATTATAAAAGTTTTATGTATTGAAAACTTAAGTGGAGGCATAGAAGATATAAAAGAAGACTCCAAACTATTAGAAAAGAGACTACAATGTGTGAGATTTAAAATACACTTAATGAAATTAGCAGCAGATAAGTAATTGTAGAGAAAAAGATAGGGAACTTGAAGTCAGAACAATAGAAAGTATCAAAATTAAGGCACATTAAAAAAGAAGTTAAAAAAAATGAACAGAACATTACAGAGCTATGAGAAAACAAAAAAAGTTTTATGTATATGCCTTATACATGTGACCTTGGCTTGAGCAAAGATGTTTTAGACACAAAAGCAAAAGGAAAATGTATAAAAGTATAAATTAACAAATTGGAATTCAACACCAAATTTCTGCAGTTCAGAAAACATTTTTGAAGAAAATAAAAAGGCAGTTTATCGCCTAGGAAAATAAATTTGCAAATTATATATCTGAAAAAGGACTTGTATCAGGAGAACTTACAAAATTCAGTAATGAGAAACTCAATTATAAAAAACAGGTAAAAGATTTGAACAAATATTTCACAAATAAGTATGTGAAAACATGTTCAACATCATCATTCTTTAAGGAAATGCAAAGTTAAGACCACAATAGGGTACCACCACTCATTTATTGGAATGACTAAAATTTAAAAACTGACCATACCAAATGTTGGCAAGGATGAGGAGGAACTGGGGCTTTCCTACCCTGCTGGTGCAGATGTAAAATGGTACATTGACTTTGGACAACAATTTGGCAGCTCCTTGAAAGGTTAAATATTCAACTAAAACATTATTCAGACATTAAATCCCAGGTATTTACCCAGGAGAAATTAAGGCCTATGTGTATGTAAAGATTTGTACATAAACATTCATAGCTGCTTAATTTACAATAGTCCAAATTTGAAAATAACCAAAATGGCATTAACAGGTGAGTGGATAAACAAGCTGCAATATTTTCATACAATGGAATATTATTCAGTAATAAAAAGAACTATTAAGCAACAGCATGGATACATTTCAAAATAATTCTGCACAGATAACTTTTGCACCAACCTAATACATACCTATGGTCCCCATTATTTGAATTCCAAGAACAGGTAAAATTACTATCTAGTCAGGAGGCAGTTGCCGTTTGCCAGAGAAAGGTGGGAATGGACAAGAAAGGAGCACAACTGACCTTTCTGGAGTAATGGAATCTTGGTTTTGGCAGCAGTTATTTACATGAATATAAGTGTCAAACTTCCTTGACCTGAATACTGAAGATCCATGCATTGTATTATATGTAAGTAATGCCTGAGTATTTTGAAAGATGAATCCTGAAAAAGTAAATTCCTTTTTATACCACCCTTCATGTAATTTTCTGTTTTTTCACATTGCTATTGAAGATTGAGCATATTTTCCATATTCATAAAAACAAGCTCCAGACATAATTAAAATATATCAGATACTATAGAGAAAATATAGAAACATTTTTTTTTCACAGCACTCTCAAATGCAATTCCAGGAAAAGCAGAGAAAAAAACCCAAAGTGATTTTCTAGACCAAAAACCTTCTCCAAGTTTAGTTTAAACCCCATGTTTTCTTCATGCCCAGATAATTTTCCTAATTTCAGTTCATCTGAGGATATTACGAATTAATATTGATTTTCATGGTCATTTGAAAATAAGTGTTCAAAACCTGTACTCTCAGGGTTTTAACAATAGTCCCAGCCCAGCCAATTTAAATCACATTCCTAAGATCGTTTCCGTGTGTTTGTCGTTGTTATTGTTGTTGTTGTTGTTATAAAATAAATCTGAAAGTAAAGGCAAAATTTTTAAATTACGAAAACGGAAGTCCCGCTTTACTTACCAACTCTGGGCTGTCATCTAACACATCTTAGAATCTTCAGAGAACCACGCCCGCCAGCAGAAGAGACCACACCCCTAGCCAGAAACCACCTCATTTCAGGCTGCTGAACCCACACAAGATACACCTGACCTCACTTATCTTTCCCACCATCAGAGCTACACTGAAAATGAGTAAAACTTGGACATTTATCAATTCATTTCAATGGACGATGGTGTTGGCTGAAAGATATACAATTAGGAGGGAAGAAAAGAGGAAAGGAAGGATTTAAAGAAGAAAGAAAGAAAGCACTGGGAACAGGCCAGCAGACTTAATACCTATGCACTGCTGTTATTCAAGTCTCTAAAAAGTGGAGAGAACACACCTGCCATACAGGATTGTTCACTGGATTTTTTAGATTAAATAGCACACAACAAAAAGTGTGAGACTTGCTTGTGTTTCTTTACTGGCAGGATTTTGTGATATGCTTTGACATTTGAGGACCCTACCTTACTGAATTTGAAAGTTAGAAGAACTAATTTCCATTTGGACACAGTTGTGTGCGTGTGTGGTGATTATGCTACATTGGTTCCTTCAAGGGAGAGTAAAGCCACACCATTTTAAGCAGGCCAAAGCATTCTCCTTTTAGGGCAGAAATAATTAAAACATATGTACAGCCTACCTATCTGTGGGCTTAGGATCGAAGAAATTTGTTCATTATGTCTCAATGAAGCTTACAGGGCCCTTCTCTTTCCTAGAAACCATGATGTGGACAGCACTTTCTAGGGTATGCAGGGTACCACCTGAATAATATTCCATAGAGACCAGGAGTTCCTTCTTCCTTCATTAAAGCATCCAAATTTGAATCTCAGATTATTATACTATCCCACCTGGCTCCCATCCCTATTGCAGCCACCTCTCATTTCTCAAGGGCTCTAGCTCCTGGGCCGACAATTCATCCTCCTTCGGTGTTTCCTATGTCCAAACGGATGATTCTTCCATTATTCTGGTTTCTTAGATCTTTGAGCCCATTCATGCTTAATGATCATGTTCTTCAACCTATCTTAGCTATTTCCTTACCATGCTCATACAACAGATCAGTGGTTCTCAAAGTTCCATTTTGCTATCACTGGAGAACTTACTAAAAATTAAAACTATCATCCTCACCTCAGCCCTGCTGAACGAGGAAACCTGGGATATGTTGCAGCAATCTCTATTAAATAAGCCTTCAATAAGATTATGGTACCCAAGTTTGTTCCCAAGTTTGTTATTACCAAAAAATGCAACCCCTCTGTAATTTCAATTGCAAGACTCCCACATTCTGACCTCAATTTGATTATAGTACCCTAACTCCAATACCCCTTGCACAACAGGACCTCATGTCTCCCGTAAATATGCCTTGAACTCACTTTCTCATTAATATTACTCATATTTAGGTTATTTTCATTTTATTCATTTAGCAAAAATTCAACCCTTATTAAGAAAAAACTTCATCCCATTTCTGGCCTATATGCAGTCCTTACAGTGACCTGCAATGCCTACATGATCTGACCTGATTTCCATTGTCACCAACCAATATGAAAAGAGCTAAACATGTTTGACTAAAGAAGATCTCTTTAAATGTATGGACACACCCTCATGAGCCTCTTGTGCTGCCAGGCAATCATCCTATGTTATTGAGAAAGAACAACTCTCAGTACAGAACTTCTATCCTCACTTCCACCCACCTACCTGCACATGCACTCTTATATTCTGCCTTCCCACCTGTTCCCCTGGATTCTGTGTGCTTCTATCTAGGTCAACCTCTTCTACTTGTATATCAGATTTCATGCCCTCTTGCCTACTCAGGAATGTTGTCCTAGCTCCTATCCACTCTCTTCTGCTTCCTCATTCTTCTCCCACTCTGCCAGATCCTTCTGACTACATAAAGCATGCTGTTATTCCTCCCATCCTAAAAATTAATATCTTCCCCTTCTAATCACTGCCCTGTTTCTCCTATTTATAACACATTTCCTCCAAAGAGTTATTATCTATGCTTTTTTAATATATATATAATTTGTCCTCTCCCATTTTCTCTTAAACATACTCATTAGGCTTTCACTCCCACCACTCCATCAAAATGTTCCCGAAAAAGTCGTCATTGACACTCCTGCTGCTTATCCAAGGGGCGATCTTCAGTTTTCCACCTGCTTGAGCTGTCTAATGTACTTGACACAACTCTTTCTTCCTTGTAGCACTTCCTGCTCCTAGCTCTCCCAGTATTCCTCCCACCTCACTCTGACCCTTCTCTGTCTCCATCCTCATCTCCATAGCAACTGTATACCAGAATTCCTTATTTCTCAGTCTTTGCTTCCATTTTATTTCATTCTTTACTCACTTCTTCGGTGTTTCCATCAGAGGTTTTAAATACCTTTTGTCCTTACAACCTCAATATTTATAGCTGTGGTCCCCACTGCTTCACAAACTCCACACAGGTATAGTCCAACCACACACTAGACACCTTCACTAACGGACATTGAAAATTCAGTATGACCAAACTTGAATTACTCTTCTTCCTCAACAAATACACTCTACAGCTTCTCACCTCTGTTCAGGGCGGCCTCACACTTCTAGCTCCTAACGTTAAAAACTTTCAAATCACTGTTGACCTGCTTTTTATCTTCCACATCTCCCATCTAAATCCATCAGCAAACCTGTTGACTCAAATCTGATGCCACAAAGTTCGAACCATCTTGTCTCTCTCCTGGATTATTGAGACAGCTTCCCAACATTATAACTTCCCTTTCAGTCTAATATTAACCAGCCAGAGTAATCCTCTAAAAACATACATCAGATTATGGCACTCCTCTGCTCAGAAGTCTCAGTCTCTTCGCACCTTATCTAGTCAAAATTCCAAAGTCCTTACAGTGACCTGCAATACCCTCCATGATCTGATCTGCTTCCTATGATGTCACCTACTACAATGATCGCCTTCAATCATCTTGCCCCAGCCATGTTTGTCTCCTTGCCGTTCACAGAGCATGTCAGGCACTTCCATTCCCCAGGGCCTTTGCACTTATTGGAGGGAATGACTTACTTCCTCACCTCCTTTTAGTTTCTGTCAAAAATATCCGCTTCTCTGTGAGGCTTACCTTCCCGCCCCTTTTCTAGCAGTGCTTACCCTTCCTTTGCTTATTTCTCTTCATAGTCCCTATTTCCTTCTAAAATGCTATGTAATTTACAAGGTTATGGGTTCCCTAAAGGCAGAATGGCCTACTTCATTTGTTTGTTTTATTGTTGAATACCAATTGTATAGAATAGAGTGCTGGAACAGACTAGTCATCAGTAAGTGGTTTTTGAATGAATGCGTGAATAAATGTCAGGTCTCTAAAGGGGAGCAATAAGGCAGACACTGTGTTTGCTGGAGACAAGAATAGGTCACAAAAGCTTGGGCTGTCATGCATCAAGACTCATGCTTGCATAAATTATACAAAATTATACAAAACCAATAATTGTTGCTTTTGCATGGGAAAAAAATTTTTAAGTGTCCTCTCACCTAAGCCAGCTTTGCAATCAAAGAAAATATACAGAACAGATCATTTTTAACAGAGAAAATACAAAATGTTTTTCCCTGCATAGCACTACAGAGTGTACCCATAGGGCAAGCTAATTTAATGATTTCTCAATGCTTCACCATTTATCCCTAAGTCTTGGCATCTGAGATGGCTCTCCCCTAACCCCAATGTTAGCAACAGTCTCCTTACTCTATATAACATCAGGTTCCTAAATTTTATTCCCCCAAATTTAACTTATCTTTTCCATTTTGTCATCACATAACACACACAAAACTTAAGCTATTTCCTAAAAAAGACATGGATATTAAGGTCATGAATCCAAAAATATATATATAAGAAAGCAGAACTAGGACAAAAAGATTTACTTGACACTGTGCATAAGGTGTCTTCACACATTTTGTAATGGACCAGATAGTAAATAGTTTAAGTTTTGTAGGGCATATAGTCTCTACCTCAACTACTTAACTCTGCTTCCGTAGAGCAAAAGGAACCATAGACAATATGTAAATGAGTGAGTATAGCTGCGTTCCAATACAGCTTTGTTTGTGAAAACAGGTGCATGGCAAATCAAGCTGCTGGACTGTTGTTTGCCTGCTCCGCCCTGTGTCTTCCCTATCCAGCCAATCATTATTTCAAGGGTCAACACTGCTTCTTGAGTGAACAAAACTGTCTACATATTTTGTATTCAGAACAATTTGTGGGCAGTTATAATGACATTGTTTCAGAGTTTATGAGTTCTGAGTTTTGCTCAAATCATTTAACTTGCCTTCCCAGAGAAAGTGCTGAAGAATGTTAGAGACAGCAAATGGGAAAGCCGTAAGAATTCTATGGAACATTCTTAAAAGGAAAATACAATGAGTCTATTTATTCAAATAGATAGCCATATTTACATAAAGTGGGTACTTTGAATTTGTAGAGTGTTCAAAAATGTGTTTATACATCTTTCTCTAATTTTCTGTGAATATAATCATTGGGACTTGGCAGTTAAAACACAAGGATCAAATTTGTAGCCATTAGAAAAATTGTTGAAAGTCACTGTCCCAGGTAGATAGAAACAGTAAAGATGGCTTAGTCATCAGAAGTAAAGATGAGTTAAAATAGATTTGGGGATTACATAACACTTTTACGCCCACTGACCTTTGCTTCTTTAACTTTCACCAGGATATGTGGTATGACAGAAAGTGGCATGAAGGAAAATATAGCAGAGCCCAACATGAGAAACATTTTGTGAGTCCAATGCAGTGGTTTCAGGAAGTAGCTTTTTTGTTGTTGTTGGCAGTAAGAAAATGAAAGTGAAGAAACAGACTGGCAAACTTACCATGTTCCAGGCAGTTCCCCAAGTGCCATATATATATATACGTGTGCGTGTGCGTGTGTGTATAAATGAATATATATATATATTTATATATTTAATTCTTAAGCAACCCCATGAGGCAAACATGAAGTCTCAAGTGTCCAATGTCCCAAGTTTCCAAATGAAACAATTGGAGAACAGATACGGTAAGTGATTTCCCAATGTATCCTGTTAATTAGAGACAAGCTGATATTTAAACTTATGGAATACAGTTCCAGAGCTCATGCTTTTATTGACTTCACTATACTTCCTCTCAACAGTTAACAGATTAAAAGGACAATTTTAATTAGGAAAATGTCAGCCCACCAGAAAGCAAAATTTTAAATACTAGTAGAGGAAGTTAGAAAGTAGATAAAGCAAAATTTCTACAAAGACATATTCAGGTGCAATTTTAATTTTAATCTTGGAAGAGAAAGGAGACATTTTGAATTAAAACAGAAGAAAAGACATACTGGGATGAAGATCAGGGAAACTACACTTTCTCCCACCCAAGCAGAAGTGCAGACATTAACAGCTGGCCAGTGGACACAGGTCAGGACCCTGGAGGGTATGGAAATAGCTTAAAGTATCTCCTGTGGAAAACTTGACAAGGTCCCCCAAAAGCTAAATCAGATGACCTACTCAGGGCCCAGTGGGGGCCAGGTGGTACAGATTTATAATGGGCCCAAACAAGGAGCATATTCTGACACGAGTAAAATGTACCAATTGTAAATCAGTTATCTATTCATTAAGGCAATTTCTCTAGTGACCTGTTAATTTAACCTATTTCATCTATTATAAATTCAAAAGTTAGAAATTGTATCCCTTTTTAAAGGATTCTACACATCTGATTGTCACTAATTCAGACTGACCTTCTCCCTAATCAGTCCAAATCTTTGATATTTTCTCTACTTACTATATTTCATCCATAAGACATGGATTTCTTTCAGATTTTGACATCTCAGAAATCTAGATGTCTTATACTCAATGATCAAATTGGGAGCATTTTTCCCCAGTGGTAAATGAAAGAATGATATATCTGACAATGCATAGTGGTTTGGATTGGATGAACCACATCATTTACTTTGCCTCCAATTAATGTGAACACTTCCAAGCCAAGGAAAGGCAAAACATTTAACCTCAACACTACTCAATATTGATAGCTTCTTATCCTACCTAACATATTTCTATATGTTCTTTCCATTCACATCAATTTTAAGTGATAGATATTTATTATCCCTTCATTTCACAGGTGAGCACTTTCAGAGAAGTTAACTCTCCTGCACAAGGCTGCTAGCTGACAGAGCCAGCAGCCTCATGAGGTCTTCTGGCACCAGCCTCTCGCATCTGACTAGCCACTATGATTATTCTTAGGCTTTTGCTCTGAATAAAATTCTCACTACCCTACATTTCAACTAAGGTCTGAAAACTACCTGTACAACTTTGGTTGTAGCTGGCAACCTTTTACTCAACAATATAGAGCAGTAGCATATATAAGAATCTTACTCCAAATCACTTTTTTTTTTTTGAGACGGAGTTTCGCTCATGTTACCCAGGCTGGAGTGCAATGGCGCTATCTCGGCTCACCGCAACCTCCGCCTCCTAGGTTCAGGCAATTCTCCTGCCTCAGCCTCCTGAGTAGCTGGGATTACAGGCACACGCCACCATGCCCAGCTAATGTTTTGTATTTTTAGTAGAGACGGGGTTTCACCATGTTGACCAGGATGGTCTCAATCTCTTGACCTCGTGATCCACCCGCCTCGGCCTCCCAAAGTGCTGGGATTACAGGCGTGAGCCACCGCGCCCGGCTCCAAATCACCTTTTAATCCCAAACAATAATAAGAGGCGTAGAAGCTGCCTGTAAAACCACTTTCTACCCTTTTGATTTTATAAGTCACGGACAACATAAAAATTTCAGATTCTATTTTCTGATAGGTAGAAGCCTTCTTGTGTGCAAGAAAACAATTTATTTAACAACAAACAAACAAAGATCATGCAGAAAAACTGCTCTGCAGAATTGGGGCAATATTTTGAGCTGATGCAATGAATAAAGATAGCCAATGTCAGTCAACAGCCAGTGGAAAAATAGCCCTCAACTTCAGATTGATTTGAAGCCTACCAGAATGACAGAGTGAAACATAACACAAAACTGTCACAAAAGTCTGTTATTTATAGAGAATTGAATTAAATATGACAATTGACCAATAAAATTACACAAGTTAATTCTTCCTTTCAGGCATCACAAGACGGTGTTTACCTTATATTACCCAGAAAATGGACTGTAGATGATGATGAACTTTCCTCAGATTAACAAGCAGCCAACCAATTTGGATGTCCACACAAACAAAACAATCAAACTTCCAAATTACAGTCTGGCTGAAGAATCACAATTATTTTGAGAGTTTGGCAACTAAAACAAATAGACTCAAAGCCATAGAGTTAGCAGGATGCACTTGGAATGAGGGTCTGATTGCAGCCAGAGAGAGTGAAAAGGCCAAAAGAGATGCTAGAGAAAGAGGCTAGTAAGGAAATTTTTGAATACACTCAGTGACATGGACACTTAACAAAGTTCTACTATAGCCTCATACTATTAGACTCTAAAATGTATTGCTAAGGAATGGTAAATAAAACAGCATAGCACTAAGGCAGGGATAGATCCAACACAGGTGGAATACAGTAATTTAGCCAAATCAGTGGAGACAATATTTACTCATGAACAATTAGTTTTGGAACAATTGGCCAGCAGCTTGGAAAACAAGGTAAAACTGGATCACTACTTATTTCCTTAAAACAAAACAAATTCCAAACAAATCAGAAATCAAAATGTTAAAATTAAAACCAGAAGAATACTAGGAGAATACATAGGAAAATATTTTATAATCTTGGAAAAAAGGGCTTTCTAATAATATCAAAAATCAAAAATAAAGCAGTTATTTATATAAGAAATGATCACTACATTTAACTCCATAAAATTGTAAAGTTTCTGCAGAGAAAAACATCTTTACAAACTCGGCTGAAGGATAAATGACAACATGGAAAAGCAATTTTTAAAACATATATCCAAAAAAACCAAAATACCTATTTTTTTAAAGTTTCTGCAAATAAAAAAATCTCAAAACAAAAAGGCAATAGCTATTTACAAGGCACTTTTCAAAAGAAAAACTAATACAAATGAATCTGTGTGAACAATCTTAGTTGGGTGATAAAAATGTTCTAAAACTGATTTAGGATGATGGTTATACAACTTGGTAAATTTAATTTAAAAAAAGACAATCATTGAATTGTACACTTGAAATGGGTGAATTATATGACATGTTAAATATGCCTCCATCAAGTTGTTAATAAATGACCAATAAAATTTAAAATAGATGTTCTTCCTCATTAGTATTCAAGGAATGTTAACAATGCTTCTTCAATGGTCTCCTCTCTAAGCCTCAAGGACACCACATTGTGCAGGTTTTCTTCTTGCCTCTCTGATAGCTCCTCGGTGTCCTTTGTTCATTCCTCTACTCTAGAGACGGCCATTCCTTGGGCTTCTCTGTGAGCCTCCTTTCCATCATACCACACTCCCTCCCTAGGCGTTATCACCTGCAGAGGTTCTGCAGCAACAACAGCAACATAGTATAAGACAACATTCCAGGCCTTCTTTCTAAGCTCCAGAATTATGTATCCAACTTTTTGCCTGGCTGCATGCCACTTGGCCAAATCACCAATAATCTTCAGTGCCATTCCTGACCCTGTTCACAATTCTTCTCAAGAAGTCCCTCCTCTATAAATGATATCTCTATTTTCACACTTGCTCACAGCAAAATTCAGATTTAGCCTAGGTATATTTCTATCCCATGTGTACCTCATCTAATCCATTTCCTATTCCTATGAAATCTATGTCAAAAATGCCTTTGAGTTCCATTTATTTCTTTACCAGTTTAGTCACTCTGCAGTGCAAATAAATCATCATGATTATCTTCCATTGATCCAAGAGCATTCTAATTGGTTTCCACTCTTACTCTGTTCTTCACTAAACTATTCTCCCAAAACTGAAAACACAATTTTTTTAAATGCAAATAAGATTTTTGAGGCAGACACCAAAGTACACCACTCAGATCCCACTTCAGTAAAGACTTGTTCAGGAGCTGAGAGTGTTGCCAGCCCCCCAGCGTTGTTCAAGCTGCAAAGACCTGCCTTGCCCCAGGAGGTCACACTCCCTCCTGGGGAGGCCCTCATCCAGTGATTGATCAATGTGAAGTTATAAAAGCCCAACTAACTCAACCCAACTGGGGACCCTTCTGGAGAATCATTCTAATTCCACTGGCTGTGGAGGCAACCAAGGCTGTCATTGGGCCCAAACCTCAGGGCGCCTTATCTCTCTGCCCAATCCTTCTTCCTTCTCCTGCTTCCACATGTGTTAATCCGAGACTAGTCCTTATTTAACATCCTTCTCTCCAGACTCTGGCTCAGATTGCGTCCTCGGGAATATTATATACAAGGCCTCTGAAACCATGTGATGGCTTTATTTGGGTCCTACTGATCAGACAGATTCCTCTCTTCTACTCTCCTACCCTATTCTGCTGCGTGTTTGTTTTCAAATACACCAAATTACTGGAGGCCTCAGAATTATTATGCTTGGTGGATCCAAAATAAGATTTTATCCTGATGACGATTTCCAAACTACTGTAGACTATGGTATAGAGACCACTCATAGATGACACATATTTTTACTTTATAAGCCTCTTAAAGGAATGGCTCTTAGAAGGCTTGACATTCTCTACAGCACCTGGCACAGAGCTTTGCTCACAAAAGACACCCAATAAATAAATAAAATGTGTATGGATTAGGTTACTTGGCAGCAAATACTCTATTGCAAGACGAAATCACTGTCAACAAGAGCTTGCTCAAAACAGCTCTCCTACTAGAACTAAAGCAAACTGCAAAGAGACAGGAGACAATTGACATATAAAACTTACAGCTGTCTTCTATGGTTAAGATCAGAAATTCTTCCAAAGCAAACTAAAGTACAACCTCAGCAGTGACTCAGACTCAAGAAGTAGCAAGATGTACATTGGACTGTCTTTTTTCAACTCCAGTTTATCACATTTCAGAAACTCCCCTTCAGGAAAGATTTCTTCTTGAACAATTCCATACTAAATTTGTCCTCTTCTCCTATTGAATCTTTGTGCAAGTAGATTCAAAGACAAAGAATTCCTTTTTCCACCTATTCATAGTATATCCTTTCTAATCCCAAGGCCCCTTATTAATGCTATTTTCCTTTCCATTCAAGATCCCTATGAACAAACTCCTATGATTCCAGTTTGTGTGTAAATACACACAGTTAATTATGATGGACTATACATCCCTGAAGCTAACTGTGACCGCTTTAAGAAGAACCTCCCTCTTTAAAGGCCCTTGGAAAGTAAGTATGGTGATTTAAATAACTAGCTGGTGTGGTGGCTCACACCTGTAGTCCCAGCATTTTGGGAGGCTGAAGTGGAAGAATCACTAGAGCCTAGGAGTTTAAGACCAGCCTGGGCAACATAGGAAGACCCCATCTCTACGATAAATGAAAAATTAGCCAGGTATGGTGGCACATGCCTGTGTTCCCAGCTACTCAGGAGGCTGGAGTGGGAGGATCACTAGAGTCCAGAACTTTGAGACCAACCTGGGCCACATAGGGAGACACCATCTCTACAAAAAATATAAAAAATTAAACAGGTGTGGTGTCACACACCTGTGTTCCCAGCTACTTGGGAGGCTAAGGCTTCATTTAATCCTAGGAATTTGAGGCTGCAGTGAGCTGTGATTGCACCACTGCACTCCAGCCTGAGAAACAGCAAGACCCTGTCTCAATAAATAAATAAAATAATTAACTAAAAATTTCAGAAAAAAAAATAAATAACCCATTTGTTCCCAAAAGATCTCCAAGAGAATAGTACCATGATCATACAGGCAGGATAATGTATCTTTGATCATGAGTAATACATTTGTCTTCGTATTTTAGTATTGATAAATAAACAGCTGATATGATAAAAATCATTATTAAACAGCTCTTAAAGACACGAGGGAGAGGAACAAGGAAAAGAAAAAACAGGTAATAGAAGTTGCTGGGAGAAAAGGGATAACAGACCACCTTTAAACAAGCCAGAAACTTAATTATCACCTTTACTTAAACCAAACACCCAGTCTCTTGTTTCAAGGAGACCAGCTCACAGAATATTTTTCATGACTAACCTTATGTTTGCAACTGAAGATTAAAAACTAAATATTATTTGACAAGTTTTTATATGACAACATAAAGAGTGGCTAGGGCCCACTGTTGACTAAGACATTTATGCCAACCTCCTTTGCCTGCCAAAATATAGCTTCAATAAGCACACATAAATTTTATTTTTAATAAATAACCACAAAATAGTTTCATAAACACACTAAACTGTGGATAATTGTAGCTTACAATAAAGATGTGTTACAGTTTCGGTAAATAGAAGTTACACAGTCTGAATCTGGCACACGCTAACCCCATCGTATGGATTGATGTCAAACCAGCTCAGGCTGGAACACCCTGGTGATTTTCTTGGTAAGAGGCCTACGTGCTAACTACTTGGGTTCCTGCCTTCTTCCAGCAGCCCTCCTGTTTGTCTATGCAGACATTAGGCTTCAGAGTCCTGAGAATTTAAAAGGATAGCTGAGGTCTCTGCTCGGTGTCCCAAAGGGTCTTTGCGGTAAGAAAAGTTCTTTATGCCCTGACCAACATGTAGACACCTATGATACTTTAAAATGAATAAATAAAGGGCGTTTGGTGAAATAAATGCTGATGTGATGAGAAGGAACCAGTGAGAATAAACTGTTCTTTCTAACTTTTCTTGGAATTTACATGTTCCTTTTACTCAAAAGATCCTTTTGGAAGAGTGTATTGCCTTTTCCTCTGTTGGCAGACATTTCTTTCTCTCTCTCTCTCTTTTTTTTTTTTTTTTTTTTTTTTTTTTGGTATTCCTTAAAAAAAGCAGCTTATTGAAAGCTTAACGAATTTTTTTTCCTCTATTAGAAGTCAGCTTTATATTTAAGCTTCTCTGACCACACATGTGCTTTGATGAACTTCCCTCCCGTTCGTGGAAAGGAGTTCTGGGTTCCTAACACTTCCAGCTCCAATTCCCCACATTCTTTTTCACTTCACATCAACCCCTGGGAAAATTAGAGTGAGAAAAGTCAAAGGGGGACTTTTTTTTTTAAATGTGTTGAGCTTCCTCTTGAAGACGAGGAAAGAGAGTTTTATCTCTAGTAAAACAGGCCCTTTTGTGAAAAGGAGACATGATGATTGATCAAACAGCATTCAGAATTCCAGGGATGCCAAGATATTGCTGGAATAAATGGTGGAGATGACCCAAAGACCCTGTGCTGTTTGAAAGTGAATAAAATTACTCTGGCGACATGTTCTGCATTCCTGTGTGTATTCGGCAATTTACATGCTTTACATTCTGCCTGTGGTTACCTTTCACTCAGGTCTTAGCTCACAGTTGAATTTATTCAGCCAGAAATTTACTGGGAACCTCCTTATGGGATGTATGAAACTGGGCCCTAGGGCGGTTGGGGCGGGCAGTGTGCATGGTAAGAAGGCAGAATAGAGTAAGAGGGTGGACCTGACATCAAGAAGTGCTCAGCCTGAGGGCTCAGAATATCAGAGCCATGGATGAAGGGCCTCATGAACACAGGGAGAGAGTGACTCACTCTGCTGGAGGTTGACCTCCATCAGGAGGAATGCCTCATAATGTTTTGCGACCTATGAAACTGGCAGCCTGCAGTGCTGCCGCACAATTCTGTTATGTTTTTCAGCACTGCCAAGGGTAGATTTCTCATCTTAACCTCAGTCCTCCTCCAATCTGCATCCTTTACAATCCTACACAACCCCCAGCAATAGCTCTCTAAGCAAACTCTCCCTGACTCCAGTTAACCACTGTTTCTATCCTCACCCCAAATTAAATTCAACACTTTCTGAATGTCTCTTATTAAACAGCTATGTGTAGAAAGCTATGGAGGACACAGAGGTACAAGATGTTGTGCATCAAAAAGTTTATCACCTGGCTGGGCGCAGTGGCTCACGCCTGTAATCCCAGCGCTTTGGGAGGCCAAGGCAGGCGGATCACAAGGTCAAGAGATGGAGACCATCCTGACCAACATGGTGAAACCCCGTCTCTACTAAAAATACAAAAATTAGCTGGGCGTGGTGGCACGTGCCTGTAGTCCCAGCTACTTGGGAGGTTGAGGCAGGAGAATTGCTTGAACCTGGGAGGCGGAGGTTGCTGTGAGCTGAGATCGAGCCACTGAACTCCAGCCTGGCACCTGACGACAGATCAAGACTTTGTCTCAAAAAAAAAAAAAAAAAAAGAAAAGAAAAAAAAAAAAAGCTTATCACCCAACAGAAGAGTTAGACATGTAACAATTTAAGAGGGAAAAAAAATGTTGTAATAGAGCTGCAAGTGCTTTGAGAACTTAGACAAAGTAGTGACACGTTTTGGTTTGGCAGGATTGTGAAGTTTTCACTAAGGTTCTGGCAAGTAAACTGAACCAAGATGCACGGACACATTTCCTAGAGCTCCAAGAAAAAGCATGAACAAAAGACCAAAGGTATGTGGGTAGGCAACCAAGAGTGTTCGAATTTGAATGTGGCCAGGGCTTGGGATACATGAAAAACAGAAAAAGAGAGAAACAGAGAAACAGAAAAAGAGCTGGAAGGGCAAGTTCAGGCCAGATAAAATCCAAATCAAGAAAAGTAAAAGTTACTCTGTGGGTAATGGGGAAGAGCTGAAGTTTTCCTAGGAAAAAAATAACTTCCACTGCCTTGTGGTTAAGAATGCTAACTCTGGAAGCGGTGAGAAGGATTGATTAGACAGGATCAAGCCAGGAGCTGGAATGGACCCATGTTAATGACCAAGTAAGTGAGCATAGAAGACTTTTAAGTAAGAAGCCCTGTAGAGGCTGAAATAAATTTTTCCTAACATGGACGAGCAAGGCTCCACCGTTCTGCCATTTTTCCTTTTTTAGTAATCAAGGCAAATAAACAAAGACATCAGATGTCAATGGAATGAAATGGCTATAGACAGAACTGTACAGAACTAATAGAACCTTCTACAACAATGGATACTGAGCACTTGATATGAAATCACTCTGACTGAAGAACTGAATTTTTCATTTTGTTTGATGTTAATCACTTTTAGTTTACACAGTCCTATGTGGAAAATGCTATCATATAGGGCAGCGTAGCTCTAAAGAACAAAATTGTACTGACTGAGCCAAAAGATTCAAAGCATTTTGGAAAAATTTACATTATTCTTCTACCACCCATCGGACTTCAATGGTGTTGCTGAATTTAGAAGATGGTGTCTATCAAAAGCCCCATGTGAACATATAATAAGATGCAGTGCCTGTACTTAGCTCAGGCATGAAAAAACTTCAAAATATTTTCACTTTTAAAAGGGATCCCTTTAAGCTGTTCAGAAGGGCCATCTCTTACCCCCCGTCTACTCAGGATTGCCTATCAGTGGGCACTAAGATCACAGAGGTCAGGAAGAGGTTGACTAGACTAGGTCTCTCTGACTTCATAGAGAGGAAAATCTGCCCCCTGACTATTTTCCAATGAAAGTTTCCCAGTGAGTCATTGCCCCATTATAACCTAAACACAGCAGAATGGCCATGGTGTATTGTTAAGTGTTTTTGTAAGCTGATTTGTGGTGTTAACTTTCTGGATCATAGAAATGGTTTTGTTCAACATTTTTTTTTTCCATAGGTTCAGAGTCAAGAATTATAATCACTTGCTAAGACTTTGAATTCTCCAGGTAGCTATTTCAAGAATGTCCTTTTGAAGTTTTCTTGGAAACTGATTCCTTGTTGTATGAATTTTAATACATTATATGTCATGGTTACTGGCCAGCTATCAGGACACCAGAACTTTTTAGCAATTCACTATTTATAATCCATTATGGAATATGGTAAAATCTCTTCTAGATTAAGTAAAACCAGGATTAGATAACATTTTACTTGCTTATCTCTCCAACAAAATATATAAGAGAAGCATTGGAAGAAATTTAGCAATGAGAGACTACTGAAATAACACTTAATTTACACATTGGTTATTTCCAGTAGAACAAGTATTTTGAAGATGGCTACAATAATATGAATCTTTGATAACCTTTAAAAACAAAACAGATTGATTTGAAAACAGAATGAAATAGATGTTCCTAAAGCCACAAAGATGAAATAGTGCTTTTCAAACAGTGGGTCACAACCAACTAGGTTATGAAATCAATGTAGTGGGTCAAACCAATTTTTTTAAATCAGAATATTACTTTTTATTTCTTTCTTTTTTAAATTATACTTTAAGTTCTGGGGTTCATGTGCAGAATGTGCAGGTTTGTTGCTCAGACTAATTTTTAAAACTAGAACAGAATAGAAAACATCAGTGTACTTCACACATATTAAAGGTAGAAAATGTTGTATTCTAAAACTATCAGTTGTGTTTATGTCAGTGTGTTCTAAGTCGTGATATAAAAGACATATTTTTTATAGAGCATTACTTTACCAAGACCTTAAAAGCCATTGATCGCCAAATGACAGCACTTGAAATTTCCTGCTGAATAGATTGTAGGTAACAAATATTTATCAAACATTTGTTCTATGCCTGATATTAAATTCATTTATACGGTGAATACATGCCTACTTCTTTCAAGTAATTTACCATCTAACAACATATAGACACAAATAATTATAACACCATGACTACCATAATAGACATGAAGAGGCATGTTAGAAACATGACAGAGGGAGCCTCCACTTCTACATGTGACAGAATGCAGACAGGAGACATGAGAAACACTTCACAGAGAGAGTGGCATTTGATGTCATCCTCGAAAAGTCACCTACAGGAACAAGAGAAAGGCATTCCAAGAAAACAGAACACTTTCTATAAAGGTTAAGATGTGACGTGTGCTATGCCTGAAGTCTGGAGTGGTACTCTAAATGTTATTGCACATTTTAGTCACATAAGATAGACTTCAAACTTAGACATATAGTGAAAGTAGAGATAGTTTATTTTCATTAGGTTTGAATTATTAGCAATATGCTCATGTTTGATTCAGATCTTAAAACCATCACTTTTAGGAGCAAAGTTTTCAAACGAAGAATTCCTCTCAAATGGGTCAAAGGTTAGGCTTCCTAGGGAAGAAAACAAAAGTCATTTGCATTATAACAGGGTTTAGCAAGAAGTCACCTATGGCTCAGACTGCTTTGTTTTGGTGGTTTGAAGAACACAAATATTTATTAGAAAACAAAATCACTGTACATTGTAAGAAAATCAAGAAAATTGGGTCATGCTTTGTTATAACTGCTATGGGACATAGATCATTTAACTTAATTTCACACTTATAAAATTTACATTCTATGGTAGAGCTGGAGTAGAAATTGAGGCCCAGAACATTAGGTATGTGTGTCATGAATAATCATAAAAGGCTTTAGAACCAATTTAGGCAATATTGATAAGCATGAAATTATAGAATTGAAAACACTAATTCAAAATAAAACTTTTTGTTAATTTTTTTCTTGGTATTATTTATATTGAGTGTGACTATATTTGTTATTTATTTAAAATCATTCTACTTTCTTTCCTTTTCCATGATTCCTAACAGAAGAGCTTTTCCAATAGTGTTTCAACTCACAGGCACTAAATGATACAGCAAGATCTAACAGAACTTTATATATTAAGCAAAGTAATAGCTAAAAAGATATCAGCAATAAATTATTGCAGACTAGGTAAGTAATCTGTCATTCTTTTAAAAGTAGCATGTGTATGAGCATTCTTTCTCTGTGATAGGAAAACTATTTTAGTTACTTTTCAAACAATCTCAAAGAGTGAAAATGACCTTTGTATTTTAAATTTTGAAAATTCCATGAGAATTGCCACTATAAAGATGTTGACATGGCGTTCCCATGGCCTCTTACTCCCAGAAAGTGACTGTTATTTTGTTTTGTCTTTTAAAAATAATGACTTGGATTTGAAATGAGAAAATGAATAGTAATATTTCTAAGCTTTGCCATTACACAGTTTCAAAACAAAAATTAAACTGTCCTGCTCAGGTACCTATTAAATTTTTTAGGTCTTAGAAGAAAGAAGCACAGTAATTATAATTGCAGACTCTACGAAAGACTTAAAAATCAAACAAATCCAAAAGAGTCGTAACTTTTTAAGGCAGTTCTCAAGTGGTTTCCAGGATAAAAAAAGTGATTATGAGTTTGTGTTTGGATTTGATTTTCATCCTGCGGGAGTGAACATTAAACCATAAATACATGTATCTTGGAGGAGAAGCCCCAGCTTCTTTCCCCAATTGTCTGAATGCTCGAATGTCAGATTTTTCAAATTCTTCTCTACCTTGGAGAAATCAGATATTTCCAGGAGCACCAAGATGGATGCTTTTCTTTTCAGCAAGACTTCAATTGTCTACCTGTTTATATAGGAGAAGCTCTGTAATTTCATCTCCACCACAGAAGACAATCATTATGATTACATGAGGCACTGGTTTAACAAGGTACACCTAATAGGCACTTCTGCTCATCAAATCTTGCACAAACAACATTCTTTCATTGTGCAACATGTAAAATAACTTCATCTTGTTGTAGCCCCTGACACTAAGGCACAGCATACTACCTCTTGACCGACTTTTCACTGGAAAGCAGAAAAGTCATCACTCTGTCTTAGAGACTGTGGCCTCTGTTCATGTAGTCTACATGAAAGCAGAAAATGGAGGCATTTTTTGCATTCTTTGCACTCACTGAGGGATTTGGGGTATACCACACAACAGAGGACATGTCTCTCTAAGCACTTGGTGAAAAGAATGTGCCTCATAGAACACAGCTTTTTGCAAACTCATTGGTTTCCCCAGTTTGTAAATTATAAACATCCTCTCCCTTATCCTTTTATTCAAACAGATGCATGTGCATGCACACACACACACACACACACACACACACACACACACACAATTTGAAGAAAGCAAGGCAAAACCAAAAGACCCTGTAGAGCAGCAAAAGCAAATGAAAGGAAGACAAAACTTTAAAAAGGCGAGAAACAAATGTTAAAAGGGAACACAACCCAGGGTAAGAATCCTAGAAAAGGGAAAACAGAATGTTTGAGCACTGCAAAAGGGAAAATGTTTCAAAGGAGTGAACAAACACCCAGCAGAACTGCAGTTCATGAGTGAATTTATGAACTATCATTTCCTTTCAAGCCCGAAGGTGGAACACGTGGATCAGCTTCTCCTATCTTTCTCTAGTGCCTTGGCTGTTCCTGTGTTTTTCTCACCGTATCTCACATTTTTTTTTCTTTCAAACCTCCCTCCTTCTCAGGAGGTAAATAGAAGGTGGCCCCTCTATAAATGACTATTATCCCTTCAGGGTGAGGAATGTGTAAGAACCATGTCAGGAATTTCAAGCAGCCCAGCAGCGTTAGGCTGAGGCAGAGCTGTTGTTTGCAGAAGGGAAAGCAAGAGAGCCTGGACACACGAATAATGGAGCTGATGTCCTCTGAAATCACTGCAGCTTATGTTTCCCATTTAGGTTAAAAAAAAAAAAACTGATAGAGTCACAAAGAGGCACTATGAACTTGTAGCATTTCACTTATATACGGAACTTATTTTGATGTGTTCCTTCCATCCATTTCAGACTTTGGGGCAAGAGAAGCAGCCATCTCCCAGAGTTTTTCAAATCCTGCCTTGTGCAGCAAATATCACAGCTGCACCCTTCCTGTATTATGCATTCATGAGGTAACTCACAGAGGAATACATTCTTTCCCATGAGTTGTTTTGCTGGTTTCTAGAGCAGAAAGGAATTAAGTGTAGATATGGCAGAGATCCCCAAACCTTCTAAAAGAGAAACCAGAAACCAGACTTAGCTGCCTTTGTGGGTGTGCGTGTGTGTGTGCGCGTGTGTGCGTGTGTGTGTGTGTGAGAGAGAGAGAGATGGAAATAAATAAAAACATAAATAGGTATAGATAGGTAGATTAGATAGATTGATAGATCTAGAAGAAGATCAACAATGTGTATGTCAGAGGCATGTGAACCAGAGCAACTCCATCTTGAATAAGAGCTGGCTAAAATGAGGTTGAGAACAAGTGGGCTGCATTCCCAGATGATTAAGGCATTCTAAGTCACAGAATGAGGTAGGAAGTCAGCACAGGCTACAGGTCATAAAGACCAAACAGGCTGCAGTAAAGAAGCCAGCTAAAACTCACCAAAAACAAAATGGCCATGAGAGTCGCCTCTGGTTGTCCTCACTGCTACACTCCCACCAGTACCATGACAGTTTACAAATGCCATGGCAATATCAGGATGTTACTCTTTATGATCTAAAAAGGGGAGGCATGAATAAACTACCCCTTGTTTAGTATATTAATGGAAAACAACCATAAAAGTGGGCAGCCATATGTATACGTGTGTGTGTATAAAATGTACACACACATATATAAAATGCACACACACACACACATGTGTGTGTATAAAATGTTTCCCGTGTGTGTGTGTGTGTGTGTGTGTGTGTGTGTGTGTGTATAAAATGTTTCCCCAGCTCACCTTTTTAAATCCCTGTGGCTATTTTTGTGTGCATATGTCTTTTCACACAAAGGCGATATTTATGACTCACGATCAAAAAGCTACACAAAAAGTTACCTAAAGACTATTAGGGATTGCCAATGACCAAATCATGACCCAACTTTTGGTCTTGTCCCAGAGGACTATATTTAGGTAGCAGTTCATCAAGAAGCAGCAAATACATCTGCAGAATTTAGACTCTAACACTAACTTATTTGCATGTGGTCCTCAACTTTTAGAGCCCACATGCACTGATATGAAATCTCCTCTTATCCTACCCTCAGATTCCAGCTTAAATAAGAGAACAGCCGTTCTTCATAAGACGATAGTTGCTAATGCTGATAATAATGGAGATGATGATGATGATAATGAAGTGATAGTCATGGTGATAGTAACAGTAATAGCAATAATGAAAACCATCAACTACAAATAGCTACCATTTGGCAGGCATTAAGCTAAGCATGTTTTATGGATTAATTTATTAAATCTTCCAAACAACTCCGTGAGCCACGACCTATCCCTATTTAACAGGTGGAGAATCTGAAGCACCAAGATGTTAGGTAAATATTAAATATCATACTTAAGGCCACACATTGGTAGGTGACAGAACCCAAACTTGAATGCAGAAAATTCACCTTTAGAACTTGTGCTCTTCATGTCTACTATCTGCTGCACGATGCCCATGCGTGTTCTGAACCACTGAGAGCTTGGGCTCATCCACCAGATGTTCAGGTCAGGCGCAGCGGGGATGAGGTATGCACGTGTCTAAGTGTGAAAATGTATCCAGCTGACTCTCTCTGGGCAAGTTTAGAGCCAATTGCTACACAATTGATTGGGTTATGTTAGGGGCCAACACAAGCAAACTGTTTCACAGTCTGGCTATTCCTTTCACACAGACAAAGTCAGCAAGGCCAGCCCTATAGCAATGCAGAAAACATCTCCTGAATGGATTCTTCATGGCTTTCCCAGCCGATGCACCCCAAACACTGATGATGCAAGACATGTCATTTGTGTTCTGATACTCCACCTAAGAGACCGAAAATAAAATGACAATACAATATACAAACCCACGATCACACTAGATAACAGAGACCTGAGGAAAGAGGCAGAAACATTTTGATACTAAAGAGCTCTAGAAAGATCCAAAGTTCACAGTACCCCCAACCCAACCTCTCACAACTGCTGTCATTCACACACACACACACACACACACACACACACACACCTGACAAAAGCCATCAAAATGGCAGACAAAAACAGTCATACAGCACTAGACAAAATAATAAGTGCTTCAAAGGGATAATAAAAGTGAAAGACGGAGAAATCCTTCATTCATTCTACACAACAATCACTTATTCAACAAATACGGTGTATCAGAACGTACAGATATAAGTTAAGGAACTGCCAGTCTAGTACAAGAGATAGACAAATAACAAAGTATAGAATATTCACCAAGTTTATATGTCAGTCTTTTCTGTGAATCACTGTGTGTTATGTACATACACATAAGTTTTTGTAAAATGGGTCTGAATCAAATAGCCTATCTTATATAGGGATTAGCTACTGTTTGGTGGTTCTACATATGTCTCTTCCCATAGAAGAGTTAGTGGTCAACTCTTAAATATGATTAATTTCAACTATCAATAAATCTTGACAACACAGTTAGTTTTTTTTACCTGATTTTTGGTTCAATTCCTGAATTTCAGGCACCTACAACCTGACTTCAGACATATCTTCAAGTAACTTTAATTAATGTATACTGGGGCGGTATAAGAGAGGACCAGGTACTATGTTACAATATGTACATAGACCTCGCCTTTCTCAAAAGGACTTTATAATTTGTTATGGTAATGAGGCAGGAATATAAATAACTTTGCCACAAAAGGCATATAAATTATAGTGAGAGAAAGATAGATCATATTTGGTTGAAGAAACTCAGACACAGTTTTTCTTTTAATTTAATCTAAAATCTTCAGAGAAGATTTTTTTAAAAAATGAGAAGCTGAATTCATAATAGTTCTCACATTTTTAAAAATATAATATTCAATATCCTTTATATCTGAAAATCTCAGCATTTTCTTCTGTTTCAGACATTTAAGCAGCTGACGGACTTAGCCAGAGCATTTTTAGAGGGTGTGGGTTTGCCTACACTTAGTAATGCCCACACTTGTAACACTTGTGGAAAAGAGAGCTAGTTTCAGGTACAGTTTGATTCAGAGGCTCAAATAAAGACATTAGAATAAAAATGTCTCCATCCCTGTACTCTGCCTCCTATTGGGTTAACTCATTTTCAGTCTCCATGCTGTGACTCCTGTCAACTCCAGGCTCCTTCTCCCAAGCTCAGTCTAGCAGAGAAGAGAAAGTGTTTTTTTCCCGGGAGCACTTCCACCTTCTCTGGATTCACTATTTCCCATCTCTACAATAATCGTTGTGGTTAAGGGGCTTTGATGCACTAAAGGACCAAGCTTGAATCACAGATTCCATTCCTAGTGTTAAATATGGCACCCTGCCAGAACCAGATGGACAGAGTAGAAGAAGATGATCCCTCAAAGAGAAGGAAATATATCTGATGCTGAGTGTTTCAAACAAACAGCCTCTGCTCATACTTCATTCTCAGGGAGATGATATACACATTAATCTTATATTTCAGTTATGCATGAAGCATAATGAGGAATTCCTCGAATGAGGAATTTAAAAAAGCAAAAATATAGTTGTGGTTTTTGAACCAAAGCTTCAATCTAAATAATTGTTTCTTAATTCTGCGGTGGACTTTTAATGAAGGGGGTTCCACAGTCCCTTGAAACCTTCGTCTTCTCTTCTGTAAACTCTAGAATCTCTCCTGCTGAGCTCAGATATGCATTCTGCTCCCCTTCATGAGGCTTACCTTTCATTGATGGGAAAACGACTCTAAAAAGAAAATACATGCTGACTCTCTTCAATAAAACACATGTTGAGAAATTGGGAGAAACGGCACCCTTCAACCTTGTCAACACATTGAAGCTAAACAGGAGAATATATGCAGAAGCAGGAAACAACCAGACTACACATTGGGTACTTGTCTACCAGCCCTGCTCTGTTCTCAAGGCAAATTCTTACTGCAGAGACTGTCTAACTGCAGAAAATGTACCATGGCTCTGAGAGCACTGTTCAGTGATAGAAATGTAGGAAAGGAAGAAAGATCATAAATGCATATTAATGAATTTATTCCAGAGCATATCATCCTTTTTGCTAGCATAATAGTAATCCAAGACCAACAATCGCAAGTATTAAACATACTCAAACACCCCACCAAAACTCACTCTTCCCCATCATCTGTCTTTTCAGGTGATTATCATTATATTTCCAGTACAAAGTTTTTTGCAAAGGCATCTTAAGTCGCTTCAAATTCTCTTTGGAAATAAGTGTGGTTATACATTAACCCCAATGGTTTCCTCATAGCAGCAAGGAAAATAGCAAGCCCTCAATAAACGTCTTATGAATTGAATTAATAATGATGGCTAAAAGGGTACATGTGCCCCACCTGGGCAGAATGTCATAATTTTAACAAGGGCCTGCAGAAGCCTGCCTGGAGACAATGCCATGACTCAAGGGAATGAATATTAGGAATTTTTTGAATATTAGGAATTTCAAACACCATGGTAGATGCAAGGTGGGAAACTGTCAGCTTGTACGCTATTTGAGGGCTTCCTGATTCCACTATTTATCTTGCCAATAAGTAGAATGAGTTTCATCTGCATTAAATCTGCTTACACTAAAGTAGCAACCTCTGAAATAAGTTTTGTATCCACCAGCCTCATTCAAATTAGATTGATTTTCTAAATACAGTTAGTTTTTTGGCAAGATTATTTCACTCATATAAAAAATTAAACATGAGAACTTACATATGATTAAGAAGTTTTCAAAGAATCTTAAAAACATGTTTGATGAAATTATACATTTATGTGATGACAGCTCCTACATATTCAAGTATAAACGCCCAGCTCTACGTATTGCACAAGTCCAGAGGGTGTTCCATTCATGTTGAACTTCGTATAAGTGGTACCTCCTGGAGGTGGACAATGACGTGATCCAGCACATGAATCATTCTCTTAAAATGTGGTGTGTTTATGAATGTGTGCTTGTGGATGCAAACACATCCTACACCTGCATCTTTATCTGTCTGCATATCTCAAACTAGATTTGGTCTTTCATAACTTTTCCTCTACACAACAGATAACAAACTGACTTGGGATTTCCCAGTGAATTTGTAATGTGGAAGCTCCCTTCAAGCCATTCATATTCCCCTATCGCCATTCTACTTTTGAGCAACTGTAAATTATAACTGCAAATGAATTATTTAGCCACGTATGCCTTGTCCATAAATGTATTTAGGAAATTCATTTCATCTCTTTCTTCCTAGAATATTATTATATACTTAATATCAAGACTTTTGTGTATGTGTGTGTACTTATGTGTGTGCACATGCATGTACGTGCACATGTGTGTGTGTCAGAGAGAGAGAGAGAGAAGGAGAGAAACTAACCAAAATATCCATTTATCTCAACACCATGGCAACCATAAACAGAGTTCTTTTCCATAAATCAGGAGAACAGGTTGTGCAGCACATGTCAGGAACCAAATACGTGAGCCTCAGCAAGGCAATTCTGCCTCTGAATCTTACTTTCATTTTAAAATTGCATATTTAGTTTTAAATAAGTTATAATTTATTAGTTGGTGAAGGTCTACTTGGTTGGCTCAAAATATACAGACTATCCTTAGTGGATTCAACAGTGAAAATAAAATGTATACTTCTGTCAAGACTTACAAAAAGTCATAAGCTGAAAACAAAATTGAGAAATCTGACAGAAGGTGTAATATTTTCTTTTAGGTGAAGTTAATGTGAATTAATTGTATAAAGCTTCCTAACTCCAAAAATGAAAATCAAGCTGGACTGTAAGAGGAATAACACTTAGCTAATCTATTCAAACTGGATCTCAACCAAGTTTCCAGGGTAGAACAGACGTATGACTGGATACTAGTTCCCAGTACAAGTTTCCATTTTCAAAATATTTCCTTTAAAAGAAAAAAAGAAAAGGGCAGAATACCAATTTTAAACTTTAAAGAAAAATATCTTCGCCGTATATATTCCTGGAACCCTGCTTAGTACTGTCTCACTTCTTCCCCTTACCTTAGCATTCTTCTAAAAAGAGACATTGTTGAATTTACGTGATTCTTTCTGTGGACAGGGCCACCGTCATTTACTATCCCAGAGAAAGAAAGAGCAAGCTCCTACAACAGTATAGCATTTCACATACTTAATCCTTCCCACTAAGGTAATCCGTTTATTTTCCCCTTATTTCCTCCTATATAGATTTTCCTATGAAATGTGTATTTATACTCTGCTGATTTATATCTGTGGGAAATCAATGTCTTTCTTAATGCCGAGACTTGAAATAATCCATTCTTAGTGGCAACAAGATTATGTTCATGGAGATAATTTGCCTGTGAAATACTACCCAGCAGTCTTTTGAGCCTGTGACCCTCACTTTGCTCTGTGGTGCATTTTGCATCTCCTGATTAAACAGTGTCTGCAAACAAAATGTATCCGCTAGTAAATCAGGTAGGAAAGCCGCCTAGTGCTTGCTAAGATGGTGGCAGACAGAGATATATCATTCATTTCCGTCAAATTCAACTTCTTCCTACTTCTGTAAAAACAATTGTTTTGCAGATGAGTGAGTCGATGGTTGACACCAAGTTAACTAAGAGTTTCCTTACTGCTCTTAAGATCCCAGGGCTCATTAAGTGGGAAACATAGAGCCTGGAACTACGTACCCGATATCACCTTTTTGTTATGTGCATAACAACACTGATATCCAAAGTGTTTAAAAGACATATCTAACATACCACAGATGATTAGCGCCAAATCAAAACAACAGCCCTAAGTCTTTGGCTAGTACTGCTGGTTTTCCAGGGATTCAGTAACATGTAACATGTACATCATTTCAGAGTTGGTATATTCATCATTTTGCTACACATATACGATAAAAGTCACTTCCGAGAATAGTCTGGCAAAACCATCAATAGCTTACCAAGAAAAGGGAAAAACTTTTTCTCCTGCCTTGTGAACTCACAGAATGGAGGTGCCCATTATACAGAGTGGGCAGAAGGCTTGCTCTAGCTCTATTAACTGCATTTGACTCCAGAAGTCTTTCTTAGTGGCATGGTCTTGGGGAAGAGTCAAGACACTCTGAATGGCTTTTCTATAGGATCAGCAGAGGAACCTTAGAGGTGTTGTTCTCAGCAAAGAGACGCACATGAAGGCCATCTTGAGATCTTTTATTCTGATGAATCAAATCCTGCCCTGGTCCATAAAACTGGCTCTTCTGCTACCTACTTTGCCTTCCCAAGAAAGTATCCAGGAAGGAAAGCTTCTTCTTTCCTCCTTACCCATTCTCCCATCCACAGTGAAAAGGAAGATAAGAGCCTCACTTGGGAGAATTGATGGGACCCTGCACCTTTGCTCATGGATCTCTCTTGGAAATAACTCGTCCTATGGGGCAAGTGATTTCTTCCTTCTGTCTATCCATCTGCCCTGAGAAGGGCTCCCTTTACCCCACTACCCTATAACTGGGCAGGTAGGTGGTCAGAATGACATTGTAGCATTGGGTCCTAGTTGCATCCTTCTTAAATCCATTAACAAAATGTATAACTCTCTCCTGACCCCCAGAGACTATTTCTGAATTGGGTCAGAGTCTGGTGCAGGGAAACCCGGAGATGGGATCAATTAGCCCCCTCAGAGGCTTATGTGAGGAGAATAGAGAAGAGTGACAGGTCCCAGGGAAACTCAGTATTAAATTGGAATGTTAACAAAAGGAATTGAAGCCAAGACCAAAGTGTTGCTCTTATTTGCCTTGGGCCAAGTCTAAGTGGACATTTCATCAAATTTCAGTAGGGAAGAAAGAGTGTTACTGGACCTACTTGGATTAAGCTGTTAATAGATTCATGGACGAGGTAAAAATTGTTGCAGGTATTTGGAGAGAAGCCACAAGGGATTGTTACTGGAAATGGAGAGGGAAGCTGGGCTTGAGGCAATTTAGCATGGTGGACAGAGCCCAGAACCAAGAATCTATGCCTGGCTTCTAATACAGGCTCTGCCTCCTCCTTGCACTGTGCCCTTAGGAATGCTCTCCCAGCTGTTTTTCTGTGATAATAGTTTCTACATGCAGTTGCTTTTATGGCAATGCATGGTGAAGCCCTTAGAAAACTGTGAAGAACCATGAAAAGGATTATCTTGTGGGGAAAAAATAAACTAGAAAATGATTAAAAAGAGAGAGATAAATGAACACCAGTGTTTTTAGGTGGGTAGGTCTGAAATGAAAAGAAGACTATGACTTGGATAGGAGAAGAAAAAGAAGAGAACTCTCTTAGGGCAGGATACCAAAACAGGAAGAGTGTGAAGAGACCAAAGTTCATTTCAGAGTCACCTTTAAATCTCTCTTTGCAAGCTAGGAAATGACAACCCTGCCTCCAGGTAAACAAGCCCATGACAAGCTGTACAGTTTGGGGAACCTGACAAGGTTTGCATTTCACCCCGTTTGTCCTTTTAGCCAGTAACCCTGAGAGCTGTGAGACCTGCCCCACTTGCCCAACTGGGCATGCAGTCCTATAAGGCAGCTCTGGCTTTGGGGTAATCGTGAGCACCTACATTTCTCCACCTTCCGGGGTCTCCCCCAGAAAGCTAAAATTGCAATCATATGTGCCATTCTCACCTGGTTTTAAAGATGACATGATATACATAATACAAAAACACTTTGGGAAACATGCAGAAATTATTACAGAGCAGCCTAACCCAAGTCTCCGCAGCCAGGCATGAGGGAGGAGGGGGACTGGGAGGCTCAGTGCAGTGTGACTGAGCTTTAGGACACACTGCGTTTGGTATAAAGACAGACTGCAACACATCAGGAGGCACGTGCTAGGCAGAACCATGAGGAATGCGATGGCTTTCCTCAGGTCATTCTTTTAACTGTGGGAGTTTACTGTTGTATTCGTGTTTTGTGCCATTACCCAGAGGCTATGGTGACATTTTTGCATATTTAATCAATCTAATAACCAAAACCTGAGACTGTGTGCATATCACCTCTATTAAATCCCTTCACTCACAACTATTCACTCATCCTCCCCCTCACAAGCCTCTCAGCCCTTTATTTCTTTTCTCACATATTGCCGTAATTTATTCATCTCAAGATGCACTCCTGTCTCATTTAATCATTTAAACAGAACTTTGGTGCCTATTTAATTGATTCTTCCTGGGTTTTAATTTGCATCTTTTGACTTTGCCATCCTGATTTCTTTGACTACCCCTCACTCTGCATGACATATGTTTATGCTTTAACAGGTTTCCAATATTCTGGAAGCCTTCAGAGGATAAGGTTGAAAAAAAAATGCTATTTAAAACAGAAATCTATTTGACTGGCCAGGAAACTGAGCAAAACCAAAAGCAAATGCTCTGTGGCTTCAGGAGACAGATTACCAGGGTCATGCTCAAATGTCAGCTACCCAGAGCTCACCTGGCCAGCTCCTGGGCCAGCAGAGGGCCAGGCTTTCCCCTCTGAGGATCCCTTCCAGGATGGGAAGGCAGGTCCATTGATGAGAAAAAGTGAGGCTTTCCTGTGAAGTGTTTCACTTTGATTTTGCATCTATGAAACGTAGGGAACGACTGTTTGCTTCTCTTGTGTTTAGATTTGCTTTTTGATTTGAGAGAAAAGGAGGGTGATTGGTATGCGGAAAACACAGAAGTGAGTTAATAAGCTGGTATGTTCAGGAAGGCAGGAAGGAGACAAGTTATTCAGCAACAGTGTATTCTATAATGCCCATTAAGAACAAGATTTGTGATTTTAATTTTGTGCAGATTAAATGTAAGTGAAGTTTCTTATAAATTATTGTCACCCATGGAAGTCCCAAATGATAGGAAGAAGGAAAGGGAGGCAAGGTGCAATGAATCTGACTCCATAAGCTCATTGTGCAGATGATCCAATAAAGTGTTCCCAAGTCCCCAGAGGGGAACTTAACCCTGGGTTTGGGTTTCACAGGTGATTGAATTTTTAATGGGATTCTGCCACTGACCTGACAAAAAAAAATACTTCTATTTTCATTTTATCCTTGATATAATGGGAGTTATAAAGCAGAAATTATTCCCCAGCAGTATTATGCAAAGAAGTTAATATTTTAAGAACCCAGAAATTTTACCATATGATAGAGAAGTGCTGAATATTATGGTACCACATGCATTTATTATGTTCTTCAAAGGAAAAAATTACTCAAGTTTTAATCACAAGCATAAAATCATTAAACTTGCAATGTGGTTGTATAATTTCTGCCAAAAAAAAAGAAAACATTCCAAGTCTTTCATTTGTTTTAATGAGCTTCAGAAACAGCTATTGCCACCCATTTTCTAATCAGTCCAATGGTTTGAATATGCATCCACTCTCTTATTGCTATATTTAAAACCTTCTTCATGAAAAGTGGTACATTTACTTAAAAAGTATAATGTGCTTTTTAATAAACCAAGACCTTGTTATAAGAGAGAGGTTGCCTTAATATTTTCTCTCATATCAATTGTAAGACCGAAATTCTGAGTGTACATGTGTAATGAGTAATATCAACACCTCCTTTATGTTTTTTATGAAATCTCAGCCATTTGTGGGTATTAAAATGGTACATGTGAACTGAACCCAGTCTGTCAATATATCCACATTTTTTTGCACTTTGGTCTCAGACACAAAATTTCCCATCTATGATCCTGGGAATTCTGATTGGCACCACCAATGTGACTAAGTGCCAATTTCAGTTACTCTATGATTATTTCTAAATCCAGCATTGTGGCTAACTTTGGTAGCAGAATGGGTCTGAGCTAAGGAGCTTGGATCTGGATGTTCAGGAGATAAACATTTATGAAGATTTATTTAAAAGGAAGCCTGGAACCATACAATAGGAAAAGGGAAGGGACCCGGGCACAAGGCTCTCTCATTCTCTAGGATGTTCTTTGTACCAAGATACTGGAGAAAGCACCTGATGTGGGGTGGACCTCACTCCACTTTCCATTCACCAGAGAGTGAACAGGTAGATGGCTGCAGCCACCTAGAAGAGGTACCTTTTTCTATCACATTAAGCCTACTAAATCCACATTTGGAAGAAGGTAGCCACATTGCAGTCCTGAACCTTGAGGCTTACAGGGAACACTTTAGTCTAGGGGTGTTGACTCAAGGTTAGGCATAGTTCAACTGCACAGCAGGTGTAGAGCTCCAGTGAGTCCTAACAACTGCTGACCACAGAGCTCAAATGATGAAATTCGAAGGGAAAGAGAAAATAGAGAATGGTTAAAGTGATGGCACCACTCTAGAGGCAGTGATAAACAGGTATATTTTGGAAACAAGGACAGAGCAATTAAATGAGGCTCATATACAGAGGAGATATGAAAAGATATTTGAACAAGGAATATCTGTTCAAGAAAGCCTGGGTAGTCCAGTCACAACAGGCAAACATCACGGTGAATAGCTGGCCTGGGCTTTTTTCAAATTCCCATTCCTATGGGCAAGATTACCTCCATAATTAAGTAGCTAAACAGAAGCTAAAGGAGTTTAGAGGGAGCATGAACTGCTAGTATGGAGCATATTCTCAGTTTCAATGGTTCAAGCATGTAAGGCCAGGGAGCCAACTGCCTATGTTGAAAAGAAGCAGATAGTGGCAAGAAAGGGAAGATGGGAGGAGCAAGTAACTAAGCTGCAAAAGAAAAGCCCTTTGGACAGGATCTGTCTTATAAATAGTTGCAGGCAATTCTGGGAAGGATAGGAAAAGAAACTAAGATAGTCTTTTTTTTTTTTTTTTTGAGATGGATTTTTGCTGTTGTTGCCCAGGCTGGAGCACAATGAACCAATCTTGGCTCACTACAACCTCTGCCTCCCAGGTTCAAGCAATTCTCCTGCTTCAACCTCCTTAGTAGCTAGCATTACAGGCGCCTGTCACCATGCCCAGCTAATTTTTTTATACTATTAGCAGAGACGGGGTTTCACCCTGTTGGCCAGGCTGGTCTCAAACTCCTGACCTCAGGTGAGTCACCCGCCTAAGCCCCCCAAAGAGCTGGGATTCCAGGCATAAGCCACTGCACTCAGCCAATAGCTGTTATTACTCAGTTAGAAAACAAATAAACATCCACCAGATATTCTTATACCCTGATGTTTAACTTTTACTTGTACATAGACTTACACATGATAATGAAGTAGGGCAATTTATGCTATAATAAAATATAAAAATAAATACCATACATAATAATAAAATATCTGATTCACTAGTGTTCCCACTTGAAATATCCCATACTTCTGGATGACAATGTGCTCTGATATAGCCCCTCACTTTATGTTACGAGTTGTGTTCCCTGAAAAGATATTGAAATCCTAACACCAGTACCTGTGAATGTGACCTTATTTGCAAAAAAGGGTATTTGCCAGTGATCAAATTAAGAGGAGATCATTAGGGCAGGACCCAATTTAATATAGCTCCACTCCTTATAAAAAGGGGACATTTGAATACAGAGACATACATACTCACAGAAATTAAACAACATGCTCCTGAATGATCAGTGGGTCAATGAAGAAATCAAAAATGAAATAAAAAAAGATTTCTTAAAACAAACAGAAATACAACATACCAAAACTTAACTAATACAGCAAAAGCAGTATTAAAGGGGAAATTTATAGCAATAAACAACTACATAAAAAAGGAGAAAAATTTCAAATAAAAAAACCTAACAATGCACCTCAAGGAACTAGAAAAGCAATAATAAACCAAGCCCAAAATTGGTATAAGGAAAGAAATAATAAAAATCAGAGCAGAACTAAATGAAATCAAGACTAATACATGCAAAAGATGAACAAAATGAAAAGTTGCTTTTTGTAAAGATTTTTTAAAAATCAACAAATCATTAGCTAGACTAAGAAAAATAGAAAACCCAAATAAATAAAATCAAATAATGAAAAAGAAGATACTACAACTGATACTACAGAAATACAAAAGGTCATTAGAAACTATTATGAACAACTATATGTCAACAAATTGGAAAGCCTAGAGGAAATGGGTACATTCCTAGACACATGTAACTTACCAAGACTGAATCAAAAAGAAATAGAAAACTGAAGAGACCAGTGAGAGGTAACAAGATTGGATAGTTTCCCAACAAAAAAAAATTCCAGAATTAGAAGATAACACTGCTAAATTCTATCAAACTTTTAGAACTAATACCAATTCTTCTCAAAATATCCCAAAAAAAATAGTAAGAGGAGGGAATTCTTCATAATGCATTCTATAAGGCCAGTCTTATCCACAAAGCGAGACAAGGACACAGCAAAAAAAGAAAAAAACAACAGCAAAAAGCAACTACAGACCAACATCTCACGTGAATGTAGATGAAAAAGTTCCCAACAATATACTGACAAACCAAATCCACAGCACATCAAAAAAAATTATACGTCATTTTCATGTGGAATGATCACGGATGATTCAACATATGCAAACCAATAATGTGATATATCACATCAAGTGATGCAAGGATGATTCAACATATGCAAATAATCAATGTGATATATCACATCAACAGAATAGAGGACAAAAACCATATGATCACTTCAATAGACACAATAATCATTTGATAAAATTCAATACTCATTCATGATTAAAAACTCATGAAAAGAGAAGAAAATGGAACTCTTACCTACTTTTGATGGGAATATACTACAACCTTATGAAAAGCAGTATGGAGGTTACTAAAAAAATGAAAACTATAACTACCATATAATCCAGCAATCCCAGCACTGGGTATTTGTCTCACGGAAAAGAAATCTGTATATCAAAAATATCTGTACCACACATGTTAACTGCAGCACTATTCACAATAGTTAAGACATAGAATTATCCTAAATGTACTTCAACAGGTGAATGGAAAAAGAAAATGTAGTATATATACACAATGGGACACTATTCAGCCAGAAAAAAAGATAGAAATTCTGTTATTCACAGCAATTTGGATGAGCCTGGAGGATGTTATGTTAAGTGAAGTAAGTCTGGCCCAGAAAGCGAAATTCTACATGTTCTCACTAATATGTGGGAGCTTAAAATGTTGAGCTCACTGAATAGCATAGAATGAGTTTAAGACCAGCCTGGCTAATATGATGAAACCTCATCTCTATTTAAAACAAACAAACAAAAAAAATAGCTGGATGTGGCAGCACACACCTGTAGTCCCAGCCACTCAGGAAGCTGAGGCATAAGAATCCCAACTACCCTGGAGGTAGAGGTTGCAGTGAGCCAAGACTGTGCCACTGCACCCCAGCCTGGGCAACAGAGTGAGACTCTGTCTCAAAAAAAATAAATTAAAAAAATTTTAAGAAAAGCAAGAACAGAGAGAAAAGGAAATATAAAGCAAACAGTCTAAAAAATAAGATGGCATATATAAATCCAGATATGTTAATTATATTAATTGTAAATGGATTAAATATTAAAAATAGAAAGACTTTAAGGGATAAAAAAATTATATTAACATATTCCATTTGCAAGATACAATGGAAAGATAAAGGCTCAGAGATGTTAAAATTAAGGGGATAAAGATATACTACACAAATACGAACATGACAGGAAAACACCAGCTATAACAAACAGGTGTAGCTATACTAATATCATACAAAGTAAGAGAATGATATTGTCTAATGATATTGAGGTCAATACAAGAGAAGATACAACAATACACACTTAAGTATGCATGCCTCTGGCAGCATAGCTCAAAATATATAAAGCAAAAAATGATTTAAGAAAAACCAACAAATGTACAAGCAAAGTAAAAATCTTTAACATATTTCTCTCAATGACTGTCAGAAGACACAGATCAAAGATTGGTAAAGCTAGTGAAGATTTTAATAAATTGAACATATACAGAAAATTTTACCTAGAAACTCTAGAAAACATTATTTTTCAAGTGAATACAGAAAATTTACCAAAATTGACCATATGCTAGGCCCTAAAGCAAGATTCACTAAAATCAAAAAATTGAAATGATTATCTTCTCTAAACACTGTAGAATTAAACAAGAAACGAGAAGCAAGCATTTAGGTAGAAAAATTACAAATGTTAGATATTACGTAATATAATTTTCAATGATCTATGGATCAAAATATCATCATAAAAATTAAACGGATGCATACATTATCACTAAATCAAGTTCATTCCAGAAATTCAAGATTGATTTAAAATTCAAAAATTCAATAGAAAAACATCAGTGTAATTTTTCATATGAACAGGTTAAAGGATAAAAATAATTTGATCATCCACACTGTGCTTTAGCCAAGGCAACCAAACAAAATTTAGAATGGTGAGGGGATAACTACTGTCCTTATTTTTAGATAACATGATATGACATATGAAAAATCCAAAAGAATCTACAAACTACTTGAATTAATAGTTTATCTACCAAAGATGGCACATGCAAAGTAACTATGCAAAAGTCATTTGAACTTCTATATACTAACAACAAAAATTCAGAATTAAAATTTTTAAAAGGATAGCATTCACAGAGGTAAAAACATCAATTACCTCGAAACAAGTCTAACAAAAAATGTTAAAGATTTTTACACTAAGAATTGCAAAATACTGCAAGCCTGAGGTAAGAGGATAGCTGGAGGCTAGGAGTTCAAGATCATCTTGGGCAACATACCAAGGACCCTTCTGTATTAAAAGAAAAAGAAGAAAAAGAATTTCAAAATATTGCTGATAAAAAATAAAGGGGACCTAAACATAATGCAGAGATACACCATATCATAGAATGGAAAGATGCCATAGGTTGAAGAACTCAATATTAAGGTATCAATTCTCCTCAGACTGATGCATTGATGTAAATAAAATTTCAAAGAAATTCTCAACAGTAGCTTGTTTTTAATGGAAACTGTCCAAAATCCAGCGGAAATGCAAATGCATTAGAGGAGCCAAAATAGTCTTGATAGAAAGAGAACAAAATTAGAGGAATTACATTATCCAATTTTAAGACTTACTATGAAGCTAAAGCAATCAAGACAAGACAATCAATTTATCTATCTAAGGATAAACAAATAAATGAAACTTATAGGGTTCAGAAATAGAACCTACATATATACAGTCATCTATTTATTACAAAGGTAACATTGCAGTACAGATCAGAAGTGTTCTTCTCAATAAATAGTACTAGATCAATGGATACTCATGGGGGAACAAATGTATCTGACTCCTATGTAATACCATGCACAAAAGTCAACATCCAATAGATTGTAGATTGAAATATTAAAAAGCAAGCTAATAAGACTTTTAAAAATAAGATAGAGTAACTTTGTGAAGTAGGCAAAGATATTTTACACAACACAGAAAAGAACTAACCATACAAGACTGATAAATTATGCTACATTAAAATTAAGAATAATTAGGGAGGCCGAGGCGGGTGGATCACGAGGTCAAGAGATCGAGACCATCCTGGTCAAAATGGTGAAACCCCGTCTCTACTAAAAATACAAAACATTAGCTGGGCATGGTGGCACATGCCTGTAATCCCAGCTACTCAGGAGGCTGAGGCAGGAGAATTGCCTGAACCCAGGAGGTGGAGGTTGCGGTGAGCCGAGATCGCGCCATTGCACTCCAGCCTGCATAACAAGAGCAAAACTCCAACTCAAAAAAAAAATAATAATAATAATAATTAATTGCTTAATACTGAACTAACTTCCATTAATTAAGAGGATACACAGGCAATCCATACTGAGGGGAAGGGTTTTTGCAATGTAAAAATATTCCAAGTGGCTTGTATCCAAAATATTTTTTAAATGTCTATAAATAATAAGAAAAAAAATAATATCCCAGTAGAAAAATGAGCAAAAGATCTGAACAAGCATTTCACACAAGAGGAAATCTAAATGCTCAATGAACACATTAAAGGATGCTAGCAACCATTAGTCCTGATGGAAATGCAAATTAAAATCACAGTGAGTCATCACCACACACCCACCAGAATGGGTAAAATTAAGAAAGATGATCACACCAAGTTTATCAGAATGTGTGGCAACTGGAACACTTAAATACTCATGGTAGAAACATACACTGATACAACTGTCTTAGAAAATAATATTTACTAAACATGAAGATATTCATATCCTAAAAACTTGTGGCAACTGGAACATTTAAATACTCATGATGAAAACATACATTGATACAACTGGCTTAGAAAATAATGTTTACTAAACACAAAGATATTCATATCCTAAAATGTATCAATTCAACTCCTGGCAATACCTGTATAAGAAATGCATACATATGTGCATCACAAGATTGGTACAAAAATGATCAGAGCATTTCCATTCACAGTAACTCAAATAAGAAATAATACCGATGACCACTAACAATGAAATAAACAAATGTTAATATATTTGTACAATCCTGTACAGCAATAGAAAAGAACTATTCTATTGCGATAGAAGCCTGTACAGCGATAGAAAAGAACAAACCACAGGTACTCACAATAGTATGGATGAATTTCACAAATATAATGTTGAAAAAGGAATCAGGTAGAAAAAATGCTAATTATTCCACTTAAAGTTCAGAAACAGGCAAAACTAATCTATGGTAGTAGAAGTCAGAATACTTATTACCTTTAGATAAAGGCAGTTATTGAATGCGCAGAGCCTAAGGAATACTTCTTGGTGGCTAGAAATATTCCATTTCTTGATTCAGGTAGTGATTACACGAGCTTGTTCACTTTTGAGATTCACAGAGCCATTGACTTATGATCTGTGAACTTATCTGAATACATATGTCAAGTAAAAATGTTTTCTTGCCAGGTGCGGTGGCTCACACCTGTAATCCCAGCATTTGGGAGGTTGAGTCAGGATTTTGAGACCAGTGGGCAACATGACAAAACCCTCTTTCTACAAAAACTAAAAAAAAAAAAAAAATAGCCAGGTGTGGTGGAGCATGCCTGTAGTCCAGCTATTCAGTAGGCTGAGGTGGGAGGATGGCCTGAGGCTGGGAGGTCAAGGCTCCAGCGATTGCACCACTGCACTCCAGCCTAAGCAAATGAGTGAGACCCTGTCTCAGAAAAAAAAAAAAATTCTTTAAAAAATTATACAACCACTCTAACCTTCAGTAGCACTTGAAAATATTACATGAATTTTATATTTAATGTGCTTATTACCTCATTTTTATTTGGCATTTTACTATATCTTTTAAAGACAGGTACCATATTAATGCATTTTGGTATCTCTAGCACCACATACTTAAAGAAATACTCATAAACATCTATTGATAATGAAACACTCAAAAATCAACAAGCATTGATAGATATGAGAGAATCATTAACCCATCCACGCATAGAAGAACATACTTACAGACATTCACATTTCCTAAACGATATACCAATGCTTCCTTCCAAAGAGTAAGAGAAAGAGACTTATTAAATGTTTACTATGTTGCACTCATCAGCCTAAAATTTAGAATTATATCAATGTATACTCTCAACATCTCTTTGAATTAAGTGCTATCATTACAGATGAGGAAAGTGAGGTACAAATGATTTCAATTATCTTGCCCAGGATAACATAACTACCAACACTCAAAGCCAGAATGGTGCTGTAAATTAACTGGAAAGTGACCAGAGATAATATACATTTCTTCTTCTGGGTCTTTTTCAATGAATAGGTCTGTCAAGCAAAGTCTACAGCCCATCCCAGCCTTTTCCAAGTGACCCAAACTAGGCAAATCAAACTGTCTGCCTGAAAGCTGGTCCTTGAGCAAAAGGTATGAACACCGGATTCATCCAGGAGAGGGGGTGTTAGGGAGGAAACAGCCTTCCTTTTGTACATTCTAGGCTCCCATGTTGGTTCACCCAGTTCCTTCAGCATTCTCCTAGATTCTGTAAACAATGACACACATTTACAGTAAATTGCTTTTCTGCTTAAGTAGGCACGATTGGTGTCTACAGTTGTAAGACAAGTACCCTAGCTGAATCATCAAGAAACATCATACACTGCCAAAAAAAAAAAAAAAAAAAAAAAAACAACCCAGAGCAGACCAACAACTTGCTTAAGCTCCTCCGCGGCAGATGAGACCCCCCACGACTGCTCATTTCTCCACTCTATTTTCCTAGCTAAGAGATAGCTTTTGCTCCTGGTTTGCTAAAATATAACTGGAGTGTCTTCAAGGCTCCCTTCACAGCACCTCACCTTTCTAGGCTTTTCCTCACCTGCAGCTGACTTTCCCAAGTACTGTGATCAATGGACCGGCAAGCTCCAAATACAACCTGCATGGCCTTTTGCAATTGAGCACTGGCAGCTTTGCATTGTTCTGTTTCATGAGCCACTTTGCTCACTTGTTTGCTCTAAACTACGTACTCATGCTGCTCAGCATAAGCCAGCGCTCTGAGGCTGATCTGAAAGTACAAATATAGAATAATGGTTTCCTGTGTTCCAATTTAATTCTGGTAGTCTTTGGGCTAAGGAAAAGGAACCCTTTGTTGATGTTAAGTATGGGAGCTAAAGCATTATGCAGTCCTCTCCACCGTCCTTTTCACAAATAAACCCGTTTCATAAAGGCACAGAGCAAAGGTGTTCTACCCGGCTTTTGTAAGTGTTAGCTACTTCATTGGCTCTGTTCACCATTCCAAACCTACCCTAACGTGTCTGTGTTGAAAACTATGTTAAACATCTTCAACTATCTGTTCTGCTCTTCATCTCTATAGTTGGCTCTTATATTTAATATTCCAAATAATATTCTAATTAGACTAAAGTCTAATTCCAATCGGGAAGAAAACCTATTTATATTTGCATTTTTAACTTTATACCAAAATTTATATTACTCGCTAGAACCCAAGCAGCATTCTTACATTCTGCTTCTTGGAATCCCTCAAATACTATCAGACACTCAAAAACTAGCATGGAGCAACTCAGGGGTTTGAATAGCAAACTTGGAAAAGGACGGCCAAAAACAATAAATTGGCCTCCCTGGTCTGAGCCAGACTCAGTCATGTATAACTACTGAGCTGGAATAAATAAAACCTCTGTTTTAAATGGTAATAAGAGTATCTGAAGCATTCAAATAATAACGTAAAAAAAATCACTTAAGTTTGTTCTAAAATTCCTAAACTATGATGTTTCTAAAATACCAAAGCATCAATTTAATTAATGGTATTATAACCCATGTGGAGCTAAACTAAATGCTAATGTAAATAAGGAAAAGATCATTTTGATTCAGCCTGAGAGCTCCTTGACTTTGATACAGAATATCTGCAGAAGAGAGTGTTTTTCAAACATTTCTACATTAAGTATCATAAAAGTAAAGGGATTGGGAACATGAGCCCACTGGTTGGATGGTAAACGCAGTAGAGAGTAGCACACCTCAAGCACTGAATGTCTTTTAAGCTTTGTATCTGTCCTAAAATATATGGTAATTTTGAGTTATTCCTTAATATCTATCTCTATATAATTATATATAGTTATATATAAAATGTAATATATGTAACATATATAGCTATATGAATATTAAAATTATTTAACTTAGGGAATTTTTGTAATTTATTTTTTTATTAAACTGTGAGTGAAGACAATACTTGGGTACAATATGTCATATTGATCCTATAAGTAATTGGACTCTCTGGCAAGCTATCAGTTACCCATAGGAGCACATACAGCCCATGTTAATAAACATAATTTTAGAAGAATTTATATATTTCCCAACCTATTGGCAAGCAATTCCTGATTATATGAATGTAACATTAGGAAGCATCTTGCAGATATGCATATTTCTAAAGGATTAAAGAATTAATTTGTCTCCTATTAGACAGACTCAAAGTAATAAGGGCTTAAATAAGATAGATGCTTCATTTTTTTTTCCTATGTAAAAGTCTTGGCTAATATGGGGGTCTGTGTTGGAAGTCAGGCTCCATCTGTTTTGTTCTGTCATTCTCAACATGGTCCACTCCTCTATCTTCTGCCATTGTGAGTATATCCAAGAGCAGATATTTGTTCTTCCCTAGAAATTTCAAGCATCATTCCCACTCATATTTCAAATGCCCAAAATTTAGTCACATGGCCATACCTAGCTGTAAAAGAAAATGGAAAATGTAGTATTTAACAAAGGAGGATTATGCTCTCCTTTTTAAAAAAGGATCTACAACTAAATAATAAAAGGGAAATAGATATTGGAGAACAACCAGCAATTTCAGCCACAATCAGCTAAAGTTAATGATAGAAATTTGTCTTCAGTATTCAGTAAAAGAATAATACAAATCATCTTCTAGATATTGTGGCTAGCCAGGCACCTGTATTGACTAATATTCTGTAGAGGTATCGAGCAATTAGAAATTTAATTTAACAAAAAGAAGCTCAAAGATGAAGGTACAAGTTTTTGATAATTGAAATTAATAAAGAGAAAATATTACACACACATATCCTAAACCAGGTGGCATTATCAGCAGACCTTTAAAAACTCAACCACGAACACTGGAGGAAACTGTCTTTTGTGGAAAGCATTAAAATATATTTAATAATTTATTTCCAGAGTCAAATTAAACAATGAACCTTTACTAGAGTATTTTGTTAAGGTAAAAATTGATATTAAAAAATAAAACCCGGGATAGCAAAGTATTGTAAGATAGGTTTCACAGGAACCAGACTCATAGATGGACCTTAGCATGCAGAAGGTTGATTGAGTGCCCTTGGAGTTGCACCTGTTAAAGGAAGGGAAGTTATGGAAAGACAGCTGGACACAAGGAAAAGCTGGGTTGCAATGCAGTTTCAAATAGGGCGTCAGTAGGGAGATTTGAATGCGATTGTCCTATCAGAAATTTTCCAAGGTAAAGCAAGGATGACTGCATCAATCAGTCATGAAACATGGGCTGTCCCTAGAAGGAGCTATGACTTGATAGAGAAAGTTTTCTTCAGTTGAGACAAATTAAAGGAGACTAACATTTTACAGCTGTCTGCTGGTAGCATTTACTGCATCTGGAGGAAAAAGTCTTTCAACTGTTGCAGGTTCATTTCCCCAGAAACAGACATTGAAACATAGATTAACATAAGGGACGTTCAGGAAGTTTTCTTGAGCACCTGTTAAAAGGAAGGAATGAAAGCAGAATACAACATTAATGAAGAATTCAGAAAACTCTGTGGGAAGCTCCGGAATTTAGACGTTCAGACTCATTCCCTGCTGGTGAGAGAGGGTTAGGCTTTTACACCCTATATTAATCAATCACTGGATGTGGGCCATCCAGAAAGGGCTATGACCTTGGGTGAGGCGAATTTCTTCAGCCAAGACAATCTTCAAAATGGAATGACAGCTAGAGTGTTTTCTGGCAGCATTCCTGGCAGCTGGGAAAATAGGTTCTTCAATCCAGAAGGAGAATCCTGTTGCGCATTACAGTGTCCACTATACAAGATACACTATGCTTTCACTTTATGGCCAAAGAAAAACTTAAATCATGCTTTACATGGAGAACAGGTTCAATAATTTATCCATATGAAACTGAAGATATGTTGTCTTTTTTTTCCCAAAGCATATTTGGTAATGTTCACAAAAATTAAATGTGGGACTGATATATGAGACTTTACTATATAAATATTTATATTCCTCACTCCTCCACTCTATTCTTGCCAGCAAATTCCTGCCCTTATTTTCCTGAAATAATAATAATTATTGTTATAAGGCCATAAACCCTTAATTCCCTCACCTAACCTCCTTTAGACCTTGCTCTTGAACACTGTGAAATAAATTTAATCCTTCTCTAAGGTAATGAACCCTCCACCTGCATTCTCAATTCCTGTCGGTGCACAGTTCATATACTCACTCCATCATCCCCAGCCATCTTCAAAAGCTCCTTTTCCCCTAACTAAATTCCCATATTTTGCACATTTCACATATTTACCCATTTTGAAAATGTCTTTGTTTGACCCTTCTGTTTTCCCTCATTACAGCCATGCCTCTATTCTTTTCCTTACCAAGTTTCTTAAACTAGCATCATGCAATCATTAATTCATTTCTACAACGCCAGTTCTCTCCCCAGTGCCTTGCAATCTTACTTCTGTCCACACTCTTCTACCCAAATGTGCCTCCTCACAAAGGCTAAATCGCTTTCTTTTTGGCAAATTGAAAGTGTTTTCCTAATCCTCAGATTTGACTTTAAGCATCATGGGCAGGGAACACCTGTTGTTTCTGACACTGTACTTGACTGACATTAGGTTTTGTCCCTATCTCCCACCACTCATTTCCACTTTTTCCTCCTCCCCAAGTAACTGACTGGGCAAATTCTCCAAAGCTATCTTTATCATCTATCTAGAGCATCAGAACTTTATCATTACAATTTATCTTCATTTTCATCATTGCCCCTCTGCTGACCATTCAGATCTGTGTCTCTGTTCTGTCTTCTTGGGTAATTTAAGCCTGGATCTCCAGCTGTGTCAGGGACATTTCTATTTGGACAACCAAATAGAGAATGGCTACTGTATTAGTCCATTCTCACACTGCTATAAAGATATTACCCAAGACTGGATAATTTGTAAAGGAAAAAGAGATTTAACTGACTCACATTTCCACATGGCTGGGGAAGTCTCAGGAAACTTAAAATCATGGTGGAAGGGAAAGCAGGCACCTTCTTCACTAGGTGGCAGGAGAGAGTGAGTGTGAGTATAAACAGGGGTTATGCCAGATGCTTATAAAACCATCAGATCTCATGAGAACTCACTCACTGTCAAGAGCATGGGGGACAGCAAGTGAGTCCCCAATGGATTCCCCCATTGGATCATGGGGGAACCTGCCCCCATGATCCAATCACTTCCCACCAGATCCCTCCTTCACCAGGTGGGGATTGTGGAGATTACAATTCAAGATGAGATTTGGGTGGGGACACAGTCTAACCATATCAGATGCCTCCATCCACTTCCACAACTGTCATCCTAGAATTGTCACTTCTAGAATATACCATATGTACTCTTTCTGCCTTTACTCCCTCTATATTCCTAATTATTCTATGTATTGCTTCCAAATTTAATTAAATTTTAACATTTTCTTTCCTTTTGCAAAAGTCCCTTTTCACAGTCTAAAAACTAGAATCCCAACTCAGAGGCTTGGACTTCAAGACCCTTCAGAATTTGGCCCACCATTCATGGCCAGCTTCACCACAGCTCAAGTTTTCTGCCCTATACTCACTCTTAACTGAAAATCTTTGCTCATCCTGTTTTCCTGAGTGGAAATGCCTTCCCCCTTTATTTCTTTTATTTAAACTTACTCTTCTCAAGATCCATATTAGGTTTAAACTATAGGGCATACTCCATCTCTTCTAGCCTGTGGGGATATTCCTTTTTTCTATGCTTCTATAGCAAATCCCACTGTTCACTAGAATAGCTTGTCACACAGTGCTTTATGGGGACACATAATTATTCCACATGAATACATCTTGTCTTGGTATTTATGTTATAAAGTTCTTAGAATACTCCATACAAAACTACACACATAAAAAGAATTTAGTACATACTTTGTTAATTGAAAGTGGTTTTTGTCCTATCTACCTATGTACTAGTATTGTAAGAATAACCTTATAGGCATATAGAATTTCCCAAAGTTTAAAAACAGTTGAAATAAATCCACACCTATGTATTATTAAACAGTAAGAGACAAAGTGCTAAATTATTACATATGAAATTATTCACAAAATGTAAAATTATTCTCCTTTCGTTGGTTTTAATTTTTTCTAAATGAAAGGAGGCAAAGTTGTGATAAACAGCTAGAAGAGTAAATGAACAAAAAGAAATGGTCTCTTGTTTTTCTTACTTAGAACTCTTTCCTTTCATGAATTATTCGTAACAGTAAACTGCATATACACATGTATATATTTCCCCCTGAAAAAATTCTACTTGGTTTTTTATATATAATTTTTATTAAACAAGACCACACAAATGAGTAGGAAAGAAAACATTTTGTCATCCTTATGCTCGGACACTTACGCTAAAATATTTTTGCCAGGAAGGAATAGACTAAACATACATCAAGCCAAAATGGAGATGATTACTTTAGAGACTTGAGGTGCTTCGTATGATTTAAGACATTAGACCATAATTTGAGAATGTTTGGAAAAAGCATGCAATGACTTTATGTTTCTGATCATCACTGCATAAAAGTCTGCATATCCAAGAGATTGTACAAACACATATGAGTGGCTAATACTATTGTTTTAAGCTACATTTTAGTTTTTAAACTAATTTTACAAACATTTTTGAGGGTAGCCTCAATTTCTAATTAAAATAAACTGTGATCTCTCTTCTTTATCATCTCTATCTGAGCATTTCTCATCCTAGGATGTGAGTGCAAAAAATGCATCTCTTCACTGCCTAAGTTACTGTCAGTCATAACTCATTTATCTGGTCAGGATTTTTTTTTAATTAGTTTCTGCTAAATGCTAGTATTCCTCTGAGGCAGGAATGTCTTTTAGGGTGTGGTATGGGAGTGGATAGAGACAGTGGTAACATTTTCTCATTCATTTGATGCATATGATTGGAGCACTTACTATGGGCAAGACTCTGTGTTAGATGCTGGAGATACAGTGATGAAAGAAACAGATACAGCCTTTATTCTCACTGAGTTTTTATTAAAAGATACCTGGACATTAAACAACTAGCAATTTAATCACAATAGTGGTAACTATTTAAAAGGAGAGGATAGCTTGGCAACCCGGAAACCCTCCAGAATTAGACCCCCTTTTAACCATTGTTGTTCTATTCTTTGTTTAGGAGAGATTTTATTTAAACTACTAGTAATTAACAAACTCCAGACCGTCTCTAGTGAATGACTCAGCAAACTTTTCAGAGAGATCAGAGTACAAGATTTTGAAATATAACCAACATGTTTTGACCAAACTTAACCTATGAAATTCGACCAGGATAAGTTAAATATAAACAGGTTTCTCTAGGAGTAAACATATATGAGACAAGTACGAAAAAAATGTATGGTGAGCAGTTCCTAGCACAGCCTCCCCCAACTTCTCATTAAACACAAATGAACACTGGGCAAAAGAGGACACATTGACAACACACAGAAAAACTAAGATTGACAGTCAAACTAAAACCAGAATCTAGAAGGAATTGGTATTCATTATAAGGAGGCTGGATCTGGATTGTGAAACACATATCAAGACTTAAACACATGGCCTTGTGAATGAATAAAGACTCCTTGACAGAGAGGCTTTCCACCTCTCAGAGAGCAGGCAGTTGGCACATGGACCCCTGGGAATGTCTCTGAAAGGGTAGAATCTACTTCCAGTCACAATCAATGCTAGGAGTAAGCAGAGCAAAACGCTATGGATGAGGCAGGCATGAACCAGACTTTGGAGCAGTACTGTTTTGTTTTATGTTTAATATTATTATGAAAAACAGTGGAGTAAGAAGATAACACCATAGTAGAGTAGAGGTACACTAAAACATTAAAGGAAGGCCTTCTAGAAATGCGGTAATGTGTAAAACAACCTGTACCTCATCTGAAAATCCAAGAAAGATAGGAGACAACAAGGCCAAGGAAAGGAGCAAAGACAATAACTCACCCTTCTACTAAAAACTCTAAGTCTTGGCTGTTCCTGCATTGTAAAAGTATGAGATAAAAGACAAAGGGGGAAGAAAAACTATTATAACAGAATGAAACTATTAGAACAGCATCTGTGAAGCTGGAAGGAAGAATATGCTTTGATTATGAGTCAGATGTAAGGATGTCCCTGTCACTGGAACATGAGATGTATTTCCACTCAAATCAGAAATAAAGCTAGAAGGCCCACTGTCACCATTATAAGCTAATTTCTGAAAGAGCCAGCTAATAAATCAGCCATGTAAATCAAGTAAGGCATATAAATATTTGAAAGGAAAATGTAGATTTTCATTTTCAACTAAAATCAACAAGAAATAAAGCAAAATTAATACTTTCTAAAATGTTGGTAATAACCATTTTAAATGTAATAGATAAAATATGCTCTTCTAAATACAAACATCTTAAATATTTTCTATTAAACTTAAATATTAAAAGCCCATATTTAAAAAGTTAAAAACCTTAGAACTTTACTCAGAGACTCAAAATGCTTTTGTATATATTATATAAGACTTATATAATGAATGAGTCTTCCTGTATGGGAATTTTCAATATTCTAAAGATGTCAATTCTCTTCCAACTATAAATATCAGATACTCCAAATAAAAATTAGGAAATTTTTGTTGTAGAGATAAAGGCAGAGAGTGGGAACTTAAAAAATAATCCAAAATTCATTGAAAGAATAATCATGAGTACACAGAAAAAACAATTTAGAAAACCAAGAGTAATAAGTAGATATTTTTCAAGTGATAAAATGTGTCATAAAAGTATATGATTCTTATACTTTTCAAGTAAATGCAAATGACCTTTGTTCCGAACCATAAATGTAAGTATGCTCAAAACTGAAGCAGCGTAAAACCCAGGCCTGCGTTCACTCCAGGTCCCAGACTGATGAGAGTAGAAAGTGCAGAGGTTATAGTGGAACAGAACACAGCCTGCTTTTAAAGGACCCACCTTCTCCTGTAGCACCCAACATCCCTATTTTCCAAAAGGAATGACTGACAGGGCCGGTCCCTCCCCATCCTAGGTGAACTGACCCTGATGGACAGACTACATGCTTAACCACTCGAATGGTTTTTGGCCTCCTTTATACTCAGCCTATAGTTAACACTGATGGGCATTCAATTCAAAGTCCAATAAGTAATAACTACATTAACAGATTTAGTTTCACTTGCTATATCTGTCAAACTTATGAAGAAAGAAGTACTTTCCTCATATAACACATAATAAAACATACAACAAAATGTGGAAGGCTGTATTCTTCTCTCTAGGAAACCATATGTAAAAATAAATTCTAAGTAATTACAATTTAAATGTCATAGGTGAAACCATTAATTGTTTAATGAAAGGTACATTTGTAAACATTCTAAAAATATCCTCAAAAGCAAAGACACAAAAATGATTGAGACCTTTGGGTAAACTAAATTAGTTTCTTGGTGGAAAAGAGGATGACTAGGCAGAGTACAGAGGATTTTTAGGGCAGTAAAGCTATTCTGTATGATACCATAATGGTAGACATCTATCATTACGCTTTTGTCAAAACCCATGAGATGTGTAATTCCAAGAGTGAACCCTCATGTAAACCATGGACTTTTGGTAACGGCGGACCAGTGCAGGTTCCTCTATTGTGATAAACTGACCACTGTGGTATGGGATGAGAATAGCAGGGGAGGATAGGCATGGGCAAGGACAGAGGATATATGGAAACTTTCTATACTTTCCTCTCAATGTTGCTGTGACTCTAAAACTGCTCTGAAACATAAAGTTTATTACATTTTTTAAAAGACCACAGGAAAAAAAATCTTTTTAATTTCTACGGAGAAATATAAACATAAAATTTTTTAAATGAAAAATTAAGAGAAAAATATTTGTCTCATATATAACACAAAAATGGTTAATAATCTTAATGTACAAATTGTGCTCAGTTTTTTAAAAAGTCTGTAAATACGCTATGTTCTTTTCCTGAGGCCACCATAACCAATTACCGTAAACTGGGTAACTTAAAAGAACAGAAATGTACTCTCTCACAGTCCTGGAGACCAGAAGTCCAAATCAAGGTATCAGCAGGGCCCTGCTCCCTCAGAAGGCTCTAGGGGAGAAATTCCTTACCTCTTCTCACTTCTGGTGTGGCTCCAGGGTCCTTTGGCTTATGGCTGCAACACTTTAATCTTTACCTCTGCTTAATGGCCTTCGTCTCTGTGTCTGTGTCTTCTACTTTTACGTCTCTTACAAGAATACTTGCCATTGGATTCAGGACCCACCCAAATAACACAGGATGATCTTATCTTCAGATCCTTAATAAAGCTACAGAGGCCCTTTTCCAACATATGTTCACATTCACAGGCTCTGGGGGCTAGGACATGAGCTTAACCTTTTTGGGGGCTACCACTACACCTACTACATGTAGCAATTTTTAAAATGGGCAACTGATATAAACAGGCAATTCCCAAATAAAGAAATTAACCTTTTAAAAAGTCATCAATCTTAACAGAAATCAAATAAATGCAAATACAAGTGACATTGAGAAATGCTTTTTCACTCTCCGATGTTAAAAAACATTTTAAATAATAAATGTCAGTGTTGATCAGGGTAAGGGATATAGGCATATGCATAGGCAGCTGGTAGAAGTATAAATTGACACAAAATTTTTAGAGATCAATTTCTTAACATATATTAAAAGCATTAAAAATATTTAAATGTATTAATTCAGCAACTGCTATTCTATGAATTTAATATAAAGAAATGACCACATAATTTCCCAAAGATACACATACACATGTATATACATATCTACACAAAGATATTGCAGAATTCCTATACTGACAAAATATCAGAAATAACTTCAACACCTAAAATTAAGGGATTTGTTGAATAAACTATAGTTACATCATAAAATGGAACACCGAAGTGTTACATAAAAGTGTCAATATGGCCAGGCATGGTGGCTCATGCCTATAATGCCAGCACTTTAGGAGGCCAAGGAGGGAAGATCACTTGAGGCCAGAAGCTTTAGACCAGTCTGGCCAACATAGTGAAACCCCATCTCTGTAAAAAATAAAAAAATTAGCCAGACATGGCGGTGAGTGCTTGTAGTCCTAGCTATTCAGGAAGCTGAAGCAGAGAATTTCTTGAACCCAGGAGGTGGAGGTTGCAGTGAGCCAAGATCACACCGCTGCACTCCAGCCTGGATGACAGAGAGAGACTCTGTCTCAAAAATAAAAGTAGATATATATTTACTGGCAGTGACAGATATTCACAGTATATTATTAAGTAGAAACTTAAGCTCTGACACATTATACATGCATTCTTATTAAAGATCTTCATATTTAATTTAGGTTTTTATTTATAAATTGGAAGCCCAGTTGTTCTAGTAGCATGGTTTTATAGAAGCATCTTATTATAAATTCTATTGTATATTACAGAGAAACACCTGGAATCCCATTAGCTGTAATTTCACACATTTAACACAAATTTTTATGTTTATGCCTAACTAAAATTGTATCTTTTCTTGCTGACGCCAAGATCCCCTGGGTGGGCCTCCAGTGCTGATGAAACTTGGCAGCCAATGGTGGCAAAGCAGCAAAGGACTGGGAAATAAGATGAAGGCAAGTTTGAGTTTCATATGTTGTGCTCATTTCCTGGATAAATACTGATATATACTTGGAGTTCATAAAAATGTGCATAGATATTTTCCCCCCATTGTAGTCAAAGATGGTAACACAAACTGTCTTAGTTCATTCTTGCATTGCTATAAAGAACTAACTGAGATGGGATAATTTATTTTTTAAAAATGAGATTTAATTGGCTCACAGTTCCATAGGCTGTACCAGAAGCATGGCTGGGGAGAACGCAGCAAACTTACAATCATGGTGGAAGGCAAAGGGGAAGCAGTCATGCCTTACATGGCTGGAGCAGGTGGAAGAGAGTGGGGGGGAGATGTCACACTTTTAAACAACCAGATCTTGTGAGCATTCTATCATAAAACAGCACTAGGGGAATGGTGCTAAATCATGAGAAATCTCCCCAAGATCGGATCGCCTCCCACCAGGTTCCACTTCCCACATTGGGGATTACAATTCAACAAGATATTTGGGTAGGGACACAGAGCCAAAGCAGATCACAAACCAACAGGAAAAATCCTTTTCTTTTTTCTAAATTCAGAGAGAGATTTATGTTATTCCATGCCATTCTGTACTTGGCTCACTGTTATTATATAAAGTAGCTCTTTATATAAGAAAGTTTGTATTCAGTTAAGGGTAGAGAAAATTGGACAAGTTCATTTTTGTTAGGTGTCTTTCTCTCATCTTTCATGGTATCTGGTTGCTAAAGACATTTGGAAAGTCCCTGTCTCCCAGTAATGATAAAGAGTTCAACCCAAATAAATCATTTCATTGTTTCATATTGTGCCAAGTGCTCTTCTCCTACATTTAACCTCTAAAATAGGTTGGGTGTGGAGAATACCTGATTAATTTGCCATCTTTCTTTTGTCCCTGTTGTTGCTCATTTTTCAGACTGGGTGCTCCATGAGGGGAAATTGTGTGTCTGCTCTCCTTTCCCAGGTACAATAACACTGCTCAGGCAATCTATTTATTGAATGAAAGATAGATGAACAAGGACTCAGCAGCCCCAGCCAGAGGCCAGGCCTGCGTCACAAGTTAAGACCGTGAGCTCAGAGCAGATCATTCCCTTGACATTCAGGCATATTCCTATGGCCTTACAAACAGCCAGACTTTTGAAAGCTGGACAAAGGGAGGGTTTGGGGGAGAGGTAGTGGCCTAAAAATGTGTCCCTGTCCTATTCCTGGATTAGTCTAAGAAGCAAAGTGCACTCTGGAAGCATCCAGGAGTGAAGGGTGAGCACAGAGAGGATATAGTGTTAAGATGCAGTCTCCCTTTCCACGAACACTCCCTTCATGGAAGCCTCTCTTCTCCTCCTAAACTCCATCTCTATTCCCTTCCACTCAGTGTGGAAGCTGTTTTCCTCTCCTCATTCAATCTTTCTGGATTCTGCCACTCAGTATGAGAGTTAGCTGTTTCTTTCTCTCTCCTTCTCCTGTTTCTCTCTCTCTCTCTCTCAATAAATCACTTCCTACAAACAAACAAAAGATCCAATCTAGGAATAGGCAGGCAAGAAAATGACTTGCCTCTTCTTGAAGTACCATTTTGTATGTGAATCCATGTGTTAGGCCATTTTTTCACTGTTACACAGAAATACCTGAGTCTGAGTAATTTATAAAGAAAGGAGGTTTAACTGGCTCACGGTTCTATAGACTATAGCAGCCTGGCACCAGCATCTGCTCAGCTTTTTATGAGGCCTCAGGAAGCTTCTAATCAATGCAGAAGACCCTAGGAGGAGGAGCAGGAGAAAGAGAGATAGAGAGAGTGGGGGCGAGAGGTGCTAGAGACTTTTTGTGTTTTTGTGTGTTCACAGATCTCTTGTGAACTCTGTGGGGTGTTATCACCATCACTTATCACCAAGTGGATGGCCCAAGCCATTCATGAGGGATCCATTCTCATAATCCAAATGCCTCCAGATTACATTCAACATGAGATTTGGGTGAGGACAAAAATCCAAGTCATGTTAACCCATTTTTGCATAATAAAATCTCTCTGTATACTAGAAGACCCAATTTACTTATACTACACACAAATGTAAAAAAATTTAATCAGATAGTTTTTTTCCTCTACAACTGAAAAAATATAATCTAATCCATAACCTGATCATTTGTGACATTTATCTAATGGGTAAGACGGGGGAAAAAAAACATGCTTTAGTCCACTCAATTGACTTGGTTTGAAGCATTAACTTAAACAATTCCTTGAGACCAATGCCTACTTTCTCAGGTCCTCGTATTCTCTCCTGCTCTTCTCTAAGTTGGCCTCCAACTACATGAGGCAGGAGCATAACCAGCAGCGCCCTATGACAGAGAGGAAGAGACAGAGTCTTAGAATTCACATAGTGCCCCCTGTACACCCCTGGGCTCTGCAGCTGAATGGGTGAACCAAACAGCCCCTACCCTGGTGCCTACTGCCCTGTCCCTGGCCTCATCCCTGGGCATCTTGCTGGCTGGTCATGGCCTAGGATGCTGGCTGGATGGGATGACTTTGTTCACCTCTCAGTCATGCTGAATGAAGCATCTTCCATGTCCCCTGGCCAGCCTGCAGCCCTTCAATCTCATCACTGAGAGCACTTGATGCCACCTTTATAAATAGTTAAGTCTGTACCTTGTATCATCTACCAAGATGTTAATGTTTCTAATAAGAACGTCTCTCACCTGCCCACCTTAAATCAGTATAACTTACTTTGTTTCTCTCTTCTCAGGCTCATGTTTTGACATTAAAACGAAAGCATGTTACACACAGCAATCACATCCTTCTTGGATTTTCTAGGTATGCTTTTCTAAAAACAGTGTTCCAGGAATAAGCCTTTTTAATTTCCTTCCAATCTTTCAAGTTTCTAATAATATCACTGACTATTTTTCTCAGCTCAAGAAGATTACTTCTCCGATACGTAGTAAGAATTTCCACTCTTCTTGATGCATTCACGAATTCACAAGGTTGACCCTTCCACAGCTCCTTTCTCATCCCTCAAAGTAGTTTGAAATAAGACAAAAATAGATAGGTTTGGGGCAGGTCACGTTGGGCTACCTAGTCAGGATAAATATTAATTAAAAAGTTGAAAGTTTGCACACAAGTTTTCTGGGGTTCACTGGAAACTTACCTGCCTTTGCAGTTTAAAGTCTTGGGTAAAAATAGACTAGATAGATAGATAGATGATATAGATAGATAGATAGATAGATAGATAGGCAGGCAGATAGGAAAAATTTCCCCATCGGTGACTAAAAAGCCTATACAACATATTGTCTGTTTTAAGGAAAGACAGCTACAAATAAAAATCGCCCTTCCCAAACCCTTGTACACTATTGATGGGAGTGTAAATTGGTGCAGCCATTAGGGAAAAGAGTATAAATGTTCCTCAAAAAATTAAAAATAGAATTACCATATGATCCAGTGATCCCATTTCTGAATATATATCCAAAGGAAGTGAATTCAGAATCACAAAGAGATATCCGCACTCCCATCTTTATTGCAGCATTAATCACAATAGCCAAGACACAGAAACAACCAGTGTCTAATAACAGATGCATAAAGAAAATAATATATATGATATGTAGATATAAATACTCACATATACGTATAATGGAATATTATTTAGCCGTAAAAAGTAAGGAAATCGTGTTACTTGTAACAACATGAATAAACCTGGAGGACATTATGCTAAATGAGATAAGCCAGACACCAGAAAGAGAAATACTACATGATCTCACTTACATGTGAAATCTAAAAAATTAAACTCATAGAGGAGAGCAGATTAGGGTTGCCAGGAATTGGGGGTGGGAATGGGGGAAGAAATGGGGAGATGTTGATCAAAGGTCACAAACTTTCCATTATAAGATGAATAAGTTCTGGGAATCAAGAACAAAGGGACTGCAGCAAAGTGACTACAATTAAAGTTATTAATACTGTACTGTATACTTGAAATTTGTTAAGAGAATAGATGTTAAGTGTTCTCATCACAAACACAAAATGGTAACTGTAAGGTGATAGATGTGCTTGTGTGGATCATTTTATAATGCACACCTTAAATATGTTTATTTGTCAACTATACCTCAGGGGAGCTGAAAAAAAAATCTCCCTTATCATATGTAGCCAAAGCATTCCTTCTTTGGTCAATATCAGCAGCGGAGGCCATGGAAGCCACACTTGCTGAAACCTAAGCTACATCATCTGCATGCCTACTTGGAAACTAACCACCCCAGCCAAGGCAAAGAGCTAGGCATCTCCAGGTGTAATATTGGGCACCAAATGTCAGTATGCCCATGTCTTCTGGAGGTTTTCTGTTCTAGGCATGACCTATGAATATTTCTAGAGAAAAGGGCACAGAGATCAAAATATCAGCTTTAATGGGGGCATGACTAGGTTGGAGAAACAGGTTCAAACACAAGGCCCAAAGAGCTTCCTCCTCCTTCCTTCCTGAAATAAGCAATCTGCTTGTCATAGACAGATCAGTCATCAGGGAGAAAGCATTTGCTCTGATTCGAGCTCCACTTGAAGGAGAGGAGAGTGGGCGGAACCCATGGACTGTCCAGCTCCTGAAGAGCCAATGGTCATTCATGCCTGCATTAGCTTCCTGGGGTTTCTGTGACAAAGTACCACAAACTGCGTGGCTCAAAACAACAAGAAAATATTACCTCACAGTTCAGGAGGCTAGATGTCTGAAATCAAAATTGGCAGGGCTCTGCTCTTTCCAAAACTTCTGTGGGAGGATCATTCCTTGCCTCTTTCAGCTCCTGGTAGCCCTAGGCATTCCTTGAATGGTGTCTACATAACTCTAGTCTCTGCCTCCATCATCATGTGACTGTCTCCCTCTGTCTCTGTCTTTACTTCTTTCAGAAACAGTCACACTGGATTAGAGCCCACAATAATGACCTCATCTTAACTTGATTACATCTGCAAAGACCTTATTTCCAAATAAGGTCATGTCCACAAGTACCAGGGGTTAGGATTTCAACATATCTTATTGGAGGACACAATTTCACTCGTAACGATGTCTGTGACCTTTAGTATATTTATCTCATCGCTTAGAGAATCTGGATAAAGGGATATTAGAATTTTGCCCTCCAATACATCAGATAATGTGTGCCTTCCATGGAGAGGATACAGTGAGGGAGAAAAGAAGAGCAGAAACCTTCAATAAAGACAGGCTGTTATTCTATGAGCAATACTCAAAGGAAGCACGATTTAAAAAGAAACACAGTTAATTTTACCATTACAGTGGATGAATAAGGAATTATTGGAACAGTTTTGATAGCACCTCTGTGTTAATCTAACACTTTGTGTGTCAATTTCACTATTGCTATAAGTCACTTAATATGCCAAAATAAATGTGCATGTTTCCCTCATATACAAAATTACGTTCACCTGAAGGAAACAGCTGATTTATGGTTAAATATTAAACATGCAAGAAAAGGGAAAATACGTTCAAGTTCAATAATAGCTAAAAATGCAAGTGAAAAAAGTGGTTTTGCCTTTCAAATTGGATATTTTTATGTTCATCAAATTGACAAAAAAATTTTAAGAACCCCATAGTATGCATCATTAATAAGGTTGATACAAAAGTAATTGCAGTTTTTGTCAATGAAACTGATACAAAACTGCAATTACTTTCGCACCATTCTAATAGCAAGGGCATGGATAAAGACACTCTCCTTGACACCATTGGTGAGGATGTAAGCTGCAATTTTGTGGACAGCTATTTGCCAATGCATGTCAATCAGTTAATAAAAGAGCTTTCCATTTGATTCAGAAATTCTTCTTCTGGGGAATTACCTTGAGAGAAACTAAGTGCATGCGTAATAAGTTTTAGTTATAAGATTTTCAACACAATGTTGTTACTAACCAGACACAAACTAAATCAGGCCTATAACTAAATAATAATATAGCCATGGGATAAACTACTATTGGTGACATTTGAAACAATGATGCTGTAAAATAAAGATCAGCAAACTATAGCCCATGAGCTAAATCTGACCCACTGCTTATTTTGTAAATAAAGTTTTATTGAAACCCAATCATACTCATTCATTTATGTGTTGTGTGTGACTGCTTTCTCAAAGGTAAGTAGTTGTGAGGAAGAGTGTATTCCCCCCAAAATCATAAAGATTTTTACCAGCTGACCCTTACAAAAAGAGTTTTCTGCTACCAGGTGTAGAAAAATAAAAACGATATGGAAGAAGTTCCCGATTAAGTTTATAAAAAAGAAAGGTATAGAATAGTGTACTCAGTGTGAGTCTATGGTTTAAATGTAGATGTATTTATTTAATATGTATGTACTTATGTGTATACAGACCCATACACCAAAAATTAAGTAATTATCTCAGGAAAATAGCATGCTGAGTAATTTTTCTTTTTTTTAATATTATACCTTTTCCAAAATTCCTTCAGTGAATATCTGTGTTTATGTATATACACACAATCTTTAAAATAGCTACTCTTAATCCAAAAATTTAATTTTTTAACTTTGAGCAAATATCCTCACTGAGCTTTAGTGTCAGCCTCTGTTAAATGCAATTAATAATAGTACCCACCTCACAGGCCTGTGGTGATTAACTAAAATATGATACATGTAAAATGTGTACAAGAGTGCCTGGCACCTTCTATTTATGAATATAGCATCCTTGAAGAGTCCTGCTACAGATGTTAAATGCAGTAGGAACTTCTGCAAAATCAACGTGAGAAAAAAGTATAAAGAAGTATTCACATGTGGCAAAGTAGCATCAAAGTGGACCTCAATTCTTATTTTAGCAAAATAAAATCTGACTTACGGTACATTGAGGCAGGGGGGCTTTTTGCAGGAACAGAGCCTAGTTTTTGTAAAAACACCTTTTAGATATCTATGTTTGGACACAGCTCTCACAACATAAATATAAAATATTTAGCCAAGTTGGCCCAATTTGGCTTATTATTTGGTTATAATAAGAATCATGAGATTCTTATTATAATCATGAGATTCTTATTAGAATCATGAGATTCTTATTATAACCAAATAATAAGCCAAATTGGGCCAACTTGGTTAAATACAAAGACACTGCTTTTGCACAAAGACATTACTTTAGTTCTCTATTAATCTTTTATGTCTTTAAAACCAAAGAACAGAATCGCCCTAAATGAGAAAGCAGTATCCATGTTTGACTTGCATATTAGGCAGGCCCCACAAAAACATCATAAAGGAGTAAGATATAAGATGTTATTCCAGAATTCTTCAGTTGTTTCATGTCATATATTTAGAGCGATAAACATTGTTTTGTCTATTTTGAGGTTTGATTTCTCTCCTAGAAAATATGATATTTCATTAAATCAGTATGTGTCCATGGTTTCTTTTCATCTCTTTTTAAATCTCCTCCAGTCATTAAGTTGCCCAGAAGCCTTTCCAGATAAGAAAGCAAAGGATATTTGAAAATAACTTAAAACCAGACCAAATTCCTATGCACTCAAAAACCTAGGAATGCATAAATTATATAAATTGTGTGTTCTTGTTACACACAGTTACAATTACTGTCAGTGCCAGCTGTCTTTACATCAGAAAGGATATTTTGATCTCTGCTGAGCCCTATCTGTATAATTATTTAACATTGTTCTTTAACCCTCTCAACTTCCATTCATCAGAGCCAACGTCCAGGGTGCCTTCTAGAAAAACGTAAGACAGTCAATTTTGTTTTTCTGATTTATTTATTAAGACTTTTATATTAATACCCCAAAGTGTTATACAATACGCAAAACTATTGAAATCTATGGGTTACATTAATAGAAATTAAAACCAAAACAAAATGTATCAAAATTGGGTAAGAGTACAAATAGGACATAAGACTATGATGTGTATTATTTAGACTAAAGCTGACTTTGCAGGAAGCCAAAACATCCAGCTGATTTAATTAAAGAATAGAGAAACTCAGTTAATCCAGATGTCTGGCATCATAACATCCAAACACAGGAATGATTGATTGAGTCTTTGACGTGATTCACCAGATGTTTTAGCCTCTTGGAGACAGACTAAAAGGAAAGAATTCGGATGGATTTCAAATTCCTCCATTTTCCCTTAGGTACCCTTTGTTTACGATTTAGTTACCTTTCGTTGTTTATGATTTAGTTACTTTCTCCAACTAATCTCTGCACCCTTTGGTAATGGTATCTCACATTTTTATTCAGACTGAATCTTGGGATATTCCAATCAAGTAACAAATTGAGAACCAAGTGGCAATGTATAAGCAATTTGGTTTCCTTTCTTTCAAATATATGGCTCCATGATATCTTACTCTTTTTTTCTGGAAAAACCACAGTGCATGCAGGGTCCCAGGAGCTCTGTACCTGTAAAATCTAATAGGATCAGCTGAAATGATAGGTCCAGGAGAAACATAGTTGACCCTTGAACACCATGGGTTAGAGCATCTTAGTTCCACTTATACATGCTGAGACAGCAAGACCAACCCCTGATTCCATCTCTTCCACAGCCTACTCAATATGAAGATTACAAGGATAAAGATCTTTATGATGATCCACTTCCACTTAATAAATAGTAAATATATTATCTTTTATGATTTTAATAACATTTCTTTTCTCCCACTTTATTATAAGAATATAGTATATATATAACACACATAACATACAAAATATGTGTTTATCAACTGTTTATGCTATTGAGAAGGCTTCCAGTCAACAGTAGGCTATTCGTAGTTAAGTTCTGAGGATGTCAAAAGTATGTTACATGTGGATTTCAACTGCACAGGGTGGTTGGCACCCGTAACTCCCACGCTGTTCAAGGGTCAACTATATTCTTGATAGGGATTATTAGCCTGATTTCTCTGCAGTGTGAACATTGGCTGTTCAGATTGCCTATAATCAGCTTACTTCGTATTAAATCATTAATGAGTTGATGGGGAGATAAACTCTTTCTCAAAGGAAATAAATTAGAGACGGGCAATTACAGAAACAAAAAGAAGTGAGTCTAAGAGGGCCTCTTCATAGAACCACCCACAGGGATCAGCAGGTTTGCCTGAATTCTGAATTATAAAAGCCCAGCTCTTATTTGGAGAATGCTAAAAGGCAGAAGCCATCAGGGTGTAGGCAGAAAAGATTCTATCCTGTGCATAATAATTTGAAAGAAAGAAAATTGATGATTCCATTATATCCCCACCTTGGACCTGAATTTCCCATCCCTGAGAACAATGTGGTGACAATGCTCACATTTTATATCTGAGTACAGCATCCCCTGCATTCCCTCAATTGATTGGCTTAATAATTCTTTAAGAAATGTATTATTAAACCCATTTTCCTTAAAAAGATGAAGGTTTGCCTAAGAACACACAACAGTGAGCCGTGATCCAGAACACAGATATTCCAACTGCTAGACTTACTCAGTACCACGGGTGACTCTGAAAATTAATTATAAAAGACAGATTGAGGCTTGTTTCAGGAAGACACTAGGTAAAATACACACCCAAGAAGTTTCTTTTCCAGAACATTATGAACATGGCACCCAAGAGTTTTATTCATCAGAATAGTCAGTCGGCACCTTGAACTTTAAAGGGAGGAAAAACAGAACAAGCCTACTTGAGATCCAAAAGCTACTATAAAATCTCATGTGTTTGAAGACAGACTTTGCAGAGCCAAACTTACTAATTATGAACTCAAATATTCTGGAAAACCAATTTTAAAACATTCTGCCCCAAAGAGCAATATACTGAGGAAAATGCCCATGGTATTTCTCTCTCTGAATTTCTAGAATTCTGTTATCAACTTAGGTTTTCATATTCCATATAATGTCTATTCCTAGAAGGCATCATGCCTGAAGATATATTTTGATGTTCTAAATCGTATTGCAAAGAGTAACAGCAATGTAGTGGGTATCAATATGCAATCTACAGGCTTTATCCTGCCTGAAAGGGGCGCAAATCCAACACTCTACCACTGATTTCATCTGCTTTCTCAGTCAACATCTTTATAAAGCACTGTATCCTCAGCCAACCATCAAACTTCTTAGCTTTTTCACCCATAATCAACCCATCTCAAAAATCACCACCATCACTGAAGCTTTGAAAAGAAAAATCTCCTCTTTGGTGAACACCTTTGTTTTGTTTACCCAGCATCATTGTGTTTGTTTTTGTTTGTTTTTTAGCAAGTGTTGCTCCTCCACTTGGCTGGGTATTTATGATTTGATTCTACTCACCTCTACTGGCATAAGGGTAAACACATGGCTAAATTCAATCAATCAGAGAATAAAGTTCTCAAGTCAAGGAGTTGGTTTTGGCAAGGAATTTGATCCAAACTGAACCAAATAGTGTCCATCCAAAGGCTTTTGCTGGCACTATGAGAGAGGAAGGTTTCTCTCTTCTCTGTTGTTAATAACTGTAAGGAAAACATGTCTAGGAAACAGCATGTGAAACATATATGAGGAAAAGCCAATAAAATGGAAAACAGAGCTGAAGACGGAACAAAAACCATCATCTGACCTCCCAGCTAGTCTATCCCTAAAAGATACCACAACCACCTTTGATTCTTCAATTACAAACCTAAGACAATAAACTCATTTCTTTTCCTTAGAGTACTATGAGTTGGGTTTCAAGTTTTTATAATCAAGACTTCTGTCCAAAATACTCCTCAACCTAACCTTTAAACATTTTCGGTACTCAAATTCCTAATCTCTTTATAGTGAGGCCAACCTCATTTTTAACAATGGAGTTTCGGAATCACAGAACTTCTAATTGACATGGCAGCTGTGAAAATGTACCTCAATCTCCCACAATATGGAAAGTACTTGATTGATGTCTCCAGCTGCTGTGTCCAGAATCTACCACCACTTTTGATCCAAAGCCATGCTTCTCACAAGCTGCTCCCTGCCAATGACTGAATGATGCAGGACTACTATAATAAGCCACTCTTACTAGAGGTGGAACAGCTCTGAAGAGCAGCATTGGTTGTAAGGTTCACTGTCAGCCTTGCCAAATACTTTCTTATTACTGCACATTGTTGAAAATTCTTCCACCTAGCATTCTTTCCTTTCTTTTCTCTCTCCTTTTTTTTTTTTTTTTTTTTTTTGAGACGGAGTTTCACTCATGTTACCCAGGCTAGAGTGCAATGGCGTGATCTCGGCTCACCGCAACCTCCGCCTCCTGGGTTCAGGCAATTCTCCTGCCTCAGCCTCCTGAGTAGCTCGGATTACAGGCACGCACCACCATGCCCAGCTAATTTTTTGTATTTTTAGTAGAGACGGGGTTTCACCATGTTGACCAGGATGGTCTCGATCTCTTGACCTCGTGATCCACCCACCTCGGCCTCCCAAAGTGCTGGGATTACAGGCTTGAGCCACCGCGCCCGGCCTCTTTTCTCTCTCTTATACAATGTTCAGACCTATATGGTGGTCTAACAGCTGACCCAGGCTATGCCAGTGTCCTCTCTATTTTCACAAGTCTTTTGACAAGAATTCTGGCATGGTGGCACATGCTGTACTCCCAGCTAGTTGGGAAACTGAGGCAGGAGGACTGCTGAGCCCAAGAGTCCAAGGCGGCAGTGAGCTATGATTATGCCTTTGTACTCCAGCCTGGGCAACAGAGCAAGACCCTATCTCAAAAATAATAATAAATAATTAATTTTTAAAAAAACAACGTAACTTCTGGTGAGTTCAACACTTTTACCCTGCTTGCAATTTGGCCCGCATGTTATCCATATTATGGATATCGGTAAAACAAGAGTCTCTTGGATCAAAGAAAAAAGATAGATATTTGCTCACAATACCAGCACTCAGAGCATCAGCATTTGCCATATTTATCTAAGCCCCAAATCTCACAGAATGACATTAAAAGGGCCAGGTGATGCCCCTACACACAGTGAGGGAGGGACTGTTATTTTTGTTTTTATGGGAGAGGTCCCCAGGCTTGGGAGCCTGAATCTCCTCTAATAAGCATCCAGCCTGCCTGATCTTTACCTTGGAGAAAGGTATTGTTTTTATTATCCTGGACAGGAAACAACCTTTCATGTGCTGCTTTGGAAGGAGACATGATTTTTATTTCCCAAGGATATTCACTATGTAAGCATGCACGAACAGACAGTCTAGCACAAAAGCAGCCAGTGCCTCGGCTTATAAGATATGTGGAAATGTACAACGCATTTCTTACACATCTTCTCCCATCTTGGCCTCTATGTCTAGGAGACCCAGACTAACACAGATGATGTTACTACTAGTTAGATTGTGTGGCCTTCAAATGTAAAAAAGTATGCTTTGCCTTTGTTTTCAGCCTCCAGAGCTCTTAGTTTGGCAATTACGTGTTTATAGACTGAGCCATGGAATTGAGACTAAGAGTATAGCTAATAAACAGCAGACTTGGACTTTGAAAAGGCATAAGGAATTCTTAAAACAGGCCTCCATATATAAATTCTGTTTTCTAGTCTATATTTGCTGAACAGGGACTGATGCTAGATATTGATGCCACTTAGCCATTTCTTTGTCTCTGCCTACTCTAAACAGCCACAGCTTCCCATGGTGATGACATATAAGCTTGGCCCATTCAGTACTGAGCCAAGAGAGATCCTTAGGAGCCCTCAAACCACTAGAAAGTCGAGCCTAAGCGATGTACTCTTGTTTTCTGCCCACTCACTACCTAAATAAGGCTATATGTCTCAAAATGTACCCTCAGGATTTTAATTTATGGAGGTGACTGAGTGACATCATGGAGGTGCCATTGATTGAAAGAAGAAGTTCATTACTTACCTTTCCCAAGAGGAAGAGGCAGCTGCAGCCTGCAGGACCACAGGGAGAAGCACCAGTTTGGGTCATGATGCAGATACAGCAAGAGGAAGGCCTAGGCCAGAGCCCTTTTGGGAGTTTCTACAGGAACAAGACAGGACAAGGTGAGCAGGTTAGGAATTGTTCGTTTATGTCATCCTGGTGGCCTTTGGGGAATAAGAGCTGTCCCTAGTTGTGTGATTCCTGGAACTGAGTTGATAGACCAGGGTAATATTGGCTTTGTGTGTGTATTAGGATTCTCTAGAGGTACAGAACTAATAAGAGAGATACATATATAAAAATAGAAGTTTATTAAATAGTATTAACTCACATGGTCACAAGGTCCCAGAAGGCCGTCTGCAAGCTGAGGAGCAAGGAAGCCAGTCCAAGTCTCAAAGCTAAAGAACTTGGAGTCCCACGTTCGATGGCAGGAAGCATTCAACATGGGAGAAAGATGCAGGCTGGGAGGCTAAGCCAGTCTGATCTTTTCATGTTTTTCTGCCTGCTTATATCCTGGCCGCACCGGCAGCTGATTGGATGGTGCCCACCCAGAATGAAGGTGGGTCTGCCTTTCCCAGCCCACTGACTCAAATGTTAATCTCTTTTAGCAACACCCTCACAGACACACTCAGGATCACTACTTTGCATCCTTCAATCCTATCAAGTCGACACTCAGTATTAACCAGCACAATATATGAGAGTTTGATTTGAAAAGATGGTTGGGGACATGAACTCTGGATTTGCTGGTTTGCATCTGAAAGGCAGGCTCTCGGGGAGAGTTTTGCTATCTCTCAAATTTGGCTAGTCCTGGGAGGGGCAGCCCCTGGCTAGTTGGCAAGGCCACAAACACCAGAGCATCAAGAATACAGGAAGATAATAAGATAGCGTTAATTGAATTGACCCTGCGATAAATGGATGCTAAACAGACAAATACAGAATTTAAGAAAGCACGTTTAGAACATGGTGCCTCCCTATCTGTCTGAACTACAGATAGCACAATACTGCTCACTATAGCTTTCTCCGAGTTTGGAAGTCCACCCTTAACTCACAGTCAGTTGGATGGTGGAAAAGTGTGATGTTTTTTCAATAAAGTCATTCCAACTTTTCTTTCCCCAGAAGTAGACTTAATTTCTGGTGTTCTTTTATTCACTTTGACCTTCACCTTAACCTTCCTGGTTGTTGGCTCAAACAGGCACCAGTATTCAATGACAAGGCTACTTGATTTTTTGAATTTCACTGGACTGTTGAGATCAACTCAAGGGTTGAATCATAACTGCTATCATGGCCACCTTCTTCAGCCTTGGTCCACACCTACCTTCCCATGGTTTTCGTTGCTATGCAGCAGCAGGCAAAGCCAACGTCTCATCCTAGATTAAAGCTGTCATGTTCAACTCCCAAACATCACTTCATTACATGTGTAAAAAAGAAGCTACTGATCATGACTTTTGTGGGAGCCTAGAAGTGGCACTGCCATTTTCTCTCCGTCATGAGATCACATTTTATGTGAGAGTTTACCTAATAAGGCCTATTTAGTAATAAAATATCCTCAGGATGAATTATTCAGACAAAATTGATTGAATGTTCAAATAATTCTGTTCTGTAGTGGATATAAAGGCATTGAAACACAAGGGGTTACAACACATCAGTAAACTTCAAGTTGGTCTATAGGTGTATGACCCTTTTTGTATATTTAATTTTAGCTCTTATCATGATTATTTCCCAAAATGCAGTGAGAAGGGAAAACACAGATCAGTATCAATTTTATCCACTTTGGAGGTGTCATCTATCCTGCCCTAGCACTGGGCTTTTTGGGTTTTATTACTAAACAGTCATGCTGATTTCTATTACAGATGGTTACAAACTGTGTTTTCCACCAGAAAATGGCAATGTTGTTCCAGGATGAAATAGGGCAAAACGTAAGGACTAATGAAGGGGCCATTTGTTGTTATCTCAAGGGGTTCAATGCCAACATGCAAGAAGGAGAAAGAGAGTTACTGCGGGTATTGTGCAAGGAGTGAAAACAATGTCTGCTTTTTCTCCTTTCTTATTGCCTTCGTTTTCTTTCTTTTCCATCAGTGTGGTGGCAGGAGCAGGATAAAGCTACATGTGAGGAGGTGGTAAACGTCATGTTAAGAGCATGCCTCCAAAGACAGCTTTCTTTGGTGAATATCCACATATGCAAAACACATGGACTTCACCTTGCCCTGTAGAAATGTTTTTCATTCCACGTTTATATCCTTAACGGAGCAAATGAAATCTTGTAATGAGAATTACACGTGTGTAAATGAACTACTATATTGATAGGCTATATTAATTATACTATATTAAATTATCTCAATAATATAGCTGCTTCCATATTTTAGTGTGAGTTTAGCAAGATATGCCTATAGTTCAGTGTAGATGTTGGGAACTGAATTTCTTTTTTAAAAAAGATGGTATTTTTCTACCCAATCATTCATTTTCATAGTTTCAAAACTATCAAAGCATAGATAGCCAAAATAAATACCTTATCCTTTACAGTGGGAGTTGGGGGAGAAATAAATGGAAATTTAAATTTAAATTGAGAAATCCTTGTCTGTTAAAGTTGTGTTTGTGAAAATAAGTAAGACACCTGTCATTTACATGCTTCAGTATGAAACACTTTAACCTCTCTCTATTGCCAAAATTTAGCAAGTTAAACCCATAGTCACAAGTGGCCAATTTGATCATTCTATTTATGACCAAAATGTTATTTGAAATGATAAAGAACATCCCATCATGGCTAGTATTTCAGTTTTCTGTGGCTAAGTGTGTTTACTAAACATATAATAAAGTCAACACATTCATCGTCATGGATGATACCTCTATTATGAATTAGTGAATAAAATCCAAATTCACTGGGGTTCTTTTATATGCTGTAGGGGTAGGGGTGAAAGGCTTCTCACAGAATACACTGCCATCTGCTTGAAAACTAAAAAATACCAAAACTGTCAAAAATCTTTTGAGATTCCAATCATGGACTTAAATAAATAAACACTTATTAAAATGCAAACTTTCAAAATGACATCTAATTTGGCATATATACAAAAGCATCTAGGAAAATTAAAATCAAAGTTTGAGTTACATGGCCTCCAGTTGACTTTCCGCTGCTGAAAGCACTGGTCTTTAAACACTTCCCCAAAATGCAGCTACATGATGTAATTAATAGTATTAGCAATGCAGTAAAATTCACTGTATGAAATAATAGATTTTTACAAGGACAAAGGCAATATGTAACAAACCACTTTTCTCCTAAATTCTTCATGAGCTCCATTGCCCTATGGATGAAGGCACTCTGTAATTACTCCTGCTAGTCTGGAGACTTCACTGCCTTGCAATACCACATGAGCTCCTGTTTTCATTTATGGGAGCCAATGATTCACAGGGTGCATTGAGAAACCTTTTATCAATTAGATATGAAGGATCATACTCCCATCTTGATTTGTATCAGCCCTGGGTGGAAACCATTTTTGCCAAGCACTATAGAGTTCATCAAAATGTGCTTTTCCCCATCCCCCACAACCCCACTCAATTCTAGCTTTGTTTCTCAAGACAAAGTACAGCTGTAAGTGGAATTCAAGAAAACAAGGTGGTTCTAACTTGCAGTAGATTCTACTGGGGAAAATAAATTCTGCAATCTATTGCTGTGTTAAGATTAAAGAACATCAAGACTAGGGAAAAAATATACTCTGTGTCTAGCTGGAATCCATTGCTGTCACACATGATAAAATATAACTCCAAGTAAATATGCTTTATTTGGCATATGTATGGAATTTTGGCTTTACTACACAGAGCCTTTTAACTTTTAGCCAATTGTCATGCATAATACAGAGATATAAGTATAATAAAACCAGCATGATATACAATTTCACAAAAACAGAAATATTTCCAAACATGCCAGGGTATGACAGAGATGTGGTATTTCAGGACTGCTTTCTATGTAACCCTGTTTACCACACTTGATTTTCAAAATGACAAACTGCTTCCAAAACTAGCAATTTTTCCTTTTCCCGCTAATTGGTGGGAACACATTCTTCTCCATTTATGGAGCTAATGCTGCAGATTTGCCATTTTCCAGGCCCAAGTAGGTAGACCATGAAGGAGTCTGTCACTAGCAGGGATACATTTGTGCTTGTAGAGACAAGAGGCTATTTTCCCCTGTCCTCAACCTTGTGACCATCAGCACCTATCAGTAAGATGGTGAACTAGGAATGGGGGGTACAAGCATTGGCCATGGCTCTAGACTTGCAGATCCTCGTACAACCTTGACCTTGTGAAAGCCACTGAAGACAATATTCATAAGTCAATGGATACTGCAGAACTAGAGCCAACAGCAATTTTCTGGGTCACTGCCCTATCCCATCAACAATTCAAAACATGACATGACAATATATTTCATGCCTTCTACTAAGTTCACTTTTGAAAAATGGTTATATACACAGAGGCAACTCTGTTGACACCTTCTCAGACTTAGAAGAAAGTTGATTACCCTATACTATGTTCAAGAATATTAAGGCAGCTATGACAATATAGTAGAATAAGGAAACAAATCACTTTGCAATAATCGATTCATAAGTGCTTGCTAAACATATTATATATATACACACATACACACACACACATATATATACACACACATAAATATATATGTGTGTATATATATATATACATAAATATATATGTGTATATATATAGTCACTTCTTCAGATATTGGTCTAGGTAATAAATATAAAGAAAACTACTTTTTAAAAAATTTTTAAGTTCCAGGATGCATGTGCAGAATGTGCAGGTTTGTTACACAGGTATACATGTGCCATGGTGGTATGCCACACCTATCAACCTGTCACCTAGGTTTTAAGCCCTGCATGCATTAGCTATTTGTCCTGATGCTCTCCCTTCTCCTGCCTGCCTCAACAGGCCCCAGTGTGTGTTGTTCCTCTCCCTGTGTTCATGTGTTCTCATTGTTCAACTCCCATTAATGAGTGAGAGCATACGGTGATTGATTTTCTGTTCCTATGTTAGTTTGCTGAGGATGATGGCTTCCAGATTCATCCATGTCCCTGCAAAGGACATAATCTCGTTACTTTTTATAGCTGCATAGTATTCCATGGTGTATATGTACCATATTTTCTTTAAATTTAAATTGAGAAATCCTTGCCTGTTAAAGTTGTGTTTGTGAAAATAAGTAAGACACCTGTCATTTACATGCTTCAATATGAAACAATTTAACCTCTCTCTATATGAATTACTATATTGATATGCTATATTAATTATACTATATTAAATTATGTCAATAATATAGCTGCTTCCATATTTTAGTGTGAGTTCAGCAAGATATGCCTATAATTCAGTATAGATGAATGTTCTTTAAAGATAACTACATTTGAAGTCCTGTTGAAATATAAACAAACTAGTATAAAGAGTCTCTAAAAATGAATACGATTGCAGGGCAATAAATCTATTGCTAATGAAACATGCATCAAGAATCAGTACCCCTTCAAGAGAAGTTCTCAAATACTCTATTATACTTAGGAATTTGTACGCACTGATACTTAGAAATGCTTTTAGTTGTAAAAAGCATATTATAAGAGGAACAAACACTCTAGCAATACATAAGCAGCTGTTTATACTTTTATGTAGAACCTTCAAATCATGAAGATCATTGTCTAGATATCATTTTATGATTCTACTACAAACACGAGCATACTAGTTTTGTTCTTTTGTGGCATGTGAACTACTAGTTCTAAAAAAAATATAATAGAGTATCAGAAAAGGACAACTTGATCGTTGAGAAAGATGTAAGCATTCTACAATATAAGATTTTATTCCAATAAAAATGTACTTGCAAGGAAAATACTTGGAACCTTAAGACAGAGCTAAATGATGCTTCTCCAGGAAACATTAAACACTAAAGCATTTTTAAAAATGTTTAGAAAAACCTACTTCCAATGAATATTACAACATTTACCATGGAGTAAATCTAGATTTTGCGGCGTCTTTAAAAAAAGAATCCAAAATTGTAAAAACACAATTAAGTATAAAAGTGAATATTTATAATGAGAAAATAAATCACAGGGAATCAGAGTTTTTTTTTTTTTTTAACGTGACAAACATCACAAAATCTGAGGGAAAGCATTACATTTTTAATAATCAAACACCTGATATACCTATATTAGAGGTTTTTCCTATATCTTGAATGCATACTCTTCCATGGCTCTTCACATGGAAATGATACTATTTTTCATGGAGAGAAGAGAAAAAAGGCACTCTTTCTTCTAGCATGACTCAATTTGTTTTGGGGGTTTTTAGGGTGTTTTGTGTTATTGTTGAGACATAGTCTCACTCTGTCACCCAGGATGTAATACAGTGGCACCATCTCAGCTCGCTACAACCTCCATCTCCCAGGTTTAAATGACTCTCCTGCCTCAGTCTCCCAAGTAGCTGGGATTACAGGTACAGGCCACCATGTGGGCCTAAATTTTGTATTTTTTTTTTTTTTAGTAGACATGGAGTTTCACCATGTTGGCCAGGCTGGTCTCCAACTCCTGACCTTAAGTAATCCACCTGCCTTGGCCTCCCAAGGTGTTGGAATTACAAGTGTGAGCCACTATGTCCAGCCTATTTGTTATTATTGATCGGTTGTAAAGACCTTTTCCAGATTTGTGGTGCTTTTTGTAATATCAGATAGGTTTCTGAACTGTCACATTTAGGAAAACCTCTGTCTCTCAATCTTCTCAAAATGTTTATATACATTTCAAACTTCTCTCCTATGTGAACACAACTCAGTGTTGGTCACACTGATAAATGTATACCCTTATTGTGAATTATTAATATATTGCTGACAGTGGGGAAAGACCCATAAAATAGAAAATGATTCTCCATTCCACTTTGTCTCACACCAAAACATGTCTATTCATCTTGATAAACTCTATAAAACTATCAAGAGAAAAATAACATTTAGTTCACACTAATATCCTTATAAGTACTCTGGAATACTTTACAAGTGATCAAACTAATCACAAGTGAACATGATATTTCTAAAGAAATTTATAGTGAAATTCATGTTTCTATCTTTCATATTTCTCTTAAATGATCTATCGAATATATTTATTCACGTCTTTTTTTTTTTTTTTTTTTTTTTTGAGACAAAGTCTTGCTCTGTCGCCAGGAGCCAGGCTGGAGTGCAGTGGTGCAATCTCAGCTCACTGCAACCTCTGCTTCCCTGGTTCATGCAATTCTACTGCCTCAGCTTCCCAAGCAGCTGGGAATACAGGGGCACGCCACCTTGCCCAGCTAATTTTTTTTTTTTTTTTTTTGTATTTTTAGTAGAGACGGGATTTCACCATGTTGGCCAGGATGGTCTTGATCACTTGACCTCGAGATCCGTCCGCCTCGGCCTCCCAAAGCTCTGGGATTCCAGGCATAAGCCACCGCACCCAACCCCATGTCTATCTTTAAATTAATAAAATGATCTACTTTTGTAATAAAATCAAGAAGTTAATGACTTTTGAAGCCAAAAATTTTTTAACCTTGTAGGATAAAAATTATGATATATTTTAATAAGAACACATAGTGAAACTAAATAAAATGGAATGCTGTATGACAAGTTTGAACCAGTTCAAACCTCATGTTCAAGACAGTTGAAAAGTAAAGAGGATGTTAACAAATATCTGACATTGAAATTGACCCAGTGAACATCTTATGTATTTTAAGAATATTTTCTCATTTGATTTTATCCTGAGGCAAAGCCAATCTGAAAGCAAAATATAATCCATTAAATATGATTATAATGATAAAAGTTATTACAGTACTTACACTGAGTGTTTTGTCAATGACTACAACACCTTCTATTATTTTGTAATGTCTTGCAAAATATATCATTATTTGGTTGTAATAAGCAGTTTTAAATCTGTAGAGTTTTCTTTTTTTCTTTTTTTTTTTTTTTTTTTTTTGCTGCTAATTCAAGTCCAAACTGCTATGCATTCTCATCCAAAACTCAGAGATCTTTAACCTCCAGTGGGTAAATGTCATGGCTGATAAATATTTATAGAACGCCTCAGCAAAGCTTCTGTTTGTTACAATTTTCTCCAACAATGACATGACCTAGGAATTTCCTGGAATCATGTTTCTGTTATGATCTATAGAGTTCAGAGGCCTTTGCCTCATTTAAATATAAAACCCTAGGGAGGACCTCTCAAAATCAAATTAAGTTTTGATGTTTGACATCCATTTCACATTGAAGCCACATTTTTTTGTTTTTTTCTTTTACTTTTTATCTGATAAGCTAAAAGTTCACATATGAGATAATGTATTATAGAAGATGAATAATAAAATAATCAGGACTGACAATTTTAATGACATCAAAAAAGTTCATCTTTAAATTTCTATTTTATTACTCTGTTTTCCCCTAGGTTCCTCCCACCCTACCCTTTCTCTCCTACATACATCCAGGCATACTCTTATATTTTTCATTTAGTTTTGAAGGAAAAATCTCCTTCCACTTGTTTAAAGCTAATTTGAGACCAATGAATGAACCCTGTGCCCTCCTGCCCTTGTCTGGGATCTTGATCCATAATTTATTCCTTCTCTACTTAATTTTCAACTCCTCCTTGCCTTAGTCACTAAATATCTTCAAATGTCTCTCATTTGTAAGCACCTGCCTTTTATCTTGTTTGCCTCCCTGTTGACTTCCCCCTCTCTCTCATTTCCATCAGAATCAAGGATCTAGGACACGTCACTTTCAGATTTCATCTCTTGTAACTTCTTCATCTTCAACACATTCTGAGGAGGTTTCTGCCCCTACGAATACACTCAAGCCTCCTATATCGCAAGACCCAAAGGACATCTTTGAGGCTGTATTTTATGTCGGCTTTCCACGACAACTCTTGACCACTTCATTCTTCCTGAAATTCCTCCTTGATTCCAAGCACCTCTCTCTCCTGATTCTGTCCCTATGATTCTCTCATCATTCCTTCAGTCTAACAGTAGGATGTCCTAAATTTCTCTCCTCTTCTCCCTTGTCATCTTCTCTGTCTGCCATCTCATTCATCTTTGTGATTGCAACTTTAACCTATATGCTGATGGACTGTAAACTGAATCTCCAGCCTAGACCTCTCCTGTATATCTAAGCTATACTTTTCCTTTCCTAACAGACATCACACCTATAATCACTGTTTGAAGCCTTCCTTTATCACAACTAGTAACTCCACAAGGACAGAGACCATCCCTGTCGTGTTCATTGCCGAATGCCTGGTACCAAGCCTGGGATGAGCGTCTGAAAGGGACTCAACACAAACTTGCTGAGTTGAATGAATTGATGTTCCATAGACAAATTACACTCAATGTGTCAAACATAAACTCCTAATCTTGAGAAAATAGCCCCCCCTTAAAACTGGTCTTCCCTCTACAATTCCTGTCTTGACTGAATTTAACCAACATCCTTCCATTTTCTTTTTTCTTTTTCTTTTTTGAGATGGATTTTCACTATGTTGCCCAGCTGGAGTGCAGTGGTAAAATCTCAGCTCACTGCAACCTCCACCTCTTGGGTTCAAGAGATTCGCCTGCTTCAGCTTTCCGAGTAGCTAGGACTACAGACATGCACTGACATTCCCAGCTAATTTTTGTATTTTTAGTAGAGATGGAGTTTCACCATTTTGGCCAGGATGCTCTCGATCTCTTGACCTTGTGATCCCCCTTCACAGCTTCCCAAAGTGCTGGGATTACAGGCCTGAGCCACTGGGTCCAGCCCATCCCTCCATTTTCTTAAGCCCAAAACTTGAGGGCAGTTTTCTGACTCCTCTTTCCCTTACCTCCCATGCCAAAGCATTCATCAAGTTCTGGTAATTCAACTCCTTAAGTATCTCTTTTGAATGAGAATCTGCTCTTTCCTTTATTGCCATAGGATCCTAACTGCATTGAGGTAACCAGATGTTTTCATCTGGTCTTTCTTCCCTTGCACCTCCCCATGACGACCTCAGGGCTCTTTATAAAATGCAAATCAGGTCATATCGCCTCATAGCTATAAGCTTTACAGTGGTTCCCCAACAGGTTTAAATGCCTCAGTCCTTTATAGTATGCTTATATGCGTGTATGTATGCATGTGCACGTGAATGTGTATGTATGTATGTATGTGTGCATGTGTATGTGCATCTCAGCCTTTCCTGACCTCACCCTGTTTCTTTGTTCAGTCTTTCTTCCTATTGCTCTTCCCCTACTGCTTTGACTTTTGCTCAGCAATACCAGATACTTTACAGTTCCTCACACCACACGTATTGCTGGAATGTCTCTGACAGGTTTGTCTTGATCCTCACAATTCGGTTCAGATGCCCTACTTCTCAAAGGCCTCCCCTGGTTCCTCCCAAAGCTAATTGTTCCCTTTTTGATGCTGTCCCACTTCTCAGTATTTACTTCCACAGTTGCCTTGATGACTCTGAACTCTGCCAAATGTGTCATCCATCAATCCCAAGTATTTTTTTTAATAGTCTTTATTTTCTAGAGCTGTTTTTGTTTCACAGCAAAACTGAGCAGAAAGTACAGAGCTTTCTCATATCTCCCCTACCCCAACACATGCACAACCAACCCACAATCAGCATCCTACTCCAGAGTGGTACATTGGTTTAAACTGATGAACTAACATTTACACATGTATTAGTCTGTTCTCACACTGCTAATAGACATACCTGAGGCTAGGTAATTTTATAAAGAAAAAGAGGTTTAATGGACTCACAGTTCCACATGGCTCAGGATGCCTCATAATTATGGCAGAAGGTAAAGGAGTAACAAAGGCACATCTTACATGCTGGCAGGCAAGAGAGCATGTGCAGGGGAACTGCCCTTTATAAAAGCATCAGATTTTGTGAGACTTACTTACTATCACAAGATCAGCACCAAAAGACCCACCTCCGTGATTCAATCATCTCCGACTGGGTCCCTTCCATGACAACTGGGGATTATGGGAACTACAATTCAAGATGAGATTTGAATGGGGACACAGCCAAATCATATCACACTGGGGTTTACTCTTGGTGTTGTGTACTCTATAGGTTTTGACAAATGTATAGTGACCCGTATCCACCATCACAGTTCACGCAGAGTAGTTTTACTGCCCTAAACATTCTCTGTGCTCTGCCTCCCTTCCCCACAACCCCTAACAACATTGATCTTTTTCCTATCTCTCTAATTTTCCCTTTTCCAGAATATCATATAATTGAAATCATACAGCATGTAGCCTTTCCAGATTGTCTTCTTCCACTTAGAAATATGTATTTAAGTTTCCTTCATAGAGCTATTGGTATTTTATCTTTGCTTTCCTCTTATCTAAGATAGTTCTGGGCACAGAACAGGTAGGTATTAAATAATTTTAGTTGGATTAAACCTATAATTTGTTGATATTGTATAGTTATTGGCATTTTCCCTCCCTTGAAAATATACTATTCTATGAATTCTCTGACTTTTATCTCCTATTTTAAAAGAAAAAAAAGAGTATCAAGCAAATAAAGACTTTAAATCTACTTAATAGTCTCTTTTAGGTTTTTATACACAATTTTAAAAGTTGATGGATGGTATTTTCCAAGTGTAATCCTGAGATTTGCAAATACACTTGTGCTCTCCTTTGATTTAAAAGCAACAGGTGTTCATTGACAATCGAATGCCTTGTTTCCTTAAAACTATACCTTCTGGCCGGGCGCGGTGGGTCACACCTATAATCCCAGCACTTTGGGAGGCCGAGGCGGGTGGATCACGAGGTCAAGAGATCGAGACCATCCTGGTCAACGTGGTGAAACCCTTTCTCTACTAAAAATACAAAAAATTAGCTGGGCATGGTGGCGCATGCCTGTAATCCCAGCTACTCAGGAGGCTGAGGCAGGAGAATTGCCTGAACCCAGGAGGCGGAGGTTGCAGTGAGCTGAGATCGCGCCATTGCACTCTAGCCTGGGTAACAAGAGCGAAACTCTGTCTCAAAAACCAAAAAAAAAAAAAAAAAAACTATACCTTCTATTGCACTTACTTCCTTCTATCCTGACCATCTTTCCCTAGTCACACCTTTCAGAACGAAACATAGCCTTAAGATTGAACTGACAAACTAAGCTTTTATCTATATCAGTTATTTTGCCATCCTTTATGGAATTCTCTGTAATCATTTCAATAGTAACAAGTCAAATAATCATTCTACTCTCTGTCAAAATTAAGAGTATTTTGGCCTAAAATAAACAAGAATGCTTGGCTAATCCCACTTATTAAAACTGATTATTTGTATCACCATATTTTATTGTCCTGTTAATACATCTCAACTACCTGAAAGCATACATACTAATCTATTATTTATCCACTGTTGGTGAACATCAGAATTATGAAGAATGCCCCTAAAGTTAATATTCCCTGGCCACAGCTCATAGACATCCAGTGGGAACCGCAAAATGCATCTTTAACAAGTATCCCAGGTGATTTTGATGCAGATCATGTGAGGATCTGCTTTCTGAGATGCCACACTTCATATCAAAATACTTGCAAGCTAGTGGCTACTAGCAACAAGAAACTTCTCAGTGAAAGTAATGAGATTGATCATCTGTTCAATTTAATGCTCTATTCTAAATGAAAATTGCAGAGGCAAACCTAATTGATTTCCATGCATTAACAGGGGGAAAATAAAAATGTCTCTAATACCTCAATCTGTAGGACGGTTTGTACATAAAAAGAGAATGGTTATTTCACTAGTGTGGCTACACTCTGGGTGAGAAAAATTTTCAAGAGTCTGAAACTCAAGAAAATTGCTTGTTCTAGAAGTAGGTTGGAAATTTTGAGAATGTGTTCAAATCTGGAAAGCCCTGATACGTTATTTTTCCCATAAAATTAGAAATATGCTTATTTTGTCAGAGAACCGGCAATTGCATTTAAATCTACACAGGGACCAGAAAAGTTTGTATGGCTGAGACTGATGAACTGAAATCCAAATAAGAAATCTATTTTTGTTACCTTCTCTGCTGACCCCACCCCCTTTCTCTGCACAAGCTCAGGCACATATAAGTGATATTATTCTTAATATCTCATATTGTTTTGCTAACTGGTTATGCCAGTGAGATAATCTTGATATGCTTGCTCTCTACTCTTACTTAAACCGATAAATAATAATGAAATTATGTTCTCAATTAAAGGAAAGTAACTGGTGATTGATTAGATCACAATGGGATCCGTTAAAGCACATCGTGACTTTGAGCTGAAAGTATATCATAACCAAGGTTCTTAGTAAAAGACCAGGAACAAGATAGCGGTCTCAGGGCTTTCTGAAAGTATGATTATGTTTGTTTTTCCTCTTTAATACAATAATACTAGTTGAATCTTTTTTATTAGTCTGTTTTCACACTGATATGAAGACACACCCAAGACTGGGTAATTTATAAAGGAAAGAGGTTTAATTGACTCACAGTTCTACATGGCTGGGGGCCTCCAGAAATTTATAATCATGGCATAAGTCAAAGGGGAAGCCAAGACCTTCATATGGCAGCATGAAAAAAAGAGAAAGCAAAAGAGGAGGAGCCCCTTACAAAACTATAAACTATCAGATCTTGTAAGAACTCACTACCACAAGAACATCCAATCACCTTCCACCAGGTCCCTCCCTCAACACCTGGGGATTATAATTCAAGATGACATTTGGGTGGTGACACAATGACAAACCATATTAATCTTTTAAGATGCTTACTCAATAAGAAGCCAAGAAATAGAAAAATCTCATGATACAGGAATAAAGCAGAGACTAACTTAGACCAATGATTACAGCTAGACAAATATGTAAGAAAGTAGGTGCATTGAACATTAATCTACCAAGGAGAGAAACTTTATCTCAATGAAAGTTAAAAATTTAAAATAATCCTCTAATAGGAAAGTCAGGAATATTTTTAGCAGGTGAACTTCAGACACTTGTGTAGTGTTTGGAAACAATGCTATCTTTAATCAGATGCCAATCAATTATACTGCAGAGTCAAAGTCAACCCCTTCCCCCAGGAAGGACCTTTGTCTTATCACTATTCCCCCTCTCTTAACATCTTCCAAATTTAAGACTCCCAAAAGAAGGAAAAAACATACAGAGAGGTGAGAATACAATGCATTATTTGTTTTTCAAATAAACAGTTATTAAGTATTTTGAGGGGAGAGGTAAGAGAAGAAAAATAGGTAGTTTTGAAATATTTATAAGAATATATTATATTTTAGTAATCTCTTGCTCATTGCCAGTAAGCTCTCCCCTCTTCCACCACTGTGACTTGAGTTTAATATGTAGGTTTATCCACAGAAGGACAACATCTTTTATCAGCTTGCTCTCTACAAAAACATCTTGTCAATTTTTTTATCTTCACTTAGCTGGACAGTAAATAGTTAATGAGCACCCAACCTAACATTTGTAAGAAACTGTGTCAGCACTATTCAGATTGCAAACATGTTCAAGAATAGCCTTTATCTTTATGAAATTTAGATGTTCTAGTAGGGAGAGAAGACAAAATGTGCAAAGCGTCATATATTAGTCTATTCTTATGCTGCTGATAAAGACATACCCAAGACTGGGTAATTTATAAAGCAAAGAATTTAATTGACTCATAGCTCCACATGGCTGGGGAAGGCTCACAGTCATGGCAGAAGGCAAATGAGGAGCAAAGTCACATCTTACGTGATGGCAAACAAGAACATTTGTGCAGGGGAACTCCCATTTATAAAACCATCAGATCTGGCCAGGCGCGGTGGCTCAAGCCTGTAATCCCAGCACTTTGGGAGGCAGAGGCGGGTGGATCACGAGGTCAAGAGATCGAGACCATCCTGGTCAACATGGTGAAACCCCGTCTCTACTAAAACTACAAAAAATTAGCTGGGCATGGTGGTGCGTGCCTGTAATCCCAGCGACTCAGGAGGCTGAGGCAGGAGAATTGCCTGAACCCAGGAGACGGAGGTTGCGGTGAGCCGAGATCGCGCCATTGCACTCCAGCCTGGGTAACATGAGTGAAACTCCGTCTCAAAAAAGAAAAAAAAAAAAAAAAAACCATCAGATCTCATGCGACCTGTTCACTACCACAAGAACACTATGAGAAAAACCACTGCTATGATTCAATTGTCTCCATCTGGCCCTGCCTTTGACAAATGGGGATTACTACAATTCTAGGTAAGATCTGGACGAGGACACAGCCAAACCACATCACCCTGTCATAGTAAAAAGAATGTGCTAAGTTGTTTATATAGAGATATCCCTCACATCTGTTTAGGAGAAGACACGTATTCTCGGATGAGGTGACACTAAAGTTAGGCACAGAGAACAAAACTAAAAAGATTCAGATTGACAATGATGAGAAGGAGGAAATCTGGATTGAGGAACCTCTTGAAGAAAAGCAGAGTAATAGGAAAATGAGATAAATAGTTGTGAGCAGATATTCGAGAGGGTAGAGTACACAAAGAGAGAGAAAAAGAGAAATAAAACTGGTATGTTACAGAGCAGTTAAACAGATTATCTTCCAAATTAGGCTAAATTGTTTGGCCATGGAAGGATGTGGAAATGCAGCAGGATGTAATAATTTCTGAGCCTCTGCTGTGTGCCAGGTAATGAAAGAGAGGCTGTGTGAAACCCACATCCCTAAACAACAACATGGAGCGAGAACTGTCCTCGAAAACCTGCATAGTGCAGCTTGTCAGAAAAGTTTGAGAACTGTAAAGCCAACATTTCAGGGAAACAACCAACAACCAAAGATCATTTCAGAAATAAAGGAAGGCTTAATTCAAGCATTGGTGAGGAGGGGAAAATGGAGGAATGCTTCATTGTCCCATTTTGATATAGTAGATAGTTTTTACTACATCAGCATTGTCACCATGAGGACATTCTGAGTGTATTATCAGAATATACAACAACGGGAGGATTTTGAAAGGAGAAAGTGTTCTCTAGGGCATAACTCCTCAAGTCACCTTAATTCCTTAATCAACTTTCTGTACAGAAGAAACTGTTTCTAATTCCCCCTCCCTTTTTTTTCTTTTCCTTCTTTTTTTATTTTTATTTTTTAAATATATTTTATTGCACTTTAGGTTCTGGAGTACATGTGTAGAACATGCAGGATTGTTGCATAGGTACATACATGGCAATGTGGTTTGCTGCCTCCAGCCCCCCATCACCTGTATCTGGCATTTCTCCCCATGTTATCCCTCCCCAATCTCCCCACCCGCTGCTGTCCCTCCCCTATTCCTCGTCAACAGACCCCAGCATGTGATGCTCCCCTCCCTGTGTCCTTGTGTTCTCATTGTTCAACACCCGCCTATTAGTGATAACATATGGTGTTTGATTTTCTGTTCTTGTGTCAGTTTGCTGAGAATGATGGTTTCCAGGCTGATCCATGTCCCTACAAAGGACATGAACTCATCATTTTTTATGGCTGCATAGTATTCCATGGCATATATGTGCCACATTTTCCTTGTCCAATCTATCACCAGTGGGCATTTGGGTTGGTTCCAAGTCTTTGCTATTGTAAACAGTGCCACAGTGAACATATGTGTGCATGTGCCTTTACAATAGAATGATTTATAATATTTTGGATATATACTCAGTAATGGGATTGCTGAGTAAAATGGAATTTCTGTTTCTAGATCCTTGAGGAATCCTACACTGTCTTCCACAATGGTTGAACTAATTTATACTCCCACCAACAGAGTAAAAGTGCTCCTATTTCTCCGCATCATCTCCAGCATCTGTTGTCTCCAGATTTTGTAATGACCATCATTCTAACAGGTGGGACGTGGTATCTCAATGTAGTATTGATTTGCATTTCTCTAATGACCAGTGATGATGAGCATTTTTTCATATATTTATTTACCTCACATGTCTTCTTTTGAAAAGTGTCTGTTCATGTTCTTCACCCACTTTTCAATGGGTTTGTTTGTTTTTTTCCTTGTAAATCTGTTTTAGTTCTTTGTAGATTATGGATATTAGCCCTTTGTGAGATGAGTACATTGCAAAAATTTTTTCCTATTCTGTTGGTTGCTAGTTCACTCTAATATTGTTTCTTTTGCTGTACAGAAGCTCTGGAGTTTAATTAGATCCCATTTGTCTATTTTGGCTTTTGTTGCCAATGCTTTTGGTGTTTTAGTCATGAAGTCCTTGCCTATGGCTATGTCCTGAATGGTTTTGCCTAGGTTTTCTTCTAGGGGTTTTATGGTGTTAGGTCTTATGTTTAAATCTTTAATTTATTTGGAGTTAATTTTAGTGTAAGGTGTCAGGAAGGGGTCCAGTTTCTGCTTTCTGCACATGGCTAGCCAGTTTTCCCAACACCATTATTAAACAGAAAATCCTTTCCCCATTGCTTGTTTTTGTCAGGTTTTTCAAAGATCAGATGGTTACAGATGTGTGGCATTGCCTTTGGGGCCTCTGTTCTGTTCCATTGGTCTATATCTCTGTTTTGGTACCAGTGCCATCCTGTTTTGATTACTGTGCACTTGTATAGTTTGAAGTCAGGTAGCATGATGCCTCCAGCTTTGTCCTTTTTGCTTAGAATTGCCTTGGCTATGTGGGCTCTCATTTGCTTCCATATGAATTTTAAGGTGTTTTCCAGTTCTGTGAAGACAGTCATAGGTACCTTGATGAGGATAGCACTGAATCTATAAATTACTTTGGGCAATCTATAAATTACCATAAATTACTTTACCATTGAATCTATAAATTACTTTGGGCATTCTCACGTATTGATTCTTCCTAACCATGAGCATGGAATGTTTTCCCATCTGTTTGTGTCCTGTCTTATTTCCTTAAGCGGTGGTTTGTAGTTCTCCTTGAAGAGGTCCTTTACATCCTTTGTTAGTTGTATTCCTAGGTATTTCATTCTCTTTGTAGCAATTGTGAATGGCAGTTTGTTCTCGATTTGGCTCTCTTTAAGTCTGTTATTGATATATAGGAATACTTGTGACTTTGGCACATTGATTTTGTATCCTGAGACTTTGCTGAAGTTGCTTATCAGTTTCAGGAGATTTTGGGCTGAGATGATGGGGTATTCTAAACATATAATCACGTCGTCTGCAAATAGAGACAATCTGACTTCCTCCTTTCCTAATTGAATACGCTTTCTTTTTCTTGCCTGATTGCTCTGGCTAGAACTTCTAATGCTATATGGAATAGAAGTAGTGAGAGAGGGCATCCTTGCCTAGTGCCAGATTTCAAAGGGAGTGCTTCCAGTTTTTGCCCATTCAGTATGATATTGGCTGTGGGTTTGTTGTAAATACCTTTCATTATGTTGAGATATATTCCATCAATACCTAGTTGATTGAAAGTTTTTAGCATAAAGGGCTGTTGAATTCTGTGGAAGGCCTTCTCTGCATCTATTGAGATAATCATGTGGTTTTTGTCTTTGGCTCTGTTTATGTGGTGAATTATGTTTACAGACTTGTGTATGTTGAACCAGCCTTGCATCCCAGGATGAAGCCTACTTGATCATGATGGATAAGCTTTTTGATGTGCTGTTGCAGTCAGTTTGCCAGTATTTTACTGAATACTTTTGCATCTATTTTCATCATGGATATTGGCCTGAAGTTTTCTTTTTTTGTTGAGTCTCTGCCCGGTTTTGATATCTGGATGATGCTGGTCTCATGAAATGATTTGGGAAGGATTCCCTCTTTTTGGATTGTTTGGAATAGTTTCAGAAGAAGTGGTACCAGCTCCTCTTTGTATGTCTGGTAGAATTTGGCTGTGAACCCATCTGGACCTGGACTTTCTTTGGTTGGTAGGCTATTAATTGCTGCCTCAACTTCAGCCCTTGTTATTGGTTTATTCAGGATTTCAACTTCTTCCTGGTTTAGGCTTGGGAGGGTGCAAATGTCCAGGAATTTACCCATTTCTTCCAGGTTTACTGGTTTATGTGCATAAAATTGATTGTAGTAATCTCTGATGGTAGTTTGTATGTCTGTGGAATTGGTGGTGATATCCCCTTTACTGTATTTTATTGCATCTAATTGATTCTTCTCCCTTTTCTTTTTTATTAATCTGACTAGCATTCTATTTTGTTGATCTTTTTAAAAAACCAGCTCTTGGATTTATTGATTTTTGAAGGGTTTTTTGTGTCTCTATCTCCTTCTGTTCTGTTCCGATCTGTTATTTCTTACCTTCTGCTAGCTTTTGAGTTTTTTGATCTTGCTCCTCTAGCTCTTTCAATTTTGATGATAGGGTGTCGATTATAGATCTTTCCTTGCTTCTCAGGTGGTCATTTATTACTATAAATTTTCCTCTAGATACTGCTTTAAATGTGTCCCAGAGATTCTGGTACATTGTTTCTTAGTTCTTGTTGGTTTCAAAGAACATCTTTATTTCTGCCTTCATTTCATTTATCCAGTTAACACTCAAGAGCCAGTTGTTCAGTTTCCGTGAATTTGTGTGGTTCTGAGTTAGTTTCTTAATCCTTAGTTCTAATTTGATGGCACTGTGGTCTGAGAGACAGTTTGCTATCACTTCCGTTCTTGCATTTGCTGAGGAGTGATTTACTTCCAATTATGTGGTCAATTTTAGAGTAGGTGCAATGTGGTGCTGAAAAGATGTATATTCTGTGGATTTGGGATGGAGAGTTCTTGGTCCAGATCTGAGTTCAAGTCCTGGGTATCCTTGTTAATTTTCTGTCTCAATGATCTGCCTAATATTGACAGTGGAGTGTTAAAGTCTCCCACTATTATTGTTTGGGAGCCTAAGCCTCTTTGTAGGTCATTAAAAATTGCTTTATGTATCTGCACGCTCCTGCATTGGGTACATATATTTTTAGGATCGTTGGCTCTTCTTGTTGCATTGATCCTTTTACCATTATGTAATATCCTTTTTTGTCTCTTTTGGTCTTTGTTGGTTTAAAGTCTATTTTTTCAGAGACTAGGATTGCAACTCCTGCTTTTTTTGCTCTCCATTTTCTTGATAAATCTTCCTCTGTCCCTTTATTTTGAGCCTATGTGTGTCCTTGCATGTGAGATGGGTTTCCTGGATACAGCACACCAATGTATTTTGACTTTTTCTCCAATTTGTCAGTCTGTGTCTTTTGAGTAGGGCATTTAGCCTATTTACATTTAAGTTTAATATTGTTATGTATGAATTTCATCCTGCCATTTTGATGCTAGCTGGTGTTTTGCCTGTTAGTTGACACAGTTTCTTCATCTTGTTGATGCTCTTTACCATTTGGTACATTTTTGGAGTGGCTGGTACTGGTTGTTCCTTTCTATGTTTAGTGCTTCTTTCAGGAGCTCTTGTAAGGCAGGCCTGGTGGTGATGAAGGCTCTCAGCAACTTCTTGTCCATAAAGGATTTTATTTCTCCTTCACTTATGAAGCTTAGTTTGGCTGGATATGAAATTCTAGGCTGAAAGTTATTTTCTTTAAGGATGTTGAATATTGGCCCCCACTCTCTTCTGGTTTATAGGGTTTCTGCCAAGAGGTTCACTGTAAGTCTGAAAGGCTTCCCTTTGTGGGTAACCCAACCTTTCTCTCTGGCTGCCCTTAGTATTTTTTCCTTCATTTCAACCCTGGTGCATCTGATGATTATGTGCTTTGGGGTTGCTCTTCTTGAGGAATATCTTTGTGGTGTTCTCTCTATTTCCTGGGTTGAATGTTGGCCTGCCTTGCTAGGTTGGGTAAGTTCTCCTGGATAATATCTTGAAGAGTGTTTTCAAGCTTGGATTCATTCTCTCCGTCACATTCAGGTACACCTATCAAACATAGATTAGGTCTTTACACATAATCCCATATTTCTTGGAGGCTTTGTTCATTTCTTTTTACTCTTTCCTCTAATCTTACCTTCTTGTTTTATTTCATTGAGTTGATCTTCAATCTCTGCTATCCTTCCTTCTGCTTGGTCGATTCAGCTACTGAAATTTGTGTATGTTTCGCCAAGTTCTCATGTTGTGTTTTTCAGCTCCATCAATTTGTTTATATTCTTCTCTAAGCTGTTTATTCTTGTTAGCACTTCATCAGACCTTTTTTCAAGGTTCTTAGTTTCTTTGCATTGGGTTAGAACATGTTCTTTTAGCTCAGAGAAGTTTGTTATTATTCACCTTCTGAAGCCTGTCTCTGTCCATTCATCAGGGTCATTCTCAATCCAGCTTTGTTCCCTTGCTGGTGAGGAGTTGTGATCCCTTGGAGGAGGAGAGGCGTTCTGATTTTGGGTGTCTTCATACTTTGTGTGCTGGTTTTTTCCCATCTTTGTGGATTTATCTACTTGTGGTTTTGTAGTTAGTAATTTTCGGATGAGGTCTCTGAGTGGACATCCTTTTTGTTGATGTTGAAGCTATTTCTGTTTATTAGCTTTCCTTCTAACAGACCCCTGTGCTGTAGGACTGCTGGTGGTCCACTCCAGATCCTGCTTGCCTGGGGATCACCTGCAGCAGCTGCAGGACAGTGAGGGTTGTTGCCAGTTTCTTCTTCTGTTATCTTCATCCCAGAAGGATACTCACCAGATGTCAGCCTGATCTCTCTTTATGAGGCATCTCTTTGGATATACAGGAGTTGGGGAGCTACTTGGGGAGACAGTCTGTACCTTATAGGAACTCAAATGCTGAACTGTGGGCTCTGTTGTTCCATTCAGTACTGCTGCGCAGGTACATTTAAGTCTGCTGCGGTGGAACTCATAACCACCTTTTTTCCCAGGTGCTCTTTCCTGGGAAGGTGGGGCTTTGTTTATACTTTCCTGACATGCTGTTGCCTTTTCTCAGAGATGCCCTGCCCAGCAAGGAGGTAGCCTAGTTACGTCTGCCAGCAGAGGCATTGCTGAGCTGCTGTGGGCTCTGCCCAGCTGCTGTGTGAACTTCCTTGTGGTTTTGTTTAAAGAAGTATAGTCAGAACTGCCTCGGTAACGGTAGTCTGACTCAGTAATGGCAGACTTCCTTGTTAATGGCGGACTGCTTCGGTAGTGGTGGATTGCGTCGGTAATGATGGGTGTCCTTCTCACCACAGAGCTGGACCATCCTTGGTCCGGCTGAGCTTGCTGCAAAACTCTCAATCCAGAGCGTTTCAGATTATTGGTCTTTGTGGGGGTGGGACCCGCTGAGCCAGATCACCTGGTTCCTATTTCAGCCCCCTTTTTTTCATTTGAATGGGTGGCTCTGTCTTGCAGGCCTTCCAGACACCAGTTGAAACAGCCACCCAGATTTGTGTGAGTTTTTGTGTGGATACCCACAGTGCCAGCTGAAGCAGCTGTGCTGGAAACTCGTGGTGCTTTTCAGCCTGGGAATCTTCTGGTCTGTGGGCAGTATTAGCTCATTTGGAAATGTGTTGACAACTCACCCTATGTGTTGTTCTCGCTGGGAACTGCACTCCAGAGCTATTCTTATTTGGCCATCTTGGATCCTCTCAGCTAATTTTTCCATTTTTATTCTTATCTCACTCAAATTATCTTAAGGTAAATTCTTTTTCCATAGAGATAGTTAGAAACCAATAACTGATTTATCAATCAATTATCTTTAGTTTGAGAGCTTTTTGTTCATTTATTTTATTTTGATTTTTTGAGACAGGGTCTTGCTGTGTTGCCCAGGCTGGAGTACAGTGGCACAATCATGGCTTGCTGCAGCCTTGACCTCCCTGGGCTCAAGGTGATCCTCCAACCTCCACCTCCCAAGTAAGTGGAACTACAGGTGCACAACGCAATGCCCAGCTAATTATTGTATTTGTTTGTTTTGTACAGATGGGATCTCATTTCATTGCCCAGGCTGATCTCAAGCTCCTGGCCTCAAGTGATCCACAAATCTCCATTTCCCAGTGTGCTAGGATTATAGGTGTAGACCACCCCACCTGATTTGTCTTGTTTTTAATAATAAATTTTTACTCTTCTGGGTTCCATTAATGTGAATGTATTAATCAGTTCTCCAGAGAAATGGAACCAACAGGAGATTAGATAATGATAGATAGATACAGAGATATACTGAAATGCACCATAAAAAATTGGCTCACTTTGTTATGGAGGTTGATAAATGACACAATTTGCCATCTACAAGGTGGAAACCCTAGAAAACCTGGTGATATAAATTCCAGTCCAAGTCCAAAGGCCTGAGAGCCAGGAGTACCCATGGTTGGTTTAAGTTCTAGTCCAAAGGCAAGAGAAGACTCAGGTCTCAGCTCAAGCAGTCAGACACAGAGACAAAATGATAATTCAGCTGTCCTCCACATTTTTGTTCTATACAAGCCCTCAATGGATTGGATGATGTGCACCCACATGAGCCATCTGCTTTACATAGTTCAAATGCTAATCTCTCCTGAAAATACCTTCACAGACTGATATTGTTTGGCTGTGTCCCTACCCAAATCTCAACTTGAATTGTATCTCCCAAAATTCCCATGTGTTGTGGGAGGGACCTAGAAGGAAGTAATTGAATCATGGAAGCTGGTCTTTCCCACGCTATTATCATGATAGTGAATAAGCCTCATGAGATCTGATGGGTTTATCAGGAGTTTCTGTCTTTGCTTCTTCCTCATGTTCTCTTGCCACCACCATGTAAGAAATGCCTTTCACCTCCCACCATGAAATAAATGCCTTTCACCTCCCACCATGATTCTGTGGCACTGTAAGTCCAATTAAACTTCTTTTTGTTCCCAGTTTCAGGTATGTCTTTATCAGCAGTGTGAAAATGAACTCATACACAGACACATCCAAAAATAATGTTTAACCAGATATCTGGCCATCTCGTGGCTCAGTCAATTTGCCACATTTAATTAACTATTAATTGCTCCTTTCAGCAGCACATATACTAAAATTAGAAAAATATAGAGGAGATTAGCATGGCAATTTGATTTATAAAGTTTTATAAAATAAATAATTAATAAATCATTACAGTAAATTTTCTTTTGTGGCCAATAATTCTACCAAGTCTCATTTACCCAGGTTATATTTTTAAGAATCTAAAAATTGTGTCAATATTTGTTTTTGCCATCAATTTGTTAGAAATATCAAAGTTTACCACTTGCCCTTTAGCTATGGCTAGTTTTATTTTCCATTAATTACACTACTGGTAATGTTCATTATGATTTCTACTAATAGACTGATGCCTTGTATGTTTGTCAGGAAATTCATTAGAAATTTATGAGAAAAAAATATCTTCAGATATCTCAACATTGATAAATTGACAAAATTATTTAAGGGCTCAGAAATCTTATTTCAAAGGTGTCCCTAGTTACCTTTCCCCTCAAATGTAATGTTCTTGGTCACAGTGTTCTTGATCCCTTACAGATTAGACAAGAACAATGGGATCTAAATGAAGCCACCTTCACAAAATAAACTATGACAGTGAGAGAAGTCTAGCCTGGCTAATTCCCCCTTGCTTCTAGCCTCACAAGTGAGCTTCCTTTGCTCATTCCTGTGTCTAGGACAAACTAACTATGGTAGGAATTTTATTTATAGTTTAACTGTAAAACAAAAATGATACTAGTTCCTTCCCAAAAGTAACCCCTTCCTTGCTTGGGGACAAAAACCACCCTTGTAAAACCTAATGAATTGGCCACAAGTTTAGAATAATGACTCAGGAGTCATGTAGCTAGAAGTCACAAGATTAGTAACCTCCCGGATTGCTCCTATAGTAAAATTGCTATTATAAAACCTAGAACTGCTGTTTGAGGTATTTTTCAGACCTTGCATTCTGATGGACCAGCTGGCACCACCACACCCAGTAACCCATACCTAGAAACTGATTCAACCAGTCTTGTGACCCTCACTGAGGAGCTGATTCAGCATAAGAAGACAGCTCCAATCCACTGTGAGTTCATCTCGGACCCAACCAATGAGCATCCTCCATTCCCTAGACCCCTGCCCACCAAACCCATCCTTGAAACACTCTAGCTTCCAAATTCTCTGGGAGGCAGGTTTACATAACACGTCCCATCCTTCTACTTGAGTGGTCTTGTGATTATTAAACTTTCTTTGCTGAAACATCTGCTGTTTTCTGTGCATTACCTTTCCTGGGAAGTGGACAAGAAGACACCATCAGGTAATTACAGTCAGTTTCATAAATTGTGGGTTTAAAATGAAAGTATCAGGCTGGACACGGTGGCTCATGCCTGTTATCCTAGCACTTTGGGAGGCTGAGGCTGGTGGATCATTGAGGTGAAGAGTTCGAGATTAGCCTGGTCAACATGGCAAAACTCTGTCTCTACTAAAAATATTTTAAAAAATAGCAGGGCGTGGTGGCATGTGCCTGTAGTCCCAACTACTTGGGAGGCTAAGGTAGGAGGATTGCTTGAACTTAGAAGAGAGAGGTTGCAGTGAGCAAGATTGCACCATTGCACTCCAGCCTGGGCAACAGAGTGAGACTCTGTCTCAAAATACAATACGATACAATACAATACAATACAATACAATACAATACAATACAATAAAACAATGGAATGATAAAAACACTCCACTCCAACGTGAAAACCACTAAACTAGCAGTGCTGAAAGAACTTCCAGCTGGCTAGATACAGTTGGGAAGAAGAAAATGAATAAAAGATGAACTCATGGTTTTGAAACTGGGTGACATGTACTATTAACAGCATTAATGAAATCAAGAATTTCTCATCATGAAATCTGGCATGGATTCAATGATAAAATCATGGTCATTGTTCCTGACAATGTGTTCTCAGAACACCTCAGAGGCAGAGAACTGGAAATCAGGTGAGCAGTCAAGATTGGAAATAAAATGCAGATTAAAGGTCTAAAATTAACACACAGAGAATTGCTAGGGAAAGAAACAAAGAATAGAGCATAGCAAGAAAGCAGGAATGAGCACAGAACTTTAGATTCATAGAAGAGGAAAGCTAGTGAGGAAAGCTACAGAGGAAGTTTGGACAACAAAAAGGCAGGAGAGTTGGGGAGTGTGTCATGCAGAACCCAAATGTTTTAGTCCATTCTCATGCTGCTAATAAAGACATACCCAAGACTGGGTAATTTATAAAGAAAAAGAGGATTAATGGACTCCCAGTTCTACATGGCTGGGGAGGCCTCTCAATCGTGGCAGAAAACAAGGAAGAACAAGGGGCATCTTACACGGCAGTGGGCAAGAGAGAATTTGTACAGGGGAACTGCTCTTTATAAAACCGTCAGATCTCATGAGACTTATTCACTATCACAAGAACAACATTGGAAAGACCCACCTCCATGATCCAATTACCTGTCACCAAGTCCCTCCTACAACATGTGGGAATTGTAGGAGCTTCGATTCAAGATGAGATTTGGTTGGGGGCAGAGCCAAACCATATACCCAAGGGAGGAAAACATTTCTGAAGGAGAGGAATGACCAACAGAAAAAAGCACAGAATTCATCCTTTACTCATTAAATAACAGTCTATCACAGCTATGACTTGGGAATTTTGATAAGCACTAGGGGAAAAAACGGTTTCTGCCCTCAATGAACTCAGAGAACCAACAAATACAGGAAGAGGAGTATCATTACACAGGAACACAGAGAAGGAAGGAGTAGAAAATAATTTATTTACAAGTCTGTGAACTGTAAAATGACATGCACATAAAATATTATTAAGAATAAAAGCCGAGAAAAGGATTCTAGACTTGAATTTGAGGAGATAGATTATCGCTAACTTTCAAATAACATTTCAGTAGAATAGTGTCTTTTTCTGTGCCTATTTTGCTTTCAGTAAATCCACAGAAAATCTGCATTGCACTATATCGAAAGAACAAAAGAATAACTGATTCTCTTGGAACTCATCTAAATTAATAATCCTTGTCATAAAGATTAAGAATCATGGTACCCAGTGATGAGACTAACTAAATGTTTGATCCTAAAATGATTGGTTTTGACATAGATTCTGAATTTAAAAGTTCTGCCCCTGGTGACACTGTTCTAGCCCTTTAATATTCTTTCTCAAGGAAATGGCCGCAGAACACTAACGATTACTAATTGGAAGAAACAGAGAGCTCTATTGAACTGTTTCTCAAAGGAAAATATCTAATGACTTACATTAATAAAAATAGGCTTTGAATGTTTACATTAAATAGCTCTTTTGCATTTTGTAAAGTGAACTTTGCTATGTTGACATGTTCTAGGTTGGCTTTTTTCTTTTTTTTTCTTTTTCTTTTTTTTTTTTTTTTTTTTGGTGAGTTCAATTTTTGAAGCTTGACTGAAGAAAGAGATGCAGATTTCAGAATGGGAGAGTTTTTCTGGGCCAGTTAGAATAGATAGAGGAAGAGACAGGAGAGTGAGCCAAGCAATGGGTGGAACACTAGAAAAATTCAAGATTCTTTAAGAACAAGTACCATAGCCTAGGACAGTATAGGAGAGGCCAGTAGCACAGGAGGTCGTGCTAGCTAGGTTAATGGTTCTGAGAAGGCAGGAATGACTCAAACAAGGATGGTCATAGTACCAAGGAAAGTTCCAAGTAAGTCACAATTTTTTCCTGCTGATTGGAGACTTTCATTTTGGGCACCTGGGTACTGTCTCATCCAGTATTAATTGTCCTAAATGAAAATTTCCTGGCCAAATGCAAAGTGCTTACATTTTAAACCTCAGTCTTCCTGAGGTAACCATTCTGCCTCCTTTATATGGAACTCTTATCCTTCCAAAATTAGGCCAACCATATGTACAGCCTTGAGATTCAGTCTGAAGGTATTCAAAGTCTTTGCAGAGTTGGCAAAAGAGGCTTCAAGCTCTCCATGAGCAGAAATCTTATTCACAGTGATTAAAACACCCTGGAGGCCAGAATAGGGTCCCCTACCATGGTGGTCTCCTCAAAGCTTGGACATTTTTTCTATTAGTCATTGATCAATTAATCATCAGAAACAGCATATGTACTGCATTTTCCATTTACTTTCTGGCTTTATCTTGGTCTTATCAATGTAATCAGGGACAATTCCTTAAACATACTTTTTTTTTTTTTTGATAAAGAGTCTCTGTCACCCAGGCTGGAGTGCAGTGGCATGATCTTGGCTCACTGCAACCACCGTCTCTCAGCTCAAGTGATTCTCATGCCTCAGGCTCTGGGATTACAGGCTTCCACCACCATACCAAGCTAATTTTTGTATTTTCGATAAAGACAGGGCTTCCCATGTTGGTGAGGCTGGTCTCAAACTCCTGACCTTAGGTGATCTACCAACCTGGCCTCCCAAAGTGCTGGGATTACAGGCATGTGTCACCACGCCCAGCCCTTAAATGTACTTTTGCCTTCCCTTGTGTATGTGGTCCAGAGCTGTGCACATGTTGATATTCGACTGATACCTGTCAATTTCATTTTAAATTACTGACATACCTCAGAGAAGTCTCCATGTTCTCTGATTCTGCACTTAGTTTAATTCTTATGAGATGATTAGATCTCAGCAAACCTGATGATTTCTTTTTACTTGTAATTCTAGTAAATATTAATGAACTCAAATACATAGCTTTTAATTATAGTGAAGATGTTGTGAGATTTACTCTTCTGTCAGCCAAGAATTTCAACTGATTCTGATTCAGTAAAAGGTAGAGGTTTCTTTCTTTCCTTCTTTCTTTCTTTCTTATTTTGAGATGGAGTTTCATTCTCTTTGCCCAGGCTGGAGTGCAATGGCACAATCCCAGCTCACTGCAACCTCTTCCTCCTGGGTTCAAGCAACTCTCCTGCCTCAGCCTCCCCAGTAGCTGGGATTACAGGCACTTGCCACCACACCCAGCTAATTTTTGCATTTTTAGTAGAGATGGGGTTTTACCATGTTGGCCAAGCCACTCTCAAACTCCTGACCTCAGGTGATAGGCCTGCCTCCCACCCCACCAAAGATAAAAGTTTCTATCAATCAGAACAATGAAAGTTAACACTATGTAAGCAGTAAGTTTCCTATGCATTCACTGCTTTACTCAACAAACAATTATTAAGCACCTACTAAGTAACTGACATGGTAAATTAAATCTCTCCACTCTTCTACTTTCTTCATGAGGAGGGTTGTTCAAGTACAAAATCTTAGGGGAGGAAAGGAAAATATATTAGTTTCCTATTGCTACTGTAACAAATTACCACAAATTTAGTGGCTTAAAACAAAACAAATTTATCATCTTACAGCTCTGGAGATCAGATTTCTGAAAAGAGTCTCACTGGACTAAAATGAAAGTGTTGGCAGGGCCGAATTCCTTCTGGGGACTCTAGGGAGAATCCATTTCACTGGATTCATTCCAGAGAATTTTACGGCCTGCATTCCTTATCTCCTGGCCCCCTTCCATCTTCAAAGTCAGCAATGGCAGATTGAATCCTTCTCATATCAAATCATCCTGACTTCTTCCATCATTACATCCTCTTCTCTGACTTTGACTCCTCTTCTTCCTCACTCTTTTACTTTTTAAAGAATTGGGCCCACCCAGACAATCTAGGATAACATCTCCACTTCAAAGTCAGGCCATTCACAACCCTGATTTCATCTGCAACTTTAATTATCTCTTGCCATGAAATTCAGAGTGAACATATTCAAAGCTCCCAGAGATTAGGATATAGGCATCTTTGAGGGGTCATGATGCAATCTAGCAAAAGAAAATTAAGGAAAACTTAGATTTATTGCATCCCAGTTGTATCAGGCACTATGCCAGGTGTTTTTAAATTCATTTCATATCCAGGACAACCTAGTAAAGAAGTATTCTTATTTCCACTTTTGCATATGAAACTGTAGTGCATAGAAAGTAAGTCGCTTGCCATGTACCACAGCACTATCAAGTAGTAGGACTTGTATTGAAACCTGGGTCCATTTGACTCCAAGATCCATGATTTTCTCTCTATCACATTGCTTCCCCAGCACAGTCATTTAAGGAACTGACCGTCCAGCATAGCTATTGCCAACAATCTACCTTCTATATTGAGCATGAGGTTCTATCGATGACTTACAACTGAATTCTGAGTTATTGACTTATTTATTATTAGGTAGAAATACAGGTTTTATCTTCAAAGAAATTGCAATCTGGATTACTAAGTTATATAACATTACAATAAAATTAATAGTCTGAAAGAGTAAATAAGAAGTGTTTAATACAAATTCTAAGGGCTTGAGGATTTTAGAGGAAAAATAATCCACTTGAAACAGAAGTTTTGTTCAAGGATGCTTTGGTCTTGATCTGGAACTATGGGGAGAATTTGGGTGGCTCAGGGTGGGAGGGTGTAGGTGACATAAGGCAAAGCAAGCCCAGGGACATGCTCAGGGGATCTGAATGAAGCAATCCCTTATTAACAAGCAGCGAATGAACACCTACAAATGTGCCAGAAAGGAAAGAGGGAAAACTAAAACGAGAAGCAGGGACATAAACGTCCGAACACGTAAACAGCAGAGTAAACAGGAAGGTACCATGTTGAAAACCATTTGGAGATAGTATGTAGAATCTGGAAGAGGGGAGATGAGCTAAGAAACTTTTACAGGAAGCCAGGAATGACATAGTGTGAAGGCCTAAATCACAGTGAAATAAGAGAGGCAAGACAGTTTGGGCAGGTGGAGAAGACAGGGGGAGAGAGACATTACAGATGGAGGTCAGCGACATGTCCAACACTTGAACCTACAAAAGTAGAGAGAATATTCTACTAACAAAAAGTCAGGCAATTGAGCTGACCTGCAGTAATATGTGATGAGGGATTTGATGAGAAGGGTTTTAATACCATCAAATGGAAGCTTCCAGCTGCAAACAGACACACAGGGTTAAAACTAGGTCTTGCAAACAGACACACAGGGTTAAAACTAGGTCTTGCAAACAGACACACAGGGTTAAAACTAGGTCTTGCAGCTTTTGAAGAAAAGCCAGAAATTGAGACATTCATGCAAAATATCAACATCTGATTTTTAATCTTGGCCACTAATGAAAATTTTCAAAGACAGTATAAGTAAAAGCAGATCTAGGCATGGGCAAGACCTGGCCTGAGAGCAGACACTATGAGGGCACCGTGAGAAGGTGGGCATCTATCTGCAAACCAAAAACAGAGGCCACGGGGGAAACCAAACCAGTTCACATCTCAATCTTGGACTTCCAGCTTCCAGAACTGTGAGAAATATATCTCCATTGTGTTAGCTCCCTGGTCTGTGGTATTTTCTAACAGCAGTCATAGCAAACTCATACAGGGATGTATTAACCAACTCTAATTTTAACAAACTAAGGAGGACTGCCCCTCCACAGGTGAATAAGAGACCAGGCATTATAGAGAAGTAAAAGGCAGAGTCAATTCATTCCACAAATTTCATCATCAAAGGAAAAATCAAAATAGCATGCTAACCAGTATCTATGCTCACTGACTCATTCATTCATATACATATACATAATTTCTGAGGCTCATAAAAATGAACCTGAAATGTTACCTGTCTGCTTAAGCAGTCTCTCAGGGAAATAGCATATCCTTCCACCTTCATAAACACTGTTTTGTTTGCAATGGGTTTCCGCTCACTGGTTCTCTTCCTTTTGTCACTGGGGTCTCTCTCTGGAGTCTGGTGCTCCTTCTAACTCTTCTGGCATTTAGGCCTCAGCAATCCTAAGACTTTCCTGAATCCCCAGCCATGCTACCTCCCCTTATCTTCAGTGAAGGCGTCTCTGCCAGTCTCTGGTTCATCCCTGAAGCTAGCTCTTGTTTAAGCCAGTCCAGGTTGCCCCTCCCAAACAAGGCTGGAGGGTTCAGGAAGCTAAAGGAGGAGCATTGTAAGGAAGTGTGTCTGAGCATGTGCGTGGCATCCCAAGGGAACCCAGGTGTGTTTGAGGACTTGCCTTTTGAACACAGCTGAATTCAAGAACTCCAAAAGGGAATGGGCTGCATGAGATCAAGGGCACAGGTAAAAGTGTTGATCCTAATGAGGTTCTCTTTGGAAAAAAGAAAAAGTGGAGTGCACAGAAAAAGCAAACTGGGAGACTCTCCGCTCTGCTGGTGAGTTCTCAATCTTCTCAGCAAAGTCTAAGGGGACTGACTGTGAGTAAGCTGACACAAAGACGCCAGAAAGTAAGTGGCAGGGTGGGGGGCAGCAAGGAGAGCTGGAGAGAGTGCTGCAGTGATGTGTCCAAGTGTAGAAGGGGCAAGGGATTAAGCATAGCCAGAGAGAGGCAGGAGAAGATAGTTCCTAAACAGGGCCAAAGGTCAGGTTGTCCAAAAGGCTAAGACAACTGGCAAGCGAAAGCTGTGCATTAGCTTCTGTGATGAAAGGTGAAAGGCCAGAAATAAATGGCTCCTACCTTGCCCTGGTCCCGTCTCCCTACACGCGATGTGTCACATTTTATCCCAGCATTAAATACCAAGGCATTCATTATGTAAGGAAAGGATCACATGTGCATTTATCAAGCAACTACAATTAAACGCACAAACAAGATATATTGCAAAAGACCATCTTCATTACAGATACAGACACTTTCCTTTTAAAATTGGAAGTTATTCTAAACATACTTTCTTAACTACCCGCATTCCAAATTCCAAACTGTACTTCTTTGATCCACTTAAAAGTGGAAGCATTCTACTCTGAATCGGAACACCCAAACATTGCAGCAAAGCAGCCTAGAGACTCCTGAGCACACCACTAGGAGAAATTTTAAAGCGTGTATTTTAATACAACACACCTGAAACTGCTGACAACAAAAGCCAATTTTCTGCTGTATTACTGAGTAATTAAAATTATATAGATAAAACCATTGTTACATAATGATTTGGTAAATGTCATCATCTTTGTTATATTTTACTTTGGTCCTGTGTTGTACAACGGCAGGCACTACGTATTAACCTAATCACAGACTTTCTTGTTGTTAAATCATTCCATTAGAAGATGCCATGTTCCTTTTGAAAGAAATCTTTTTTAAAGAGTTTTTTAAATGATGCATTTATCAAAAATAAGAATATTGCAAAAAATCTAATTGCATACTGCTTTTGAGAAACTACATCTACTATAGAAAATAAGGTAATGTATTCAAAAGATTATGAAAAGATTATTATGACAGCTTACACTTGTCCCTGCTCTCTACTTTCTTTCCTTAAGTCGGATCATCTGCCTTTGTAAAAGAACTAGAAAATAACATCCATGTTTGAGTATCAGTGAGAAGATTTATCCCTTCCTTAGGCATAATCCACTCTGCCCTAATTGAGTAGCGTCTGGCAAACTGGCTGGATGGAGCTCGTGCAAGGACACAGCCTCAGACAAGGTTTCTTGATTCTCAAATGCTGTGACCTGCAGACAAGTCAGGGTCATGTCTCCACTTCTGACAGTGAGACACTGGGCTTCAGACACATGGTCTCATATCCCAAGCAAACCCATTTAATTTTTTATTCCTGCATTTTACTTTTCCCATCAAATAAGTAACAATTCCCTATGTCCTAAAGATTCTTTTTTCTACTCAAGTTAGAGCGACCTTTTCCAAAATGTGTGGAGGTCTTTGCACGCTTTCTATGAAATGGAATACTCCAGAGAAGAATGCATATTTGTTTGTTTATGTTCTTGTCTGTCTGTCCGTCTGTTTTGTTGCTAATTTGCTTAATCAGTACAACATATTAGAACTTCTGTTAGACCAAGTTCCAAACTAAACATCGTTATTTAGATAAAACTGCTTCCTTGCACTTGAGCAGCAAAGCAAGAGCAGGTTTGTCAAAGTACTGGGTGTGTGAAGGATTCCTGCTCTCCTGTGGAAGTGTGGATCCAGCTTCATCAGCATTTCTCTCCCACCAGGCATCCCCTCACCCTTTGTTGTGAGTGAGAGTATGAATGAGTTTGGTCTGTTACTACAGGTACATTTGCCTGCCTGGAACCTCAAAAGCAAAGCCATCTGGATTGTAAACATTTTTCGGATGAGGTAGGGCTGCCTTTTGACATGTACCATAAAAATCAAAACATATTTTTTATAAGGCCAGGTGATATGCAGAAGAGGCGTGGATTCTGAATATGAGCCAGGTAAAGCTAAAAGGTTTTTCCTTTACCATTACCACATGTCTGAAGCCCAAACCCAAGTAAAAGGTAAGACTCCTGCAAATCTTCCTTGTGACATCTCAGAAGTATCCCCATTTACATGGAACTACTAATTTTTAAAATACTTTTATACAGTTAAAAACTCATGTAATTTTGCTTCCATTTACTTCTTAACAGATAACTACCACTGGTCAGAAACTAACTTCCTAGAATCTCCTGATATTTGAAGATTCTATTTTTTTTTTCTGATTTGTATCACTGTTATTAGAAACTGCAAAAAGAAAACCTCTTGTGGAGGTTAGGACATACTCCCATGGTTTGGGTGGATATGGCGTTAGGTGTGGTACGGTGATCTACTGAAACCAAGCAGATATACACAGGAACCAGATGTGAAGAAAATGGGCTTGGGAAATAATCAGATCCAGACGTTTGTCCTTTCTCTATAAATGTGTGCAACTATTTAAACTCTCTAAGCCACAATTGTCCTATTTGTAAAATGGCGATTAAAAATACTGCCTGATTCTTAGCAATAACAATTCTTCCAATTGTTATTGAAAGAATTTGCTAAGACAATCCATGTAAATAAAGCACTTAGCTCAGCGCCTGGCACATGATAAGCTTTCCTTATAATTTTAGCTCATCATTATTAGACACCAGAGCCCTGGACAGTTACCATGGGGCTTGCTTCCATAATTACCTTATATCTAGAAAGTTGACCTTTGTGAAACTGATATAAAAGTGATGCTAATACCAATGGTACATTCAGTCTACTACTGAAATAAAATCCTTAAGTAGGGGAGACTTAGGGAATGCACATTAACTAAAACAAATCCAAATTTGGAAAAATATAAAGCAGTTGGAGAGATTGATTTCAAAGTAAGTAGTACACTGCTTATCAGTGAACAAAAAATGATATTCAGAAGAAATGAGATAATGTACAAACGACTTGGTTTAAAAAGAATTCAAAATACACTTTACGAGGTACTTACATACCACGGTCACATGTCTGGTTTTCTCCAAAAGGGAAATGTTCAATTACTGACATGGAATCCATGGTCCAGGACTTGCCCACCAAAACCATAGAGGTTTTGTGAGAATGAGCTTTGGCATTATGGCACAGACATAAGAATGTTTTCAAAGAGTGGTGCCACATTCTATATCACAGGATAAAGTACAAAAGAGCAAAGGGAAGGCTTCAGGATAAAACTTTTTAAGAATTAAAACTCAAAACCAGTACAATAAACATTACCCTATTACTTACAAACATGTAGCCATCTAGTAAATATTAATTCCGTCTACTTCTTGCAGTTCGGTCAAGCAGGATGGCTATTTGAGGATGGCTGTATAGAGAATTGCTTCCCTACTGTGAACACCACAAACATAGTTTGAACATGTCTGTTTCTTCACTACCTTAGTTGGAGCAGGTTAATAGAGGGAATAGGAATGATAAAAATGAGACAGATCTGAGTAACTTTTATACCCCGGACAACTTGACTCCTCTCTCTTCCTTCTTAGTTGTTCAGCACAAAATTTTTTTTGAGACTGAGTTTCACTCCTGTAGCCCAGGCTGGAGTGCAGTGGCTTGATCTCAGCTCACTGCAACTGCTGCCTCCCGGGATCAAGCTATTCTTCTGCCTCAGCCTCCTGAGTAGCTGGGACTACAGGTGCCCACCACCACGTCCAGCTAATTTTTGTATTTTTAGTAGACATGGGGTGGGGTTTCACCATGTTAGCCAGGCTGGTCTCGAACTCCTAACCTCAGGTGATCTACCCACCTCAGCCTCTCAAAGTGCTGGGATTATAGGCATGAGAAATGAAAACCAGACAAAACCCTGGGAAACGCCAGTGCTGTCAGGATGAGGGTAAAGGCAATGTCTATTACCATGAATCCTTAAATGGAAATGTTGTTATCACCCTCTGAGATATTAAGAAAAAAAATCAAATCCAAATAATACCAAGTAATAGAATTTGAATTACTGGTGTGGATTGTACAACCCATCATTGCTATAATGTGGAATTATAATACAAAAATTATAGTTACATAATAGCCCTAATTTTTTTTATTGTTAAATAAGCATTTTTCTTTAAGCTTATTCTTTTGTTCAACTGGTAATGCAAGCTTACTAGGTAAAATCTTATAAACTAGAGAAACAGAAAAAGTATCACCACAATGCAAAGAAAACACAAATCTACTGATGCGTATTCCCTGTCTCCTAGGGTGTGTGTATTAACATGTTTTACTACATTATACATGGTGTATATTGATGTCTCTTTTTATTAGCAACAAGGTTCTGGGTACAGTTCTGAGTACCTTATATGTGTTTTCTTCATCCTCACGAAAATGTCATGCAGGAGTGTCTATAATATTTCCATTTTACGAGTAATAAAACTGAGGCCCCTAGAGATTAAATGATTTGCCCAAGGAGATGCAGGGAGTGGTGTGTGGAGTCGTTAATGGAACAGTGAATAATATCCAGGTAATGTGACCCCAGAACCCACATCCAGTGGCAGATTTCATCTAAAACACAATTTTTCAGATGAACTTGTGGCTAGTTCAGAAGATGCCTCCACAATACTGAGCAATCATTTACAATAAAAATACTTACTTTTAGGCTCCATCCAGATGACATTGTGGAAAAAAGGAGCAAATTCTTTACATTCTTATAGCTTTCTTACTGTGGCCAGCTTAATCACATTTGCTGGGGTGACAGCTCACCTCGAGACTTGGTAAGTAAACTGTGTTCTTGCCCATCTCTTAACCAACTAGGCATTGTGGCGGTCATGTTGTACCTGGGCTTACTTCTTGAATTTCATATATTAAAATATGTCACTACCAGGTAATTTTGTTTTCAGAAAAGTTAGATGGTTGGCATATTTTTAATATATCTGTAAAGTATATCTGTAAATGTCTTACTTTTATATCAATAGATTTTTTAAAACTGGGCTAAATATGAAATGATCATGTAAATATTTTCTTTCAAAATACTGTAGACGTTGCTCCATTGTGTCCAGGGAAAACGTCAAGCTAAGGCCAGCTTAGCTTTGTTCTTTTTGTTTTTCATCATTTTTTCTGCATGAATGCTTATAGTCTCTTTTCCTCCATCCCTGTAATTCAAATGTAACAAAGTTCTCTTTTCATTAAATTTACTTTGAACATGGTGAGCTCTTTTGATCTACTTGTTCATTCTTTTTCAACTCAGGAAACTTTTACTGAATGATATATTTGAATAATTGCTTCTGTTCTACTTGTTATTTATTTTCTCCTAGAACACCTATAATTCTCAGGTTGGCTTTCCATTCTCTGTCCTCCAAACATACCATTTTCTTGCATTCTTTTCAACCCTTGATTTTTTCCTTCCTCTGCATCCTAGTAGAATTTCTCAAGTATGTCTTTTTGATGGCTTATAATCCCTATTTGATTTCATAATATCACTTCTGCTCTCTCCTGCTTTAATTCTATTTATGTACCTTTATTTTTTCAATAATATATTTCTTTTTTTCTTTTCATGTTTCATTCCATTTATATGAAGTTCCAAGTCAGGCAGAAGAATTTTATGGTGATAGTAGAAAGAGAGTTGAGGTGGGGAGGATGTCTGGAAAGGGTTGCAAGTTAGCTTTCTGGAATCATGAAAAGTTTCTATGTCTTGATTGGGGTGTTGATCACATAGGTGTATACCTATGTAAAAGTCCAAGAAGCTGCATAACTAAAATCTGAGTGTTTTATTGTATGTAAATTATAAGAAGTTGGAAAAAGACCAACACAGCAAACCTCAATAAATAAGAAGAAAATAATGAACAGAAATTGATGATAATAGAGAACAAAAAATTGACAGATTAATAGAAGCCAAAAGCAGAATCTGAAAAAAAGTAAGGGGAAACACTTTTGGCAAGACTGGTCAGTTGAAGAAGATAGAAGATGCAAATGTAACCAAGCTTTTAAAAATAAAGAATGTATCTCAAAATCTAGATGAAATGAACATATTCCTAGAGAAATATAAAATGCCAAAACTGTTCCATGGAGAAACTGATTACTCAAATGGAGCAATTAGTAATATAGAAATTGAAATGGTAGTCAAGGCCTTCCCTTTCCCCACCAAAAAAAAGGAGGGATCCAGATGATTTTATTTTCTTTCATCCAGACTGGAGGGCAGTGGTACCATCTCTGCTTATGCAACCTTCACCTTCCGGGTTCAAGTAATTCTTCTGCCTTAGCCTCCTGAGCAGCTGGGACTACAGATGTGCACCACCATACCCAGTGAATTTTTTGTATTTTTTTTATGGTACTTTAGGTTCTGGGGTACATGTGCAGATCATGCAGGATTGTTGCATAGGTACATACATGGCAAGGTCTCTAATATCCAACCACAATTTCATCTAATATGAATTCTTGCTTCTATTTTATGGTAACCCTGCTATGCTTTTCTTTTTTCTTTTCTTGTTTAATATCCCAGCGATAATGCCAGTTTTCTACTTTTATTTTCTCATTCCTGTAGTAATTCTTTTTCAGAGGTCTGCTCTTCATTGATGTCTTCTGGATTGCAGAGTCCTAATTCGGTAAAAGGAGTCATGCTGAAAAGACCAAGGGAAACAAAAAATAGAAAGCAGATAAACTGTAAGTCTGTCTTTCTTCATGGTCCAGTACACATCGCCCTCCTGTGCAAGTAACTCACAATCTTCCCATGCCCAGCTATTACCAGACACCTGCAACTTAGCTCACTGCAGCCTTGGCGTTATCAGTACTACACAAAGCTGTCTTCAGGATACAGCTTAAACACTATTCTAGAAAATCCCCAGCAAGCCTTTGTTTCCATGCAGACAGTCCCTTCTCTGCCCTCCTGCCGCTTACACCCTTCCCCCAAATTTTCGTACTTCCTGTAATAAATCTGCCTTTATTTACCTACAACTAACTGTCTTAGGAAATTCTTTATCCACTCACGTGAAACTGGGCCCAAAGAGTCGTACTCACCTGAGACATGGATGATAAACTATTTCCCTTGTTCTATTGTGTGTGCGTGCGAGTGTGTGTGTGTGTGTGTACATACATATATATAATTTTTTTCTTCTAATGAGAGATCTGCCAAACCCAGCATCCAAAAGACAGGATGTACATGTTAACTTTGGCTGTCTCATTTGTCCAGTTGGGTCTTCATCAGATTCCTTTTTTGGAGCTATGTGTGGATGGCAGACAGATCCTAGGCTTATTCTTCTACCTGAACCGACAAAACTGTCCTCAATGAGATGGCATCTTCCCAGCCCCACTCTGTAGCTCTCTGACTCTGAACAAGTGGATTATCTAAGAAAATGCAATACAGCCAGGATTCCTCCTGTCTCTGCTCTCACTGACTATCATCCTGTTCTATCCCCTGACTCATTTCCTTTTTATCAAGTTGCTGTCTAGGAGTTTTAGGTTGAAGTGGAAAGAGGAGTAAAAAGATTGAGGAGCTCCTATGACGCCAGGGCTGTTGAGTTTTATGATTGATGAAAACCTTAAGTTCTACATTGGTAGCAGACAGTGGGAAATGGTGAAAAGGCTGCCTTGCCTGCATGCAGGACTACTGACAATTGTGTTCAGACCCATTCAGCCAGGCTTCAGTACTTAGTGCAATGTTCTAGCTTCTGGCAATAGGTAAATGGTCAGTTTCAGGTTTCCATCAGAGGATAAAATTTTCACCTTTTCTGTGTAAAAGTTTACGTTGGGGGCTGCTAACTAAATGCTATTTTCCAACCAGAAGTTCTAAAGTGGATACTGAAGAAGGAGATTTCCTTTGTCCTCATTATATTATTATTGGTGACAGGTGAACATGGCAATACATTGGTCAGAGCCACGAAATATTCACATTTCTTCTCTGTGAGTGTCATGGAGAATGATAAAAACCCAGGCAACTGAAATGCTCTAGCAGCACGTTGTGGAGCTGACAAGGAATGAGAGGTAACATCGCCCCCAAATCTCAAGCACCATCGCCTGTCTTAGAAGTGTCCTGGGAATAGTTTCTCATCACTGGTCCAGGGTAATTCAACTACTTTTTAGGAGAAAATTCAACAGAAAATGAGGATTTTTTAAAAATCTTTAACATAAGAATACAAGTTTAACCCAGTATAATAGGATAAAAAATTAATTTAGGAAGCAAGACCAAATACTTAGAAATGTGATTAAGTGATAAGTATCAACTGACACGAAATGTTCAATTTTGTAATTTGTTATGGCAGTCTACAGTTTCCTTTAGAAAAGATTCTAGGATTCTTCCATTTTGTGTATATATGAAAGTAATCAGGTCAGTTTGAGAAGCATAGTTGCTATAGTTTATAGCTTACCTTTGAGTAATTTCATGTAACATCTAAATACTGTACAACAATAATATGACTCTGGCTGTTTCAATAAGATATTTTTAGGTAGAAAAATGGCCTGACAGCCTCAAACATCTGGGGAAGGGATCTATTGTCTGCGAAAATTGAAACAAGGCAAACACACACATGTGTGCACATGGACTCACATGAACACAACCTTCTCAGAGGAAGTTCCATCTCCACATTCAAGTAAAACTTTGATCCACTGGACCCTGCCATGTAAGCAGATTTGAACTTGGCTTCCTTTTCTGATTTAACTTTTATTTCTATCAGCAAACTAATCATAAGCTGTAATTAATAGAATAATGCAGGAATGGAGGAGACAAAATAGAAATTGAAAATTAATTAAGATTAAGTAAAATTAGTTTCACTTAATAGACACACACTAGCCTGCGATGGTAAGCTTATTAGTGCTACTGATGTGAATTCATAAGAGCTTAAAAGGTCTATATTAAAATTCTGTCTTTGAAAACACTTCTCGTTATCAACCCAACTGCTTGATGAAACATCCTAGAGGAAAGTCATGATCTTACTGACTTGAGTCTTTTAACACCATGATCATCTCCCAACATGTATAAATGGAGTGGTCCCAAGAAAAGGTGAACTATGCACAAAAACATCACAGTAAATATCTCATCTCCCCATCCCCAAGGACATGCTAACCCATGCAAATTTCTAAGTGGTTAAAGTATAAGGTCTTTGTGAAACTTTTAAACTTTAATGACTCGGGTTCTAGATATGATAGGAACAGGCTGGTATCTTTCTCATAATGAATGATCAGTTTTCTTCTCAAGGCTGATGCCTATTGTGTTGAACATTCAAGCAAAATTTACACTTTCATATAAAATAAGCATTTTTTGTTTTTTACAAGAGCTGAGATTTTAAAAAATTCATGTATGCTACTGTGTGATGTAACCATCCTATAGTCTAAAAAATTGGCTTTTAAGTGCTTATGGTAGAAATGAATATAATGAATTCCTTTTTGAATACACAATTTCTTTGGAATTATTAATTCAATAGCATATTGTTCTGCTAGGGCTGCCATAAAACACCACAGACTGGGTGGCTTATACAACAGAAGTTCATTTCTCATAATGCTGAAGGCTAGAAGTTCAAGGATTGGCTTCTCCTGAGGCCTCTCTCATTGGCTTACAGATGGCACATTTTGCTGTGTTCTCACATGGCCTTTTCTGTGTTTTTGTGCAGACTTTCTTGTCTTCACCATCTTCCTCTTCTTCCCTTTCTTCTTCTTTAAACACCAGCTCCATTGAATTAAGACCCTACCCTTTGATCCCATTGAACCTTAATTGCCACTTCAAAGGTCCAGTCTCCAAAAACAGTCGCATTGGAGGTTAAAGCTTCAATATAGGTATTTGTGTTAGGGATACAATTCAGTCCATGCATAGTCCTATTATATAAACCAGTAATTCTGCATGATAAGTAGAACCTAAACTGTAGATAACATGACAATTCTGCTCTGACTACACTGCATAAAAACACAACGTTTAAACTTTGTTTTTCTAGCCAAATGCTAACTCTGGGTTGCTCCCCTTTCACTAACGTAGAGGCTGACTCAGTGCCCAGGTGTGTGCAATGCTCACGTTGATCCACAATGCAGTCTTGAAGGAATGGGACAGAGAGCTATCAGCTAGGGATGTGGGCGCATCTGACAATAATCCAAAAAGTGAGTGATCCCATGTGTCCAAATCTCTGCCAAGCACCTCCTCCCACCCACCAACGACAGTTCTGCCCTCTATCAAGGAGCTGCCCCTGGATTCATACTCTGAAAGCTCACATTTGCGCCAAAATTTATGAGTCATGAATCCTATTTTACCACTTTTATCAAGGATGTTTGATGTTTTGACGATTAGGAGTGTCCTCACTTGGATTTTGCCCATTACAAAGATCAAACAACATAAGCAAATATGACAAATAGAAATGAAAGATTTCCACTGGGGAAAAAAAAACCCTCTTAGAAAATAACATTGTATCTGATGGATTTGAACCCAGAATGGATCTAGAAGGATTAGGTCTTGAAGGAATTTAAATGAAAACTAAACTGAGAAAGTTATTAACTTCTGTAATCTAACTATCTTTTTTCTTTTTCAAAGGCATCCTGGTACACTGAAACCACAGAAAATTTAAGTAAAATAAATGCCTCGGTGAAGAAATTGACTCTTATTTTAATGCTAATGCAACTACCTAAGAAGCAACATTTATCTATGAAAGTCATTAATACAGCACCCACAATTCCCTGTAGATTTACCTTTTGTGAGATTTGTAAACTCTTGTTTTTTCTTATGGTTTTATTGGAACCAAAGACACTATATACATGCACACATATACACACACACAAACACAGTATGGGATGATACTGAAGGCACAGATTGGTGAATCTATCTTTATATAAAGAGCATGTTAATTTACAACTTAAGTACACAGTCAATTGCTTGGCTTTCTAGCAAATTTAATATCTACCATGAGTTTTAGCCCTAAGGCTAGCCAACTTCACCCTTCAAAATTAGGTACTTGGAATTTATTTCCTCTGTGGATAAAGAACAAAGAAAAATACAGCCAAAGGGTGTTTTCATTGTTGTTATTCAGTTGTATGTATATTTAATGATCTCTGTGGTAATATAATTATGATTTTCAGCTTTCTGGTTGAATCAATTGAAAGGAACTACTTTTTGGCTATACAAGATATGAAATGCAGAGGAAAATGTCCTAAGTTATAGAAAGAGAAAAATACCACAAAAAGGAGACTTGACATGAATATGAGTATTAGGTGTAAATTTTTCTAATGTGGAAAGAAAATGATGGACATTTAGACATTAGTCTAGAATTATTTATTGTTCCCAAGCATAAGAGAAGAATTCTGTCATGTGCCCACCAAAAACTGATATAATTCAAGCATTGTATGCTCTAGGTAGAATTTTAGTTTAGAGGTTTCAAGTTACCATACATATACAGAAAAAGATAATTTATACACCCTGAACTTATAAACAGTAGATTCTCATAAACAGCCTTATCTGCATCCCATCTCCCTCCCCTGAACTCAGAGCACACCTAAGAGAGTGTTGCCGCTGCTCCCATGAAGAAAGAAACTGAAGAAATATGGAGATTTTAAGAAATTCTGAGGTTTAGACATAAAGAGAAAGGGGGAAAATCAGAAACAGAATAATGTGCTCCCCTGGCCCCAGACTCCCAGATGACATAAGCTCCCCTCTATTGGTTCCCGATATTTGTTTTAAAAATAAGTAAATAAATAACAAAGAAGGAGGATAACAAAGTTCTGTGTTAGAAAGGAAGAAACCCTGGTGTCTCTTCCTCTTCTTATAAGGACACCAGTCCTATTGAACCTTTGTGACCTAATTTCACTTTACCTCTTTAAAGGTAATTATGCTTTCTCCAAATACAGTTGCACTAAGGGTTAGGGCTTCAACATATAACTTTGGAGGAGGCACAATTTAGACCATAACAGATGGGGTAGAAGGAACCTGAAGAATTTCTTTGAACTAACTCAAGTTCATAATAATGTATTGTGTATTTCAAAATTGCTAAAAGAGGCTTTAAACATTTTCACCACAAAAAAAAAAAATAGTATGTGAGGTGATCAATGTGTTAATTAGCTTGACAAATCAACCTGTATGAATGAAACTCACTGAGATGCAGGAGCTGTTTGTTAATGTGGAGGTCGAAAGTTGACTGGCAACAGGACTATGAAAAGAGTATGAAATTGGGAAGGTTAAAGGAATCTCAATCCCTCCCCTAGGTTTTTTTTACTTACATAGATACTACATGTCTATTAAATCACAATGGCATGAACTCCTCTATTTGGGTCCTTCAATACATACAAAGCTCCATTCCCCTGGTTGTCACATAGTCAAGAGTCCAGATATTTCATAGAACCAGAAAGGCAGCTAGAACTTTTTTCTCCACTGTAAACTCAAGAGGTGACATTATTGGATTCTCTCGTGTAAGAAAGTAAAAAAGATGCTTATGGTTAACTAAAACCCTCCTCCCTCATAAAACCTGGGAGTAGACATTTGTTACTTTAGCAGTTACAAAACATTTTTGAACCACCTTTCTATACTCTGGTAATTTCCTACACATTTAGTTCAGAAAATTTGGAATCCCTGACTTCTTTATGGCTAAAGACCTAAATTCTTCCTTGTGATGCAGGTTCTCCAAATGAAATGCATTTGCACAGCATGGGATTCAGAAGTGAGGGACATGGGGTGGGATGTGGAGGACCTGTCTCTTCCAGAGCATATTGGTCATTGAGGGCAACAACAGAGGAAGAGCTTTAAGCCCAAGGGTTATGGAAGTCAGTGGCCGTAATGTTTCCATTAAGGAAGTCTCAGCAGTGTGCTGTTCAGGATTCTGATTCTCTGATATAAACCCTCAGATTACAGTTTTACTCACTACAGGGAGAACATAAGTTTATATGATGATTGCCACCAATGGTTTCTCTTAGTGCGTGCTCACTTAAAATTTTACAATCCTATTTAACCAGTTTCCCTTCTTCACACTCAATTCTCTTTTTCAAGCTATATGCATATTTCCATCTACTTCTGATGTGATCTGGATTTGTGTCCCCATCAAACTTCATAAATCTCATGTTGCAATGTACTCCCTAGTGTTGGAGGTGAAGCCTGGTGGAAGGTGATTAGATCATGGGGGTGAATTTCTCATGAATGGTTTAGCACCATCCCTCTGGTACTGTTCTCATGATAGTGAGTGAGTTTTCACAAGATCTGGTTGCTTAAAAGTGCATGGCACCTCGCCTCTCTCCCTCTCTTGCTCCTGCTCAGGCCATATGACGTGTTCACTCCCCCTTCACCTTCTGTCATGATTGTGAGTTTCCTGAGGCCTCCCCAGAAGCCAAGCAGGTGCCAGCATCATGCTTTCTGTGCAGCCTGCAGAAACGTGAGCACATTAAGCCTCTTTTCTTTATACATTACCCAGTTGCAGATATTTCTTTACAGCAATAAGAGAATAGCCTAAAACAGCTCTACAAGTACTTTCCACTTTAATGAGGCCAGTATTTTTATTGTAACACATATACACACACATAAACACAAACAAACACAAACACACTCATTGTGCACCCCCGTCCTTTTCTCATATTATTTTCACCCTCAGCCACATTTGTCCGTAGCAGGAAAGCTCCTCTGCTCCTCTCAAAAATCCTGATTCTGTCTTTTAAAAGTTCAACTTAGATATTATGTCTACAGAATCTCTAATCACTCCAGCCTTGAATCATCCATTTTCTGACCCTTCTATAATGCTGTTTTCCACTTAATTACTTCCTAGAGATTTGATGTGTTAGTTTTGACTGCTTCTAACTAAAGCATTCTTAAAGTGTGTATTTGCTTTTGCATTGATTGCTGGCAAGTGTTCTCCTCAGCCATGTGACAAGATCTTCACAACCAGCTTGCCATTCTTTCAATTTGCAATAATTTTCCATGGATAAAAATTCAATAAGTGAAAGGAATTTAATAAATTGAAAAAACTGTGGCATATTTTAGATTGTGCATATTAGTGGATTAAGTTTTTCTTTTCTCTATTTTTATATCATTTTTCTTTTATTTCTATGGCTATTCTGTACTTTTAATAATATTTTCTAGAGTGAAGAATTTTTTAAATAGTATAGGTTTCTAAAGAAACAAAATATGCTAAATTATAACAACTCAGTAAAATATGTGATGGAATATTATACACGTGGCAAAAATGATTATGTTGTGTATGCTAATCTAGAAAATAGGTTATAATGTTGAATGCAAAAATCACAACTCTAATAAAAAGTTACAGTTTTAATTAGCCACCCTACTAAACATAATAACATAATTTTCACATGTAAGCTCATTTAATTCTTACAATTACCATATAATATAGATATTTTATCTTCATTTCATGTAAGAGATAGAGACTCAGCAAGGCTAAGTTATTTATCTGTGTTCACATAGAAGCCAGGTAGGAGAACAGGTACTTGAGTTGAGATTCACCTGATTTTAAAGATATTATATTCTTAACTACTATATTGTACATAGATATAAAAACAACAAAGCCTGAAAAAGGCAAATAGAAGTTAATAAAGGCTTTCTTTGGATAACAGAACTATGTGAATTCTTTCAGGGATCCGTTTTATTTTTTCAATATTCTATTTTTCAGACCTTCATATATATAATTTCTTAACACATTGTAAAGATTTTTTTACTAAATTTTAGTAAAAACAACAATTCATAAATGCCTACCATGTACCCATGCCCTATCACTGCAGAGATGTCTGAAAAAGAATTCCAAGGTAGACACCTGAGAATGATCATGCTTCTTATAATCTAAACAGGAACTTGAAGCCTTTAGAGTCAGCTCACTGTCCTCAACAAAATCCTGTCCAACTCTGCAAGAAAAGTCCTTTTAATTGCCTTGTGTGAGGTGAGGAAATGCGGCTTTTTCCAAACATCCTTCACAGAAGCGCACATGTCTGGCTCTGTTGAGATGAGTTTCCAAGGATCCTGGTCCTCTCCCTTGAGCAAAGTTGCCACTTTCTATCTCACAGGGGCTTGCCCAGATGCCCATGGATTCTTGTGGTACACACACCTTGCTAAGGTGTGGCCAGCCTTCAAGTGATACATGATGGTTGCTTCTTGAAGTGGACAAATTAATAAACCACTAACTTTTTTTTTCTTTTTTTTTCTTCCAGACAGGTCCTTGCTCTGTCATTAAGGCTGGAGTACAGTCGTAGGATCATAGCTCACTGCAGCCTCAAACTCCTGGGCTCAAGAGATCCGCCTGCCTCAACTTCCTGAGTAGCTGGCTCTCCAGACCTATACTACCATGCCTGGCTAATTGTTTAAAACAAATTTGTAGAGATGGGGTTTCATGATGTTGCCCAGGCTGGTCTCAAACCCCTGGCCTCAAGCGATTCTCTTGCCTCAGCCACCCAGAGTGCCAGGATGACAGGTGTGTAACACCACAGTGCCTACCTCTAACAGTTCTAAAAACCCATTGAATATAAACAGTAAAATTTGGGGACATCAAAACAACTGCTGAAAAAACATTTTGTCGGTAACATGCCCACTTCTCTGTTGAATTGTTTTCCTTTCTTCTACTCCCTTTTTAATCAGAAGCACCAACAACTAAATTCCCTGTGTTTTCACACCATGTTTCTGGCTTATCGTATTACTTTGGGGGAGGGTAAATAATTGATTTGATCCATTACCTCTAATTCCTATCCTTCCATTATATATGGTCTGGTAAGATTACACATAAACATGGACAGATTGCATTTTATACCTGGCTTCTCAAGTAACTTAACTGTGGTATTCTTTGAAATAATTCAAATGATTGATATAGAAGTATGGTAAAAAATGGGGACAATAGGTGGACTTATTATAATGAGGTCCTCAGAGGCATCCAAGTGAACATTTGAGTATTTAGAATGTTTCCCACCTAACAGCATCAACTTTCAGCAGCTGAGAAACCTGCCCCTTCTTTTTAGGCTCTCAATATCAGAGATTTTTATTATGGAAATAGCTATTGGTAGGTTTAAATGGTGGCTATTGTGTCAAATGAACAGTATCCAGAAAGAAAAAAAAAAAGTTTTCCTAATGGCGGCAGTAACAGCATGAGTGTTAACCTGACTTACAAACCCAGGTCAAAGCCAAGTCAACCCATATACTTAGTGAGCTGTTATCCAGAATGCACTGTGGTGGATGGAGGTTGAAGCTGCAAGTCCAGACTGCACATCAGCTTCTTGAAGTCCAATATCTCCTCTCTTTGTGGCTACCGGCTTGTTGCAATTGGGCATGAGAGGATGGTTTCAGTGGAAAACTTCAGTAATCGCGTTAGTTAAAGCCCTTGGTGATCAAGAATTTTGATTCTGACATGGGTGTAGAAGTTTTGTATAAATGTAAGCAAAGGTTACCCTCTGAAATGCAAAGAAAAAGGAAACTGAGTGACCAAAAATAGGAGAATAATTAATAGATGGTGATGTAATCACTTTAACCAGTTAATGGAATAATATTTTCATTCAAAGTTATGTTTTTGAATATCTAATGACACTGAAAATATTAAGGCATTATATTAAGTGAAAGAGGCAGGATTCAAAACAATATATAATTAGGATTCAAACTTTAGAAAAAGAAAATATGTGTGTGTGTGAGAGAGAGAGTGTGTGTGTATGTGTGTGTGTACGTGCGTGTGTATAAAACTGAAAGGAGAGTTACCAAAATCTTAGCAAATGCATCTTCTGGGAGGACATTTTTTTTTCTTTTATATGTCTTTTCCAAATTTTCTACAACAATGTGTATTACTTTTTATAGTAATAAAAGAATGTCCTAAGGACCCTTAGGAAAAAATCAGTGTAGAATAGATCTTATTTCTTACCTGGCTTATCCACTGATAGTCTCTTTCCCAGAGATTTCTCAGGAAATCCCTACCTCACTTTATTTTTCACTGGGCCAGCAGATTTTTATTTCCAAAATACAAATGCAATTTTATCACTGTCTTTTTTAAAAATTTCAGTGATATACCATTTCCTAAAAGAGCCCAGACTTCTTTGTCTCCTTTATAAAGCATTCCTACCTGCCAATCAGCCCATCTTCCTAGTATCCCATCCCCTCATGGCCCTGCCCTGACCCCCATCTCTGGTTGGGACACACAACAGCCACCGTGAATCACCACATTGCGTTCTTTCCTTATGGAATTTCCTCTGCCAAATATCCTGCTCCAGTTTGCTACCTGTCAAACTCCTACTTACCTTTCAATCATTATATTATGTAACCAATCTGTACTTCAATCTGTAGGCTAGGTATAATAGTCATATCTACTTTGTACAATTGTTGAGTGGACTTAGTGTGTTAAGACATACTTGAAACAGTCCCTGGTTGATATGACATGGCTGTGTTGCCACTCAAATCTCATCTTGAATTGTAGTTCACATAATTCCCATGTGTTGTGGTAGGGACCTGGTGGGAGATAATTGAATCATGGAGTGGCTTCCTCCATACTGTTCTCATAAGTCTCACAAGACCTGATGGTTTTACAAGGGGAAACCCCTTTCACTTGGTTTTTATCCTCTCTTGTCAGCCGCCATGTAAGATGTGCATTTTGCCTTCCACCATAATTGTGAGGCCTTCCCAGCCACTTAGAACTGTGTGAATCCATTAAAACTCTTTTTCCTTATAAATTACCCAGTCTCTTGTATGTCTTTATTAACAACATGAAAATGGATTAATACACTGGCACAAAACAATTGCTCATAAATGTTAGCTACTGGAACTTGAAATGTCCTGTGGTCACCCCTGCAGCTTCCTCCACGACCCTCTACCTGTGTGCCAGCTATCTGAGATGCACAACTTGGTGATCGCCTTCCTTGCGTCATACACATTAAAGTACTTTTTGCTGTGTCTGTCTTCTCTGCAAGACTCAGAACACATCCAGGTCAGGGACTACATTCTATCCATCTGCGTTGCCTCTGCTCCTGGCCCACAACTGGTCCTCAGTCATTATTATCAGACTGAAGGGTTTGAAATAAAACAGGCACAAATATTGGATACTGATTCAAAGAAACTAAATAAAAGTAGACATTTAAAAATCATGAATAGGATGAGAGGCCATTAAATCAGATTAAATAATTGTGTTAATTTCATTAGGAGTGATAATGGTGTTATGATTCTGTTTTTTTTTAAGGTCCTTATCTGTTCTCTGAAGCATTTATGGGTAATATGTCCCTGCTATCTATGATTTGCTTTAAAATATTTCAGCAAACAAAAATCCAAAAGAAAACTAGTGATTAGTAGAAGGGATGAAATTGGCAAAGCATTGCCCATTACTGAAAGTGGACATGAGTGCCTGTTCTCACCATAGTGTTTTCTCTGCTTCTGTGAATTCTTGAAAATTTCCAGAGTAAAAGTTAACCAAACATGTTAGCAACAAATGGACCAAATTTTCCCAAAAGCGTACCTATGTAGAAATTCATTCAGTAAGGTGCTGATTACCTGTCCTGTGTGAGAAGGCCCTGCCCCCATACTTAGGTGAGTCACCAAAGCCCAACCTGACTTGGATTTGGCAACATGCTGTCCTTAGAAACCTGGATCAGTTGGAAATGGAGACCAGAGAACCCACCTTTCAGGAGAACTAAAAACAATAAATAATTAATGGCAATAAGCACCCTGCTAATTTAAATGTAAATGATGGTTTTCCAACCTCCTCAATTTACATGCAAATGTCCTTTAAAAAAAAAAAATCTATCGATAGTGGCAAATCAATAGCGTTGGTGATGGGAAAGCGATTTCCAAAGCTTTTTTGAATGTTTTTGACATAATCAGTAAAGCACAGTTTTAATGGTTACCTAGACCCCCTGAGGCCAGAGACCTGTGAAAAAAATAGAATCTCTAAGTAGATGTTGACTCACTCTGTGAACTCAGGCCACACAACTGCATCCCTGTTTCACCAGAAAAGGAGTGAGAAAGGTCCAGAGGCTGGGATATCCCAAATCATCTAGAACTGAGCAGATGGGGGCATATCAAGAGCCAAAGGGCTTCCAGGGAAAGGATCCCATAATCTCCATATATACCATCTGGTCCCAAGTTCCTGTGCTCCCCCACTTCTCTCTGGCTCCAGGAAAAGCGTATTTTCTTTGTTCCAGGGTACTAGACAATAGCCAATAGCCGTTACCAAAAGGGCCTTCTGTGTGGACTCATCAATTTGTATCACGTTACATCAACAAAAAAGGTCAGGTCAGGTCACATTCTGGCTGGTAGCTGTTAGATATTGAAACTAGAATTATGAAGCATTAACTGCATGGTGTGTTCAGTGATAAGTTGTGCCTTTATTGCATGATGAGTACAAAACAGCTATTATAGTTCCATTTGTATTAAGTATTGCAAAGTGCTAGGCACCCCGTAACACGAATGAAAGACATAGCTTTCTTCTAAAGCACTCTTCATTTGAAACACACTTTAGAACTCGAACACTGAGAATCTTCCATGACTAAATGACTGAAGGTAACTTCGTTTGATAAGAAATAGTCAGATCTAAACAAAAAGAAGAATATTTATGTGCAAGTATATAAACTGACTCAAACTCTCAAATTCGTTATCGGAAAATTAAGACAATTTTCTATAGAATCAGTTATTGAGTATAAAAGGCCGATCTAGATAATAAAATTAAGTTTCTCCACAACCCGTGAGACTGATGATTTGAGCTTTACCGAATGTGGAAAGCATGTTTGCAGCCACTAGAAAATTAGTAAGCCACTGCAAAGAAACAGAGAGTCAGTTGCCTCCCATAGCTGCTGGACAAAAAGTCCAACTCATCTTCCAGTTTGAAAGGTATATTTGGGCTGTTCTTAAAACAGAGGCTATGTGGCACTCACAAAAATCCACTGTGAGGAACCCAACCAAGGGGTTACTTTCCAGAGACGTTAGGGAGATCCTAATGCCTAAAATGCCCTGCAAGGAGAAAAGCTCAGGCATCAGTAATTTTGAAGCTCCCAGGTGATGACAGTGTGCAGCCAACATTGAGAACAACTGATCAGTGTGACTGAGCTTTATAGCAGTCATCACAGGCTCCTAATGGAACACACAGCAACCCAAAACACCAGATGATTTCACTGAGGCCTCCATGGCCTCACCCCCATTAACTCCTCCTACTTTACCATCCTGGGTACTTTGGCTTCAGATCGCATGGCCCCTGCTTACCCGTAATGCTTCTCCATATCCCAAATTTGCACTTTCCTCAATATCAATATAATCAAAACAGATATGATCTTTGTATGTTTCTCTCCATTTTCCACCTTTCTCTGCTCTTAATTTTGAGCTGGATTAAAAAGGATGGTTAAATCTTTTTTACCATTAACTGAATCCCCTGTTGTTTATTTTTAAACCCTTCCAGAAAACTAGTTATATAACTTGAAACACTCTGCCGCTGTCTATACAGAAGGAAATATATGTTTTTTTTTCTGGCAAAAATCACTCTGAGCTTAGTGGTATATGTAACCCAACCCATTCATTCAGCCTCCCATATACTCTGCGGAAATTTCATGTATACTGTAGGAACCAGGTGTCTCCTTATGCAGCCTCTAGTTATGAGGTATAAACGGGAGACTTACCAATGAGCCGTAAATGTCTATTCCATTTAGGGATATGATAAAAACTATGAGAAAAGTTGGTTCAGAATAAAGTTGAGACCTGGCTATCAACTGACATTTCAGGTTCTGTTGACTTTTGTGGCTGGGCCAATTATATCTTTGCCTATGGAAGGAGAAATATGAGAGGGAAGCTCCCCCGCCTTCGTTTCTGAGCCGACAAAAACATGCAAAACAATGAACTGTGACTTTTCAAACCAAGCTGTAAACACAGTCAACCAGCCAGCCACAGCCCAGAACAACACACTAATTGAATACTTTAAAGTACCATTCACTATGTTCACAGTGTTTCAGTGATTTTTCTGGTATGTAAGTCAGACAACACCACATTCATCACCTTCCTAGATACTCATACTTTATATCAGTTAGGTATGTTCCGTCTCTCTCTTTAATGAGGCTATTGAAGTCCATTAAGTGGTTTGCCCACGGCCTTTTAATGTGTACCTGGGGCTATATAACCCAAGCCTTTATCAGACCCCAGATTTCCACACACAGAAATATTTGGGTTTTATTATTCCATAGTCCATTTTACACCAGATATCACTGTTACAATATAGGAACTAGAGGTGGGTCCTCCCTCACCGCTTTAAATTTATTGACCTTGCTGGGATCTCTTTGTACATTTACGGGACACCATGGAGATGGGGTGACTGGGCAGTGGTTAAGCATAGTCCTTGGAGCCACTTTGCCTGGGTTGATTCATGACTTTCTGATCCCCAGCCACAAAGCCTTAGCATGTTGCTTAGCCTCTGTATTCCTCTAGTAGCTTTGTCTGTGAAATGTAAATGATAAAACTTCCTTTCAGGGCTTCAGTGAGAATTGACCATTGCATATAAAATTCTTAGAATGTTGCCTGATGCATAGTAAGGGCTAGATACCTGTTAGCTAGTCTGAAGCATCCCTGAGATCCCTTCCAGCAAGACATTTCTATGCTTTTCTGAAATTAAAGTGCCAAATTAATCTCTTAGATAATTTATAGAATTTGGGGGTCTGTGGTATTTTCTTTAGGATAGGGACATGATAAACCAGATAGACATAGGTAAAGCAGGTGGTCTCTTACATAATGTGATGCAGTGGGTGACCATATTCTGTACTGAAGAAATCAGGACCCTTTGACAGGGGAAAGGGGAAGAGGCACTAAGAATAATTTCATTGGAACAATTGTGATCTGGTATTGTGCAAGACCAATCCAGGATGTGTTGTCCACACTCTCTATGGGGTATTATAGGACTCCCAACTGCCCTGTAAATATCTCACTTACTGTTGAGCTGAGGTTGCCCTCTTTCCTCATACTGAGTTTGAATTTCCCAGTACTTGAGATTCCCAATATCATATTCCCATATCAAATAAAACCCATGTTTAAAAAATCCCATATACCTCTACTTTATTAATCCTACTCCTATTCTAAGTAAGATTCCACTAAATTTTTTTAAAGCTACATGAATCTTTCCCTAAACCTTATACCATGTATAAAAATTGACTCCAAATAGATCATAGGCTAAGATGTATGATATAAATTTTAAAGATTTTAGAAAAAATAAAACAGGAGAACATCTTCCAGATTTAGATCTAGAAAAGGAGTTCTTAGATTTGACAACAAAGACATGACCAATAAAAGAGAAAAAAGGATAAATGTTTGCTCCGTGAAAGAGCATGTTTAAGATAGTGAAATGACACACTACAGAATGGAAGAAATATTTGCAAATTACATATCTCACAAACAAATTATATTGTAAAAACTCTCAAAACTCAACATTAAAAAACAACAATCTAATTTTAAAAGTGGGCAAAAAAGCAGTTCACTGAAGAGGATACACAGATGACAAATAAGCACATGAAAATATGTTCAACATCATTAGCCATCAGGGGAATGCACACTAAAACCGCAAAGACATAGAACTGTAGTGGGTATAGGCAAAGTAGGTGGCCACATATATAATGTGCTCTAGTGTGATGTCCATATACTGTATTGAGGAAACTGGCAACTTTAAGAGTGGAAGAAGCACTATTAATAATTTTGATGAAACAACAAGCTTCATCTGAGACTATTAGGGACAAGCCCATTAGAATGAATAAAAATAAAAAATAGCAACTAGTACAAATACCAAATGCTGATGAGAATATGGAGAAATTGTTACCAGAAAAAGGTCTCATTCCAGACCACAAGAGAGGGTTCTTGGATTTCACACAAGAAAGAATTTGAGGCAAACCCACAGAGTAAAGTGAAAGCAAGTTTATCGTGAAAGCAAGTTTATTAAGAAAGCAGAGGAATAAAGAATGGCTACTCCATAGGCAGAACAGCAACGTTGGGTGTCCAGCCAAGGATACCTATAGTTATTTCTCAATTATATGCTGAACAAGGGGTGAATTATTCATGAGTTTTCAGGGAAAAGAGTGGGCAATTCCTGAACCTGAGGGTTCTGCCCCTTTTTAGACCATATAGGGTAACTTCCTGACATTCCCATAGCATCTATAAATTGTCATGGTGCTGGTGGGAGTGTCTTTCAGAATGCTAATGCTTTATGATTACTGTATAATGAGCAGTGAGGATCACCAGAGGTCACTTTCATCACCATCTTGGTTTTGGTGGGTCCTGACTGGCTTCTTTATGCATATTTTTTTTTTTTTTTTAATTATCAGCAAGGTCTTTGTGGCCCATATCATGTGCAGACCTCAGATCTCATCCTGTGACTTAGAATGCCTAACTTCCTGGGAATGCAGCCCAGTAGGACTTAGCCTTATTGTACCCAGCCACTATTGAAAATGGAGTCACGCTGGTTCAGACACCTCTGACACAACTGTATCACTCATGCATTGCTAGTGCGCATGTGAAACAGTGCAAACCCTCTGGAAAATAGTTTGCCAGTTTTCTTCAGAACTAAAAATAGATTTATCATGCAGCCCAACAATTTCATTCTTGGGCATTTATCCTGGAGAATTAAAAACTTATTTTTATGAAGAGAATTGTTAAACCTGATGCCACCAACACAGTGAAATATTAATTGGTCATTAAAATAGATAATTATGATGTTTGTTTAAAAATAGATTTTAAGTGACCCTGAAATAATATTAACTTTAAAATGCAGAAATTGGAACTATACCCTAGAATGAGGACTTGTGAGGAATAAGCACAAAGAAAGCAGCTATTGTCAGGGTGGCGTAATTGATTAGTGTTCTTATTTCTATTCTTTTTTTCAGAAGCTTCTTTGCTGTCATGTTTATATCGTACATTTTTGAAACATGAAACAAAAACTGGAAAATCATGAGCAAAAAACAACTCATGGAGAGACTCTGCCTGGGAAGGAGGGGCTTGCTTGGAGGGCCCCCTGCTGCTCTGGTCTTCCCCTAAGAGAGCATTCACCAGAATGAACTTTATCAGATTAGCTGGGGTTAGTGCCAAGACTCTGAAGGTTAGGACCCAAGAGAGAGGTATCAAGGGAAGCAGAAGAAAGCCAGAAACAACGCAACAATTGCCTGCATTGCATGATTAATTGAGGAGATAAAGAGGGAGACTTTTAGGCAAAAGGAGGAAAAGGATGAGTAGGGAGAGAAACAGGAGGTTTCAACCATGAAGGACAAAGTTAATCAGAGTGTTATCAGTCAGATCCCTAAGGCAGATGGGCAGGATGTGAAAGAAATCTGGAGCCCAGGTAGGAGACAGGAAGAATGCAGCTCCAGGGAGAATGTAAGAAAAGGGGAGAGATGGGGTGGGACAGGGTGAGTATATAGACAAGTAATTTCTATCTTTGGCATTCCAGGATCATCACAGCAAATCTTATGTTCAACTTTTTAACAACATAAATAATTAGAAGAGATAATAACATCCTTTGTTAACACAATTTCATTATTCTTTTAGTTATTTTGATTTTCATGTGCAGCCCGTAAACCCGTAGGGGATCTTTTTAAAACCAAGCTATTAATTACTCCTTCCAAATGAGGGAAGGAATGAAAGCACAAATTCAGAAACAAAGAGCACCATTCCAATGAGATGATCTGTCCAAACACACCACAGGCCACTACTTCAACTATGCCCACATTAACACCTCACATTTACTTGCTGAATGGTGGGGCAGCTTGATCTTTAGATGATCTAAGAAAGAACTGGGTCTCTGTTGCTCATGGCAAAGTTACTTAATCTCTCTGAATTTCATTTTCTTCAAATGAAAATTGTGAGGATGACATGACGCTGAAATACACACACATGCTAACGTATGCAGTATCCCGCTCATATTAAGCACTCAGTAAATGTTAATCTCTCACTCCTTTCCTTTTCTTAATGTCCACCTTGCTTTTTTCCATCTCTAATTATAGCGGACCCTGGCCACTTCCCTCTGCACTCACCATAAACACTAACGGTTTTGTATTGCATGCAAGTGTGATAATATCTGAGGTTTGCTTTTTTTTTTTTTCCTCACTCTGCAGAAGCAGGCTCGGTTTCAGAGAGGCCAAGAGTTGACACTCAGAACAATTTTCAGTCAATACAAGTAAGAATTAGAGGAGAAAGACTTTCAGTTACCTTACTGCTCAAAGAGCTCATGTCCAAGGCACATTTTACATTGTCTCCAAGATGTCCCCAGCAGATACAAGCCCCAATTGCCCACATCAACTTAATGATTAACATTCTGTATTTTTTTTTCCTTCTCTTTTTTCCTTCTCAAGACCCCATTCCTCTCTTGGTTCTTCCTGGCATTACTTTCCAAATAAACTACTCCTCATCAAATCCTCACTGGAGTCAGCTTTTGGTGGGACTCAACCCAAGACCAAGTAACCCAACCAAGCAGCCCCTCCTGCTCCTGAGTGGGTAATATACACCCAAGATTTTACCTGAGATTGGACTGAGTAGAGCTCATTCCCTGGCTCCAGGATTTCAACACTAAATCAAATCATAGCCCTGTGAAATGTGGCTTCAGCTCTCACTGCTCTTCAGAAACTCTTTTCTACGAAGTTTTCAACAATCTCATAATTGCAATCCACAGTTCCTTGATCCTTGTCATCCCTCTAGAACTCAACGCTGATGTCAACCTTTACTCGAAACTCTCTTCTCCTGTCTTTGTTCTGAAATTCATTCCCTAGTTTTTCTTTTCCTTTTCTCTTCCCTGGATTTCCTTTAAATCCCTGTTCTTTAAATGTAGGCTTTCACAAGACTCTCTAGAATTTGCTTCTGACCTAGTATTCTCCTCCTTGACAATCTCATCCACTTGGACATGTCAAAATATCTACTTTCTACTTTTGGCACCTAAGCCTACAACTCTAACACTATCTTATTTCCTTTTGACCAAACTTCTTCTTAGCTATGGAATGATTTAATGCTGGTTGAGATGCCAGTGCCAGTGAATGAACACTGCTCAGACCAATATCAAGCGAAATCTTGAGCATGTCTTACCAACTCAAGAGCAAGATGGAGGTATTGATTGGGTTACTTGGTGTTTTGGGTTGAATTTCACCAAGAGTTGAATGGAGCAAGAATTTGAGGAGAAGTGCATTCTTTGGCAAAGTCCTGGTAAACATGTCTACACAGAAATTCTCCCCCATCACCTCAAACCCACATGTTCCAAACTGAAGTCTTCATCCCCCTTCCCTGTCCCTTGTCCTGTGATTCTTGCCTCAGTTAAATTGCCCCTACCTCCCAGTGATGCTCCCTGTTGAAGTCCTCTCTTTCTTTCAGGTCCCTTTTCCAAGGCGTTTCTCTCATATGTGTTGCCTCCTTTCAGGTGTCTTTAGTTCAGAGTTTCATAATCTCTCATCAAGAATAACACAGTTGCTTGCTAACCACATTGACATAGCAACTCACCATTAACCATCCATTGCATGTATGTTATCACATAGCAAAATTCCCATGTGCTGGTTATTATTACCCCCATTTTAGAAATGGAGATATTGAACCTCAAATGGGGTTAAGAAGCTTCTTCAGTATCACCCTAGCCAGTATTCAGTATAATCCAAACAGACTAGAAAATCAGCTAGAAAAATCTTGAAGAATTTCCACTATGCTAGATTACTCTTTGGAATGGATTTTAAAGTCCTTCTTGCATTTTATGCATCAGAGGAGAATACATTTTCTACTGCTACAGTGAACATAGTATTTAAGAAGGTAAATATATTAGCTGGAACATGGACTCTAGGCATGCACTCTGGATTCACGCTAGCCTGGATTTAGATTTCAGTTTTGCCACTTACAAAGTCCATGACCTTGGGTAAATTGGCAACTTCTCTAAGCCTTCATTTTTTCCATCTATAAAATGGAACTAGTCAAATGTACTTCAGATAACAATAGTGAGAATTAAATAAAATACTGGAAGAAAAGCATCTAGTATATGCCTGGCATGTTACAGGTGCTCTGTAAATAGCAATTATAATAATTATTCTATGAAGTTACTCTAAACCAAGGAAGAAAACAGAAGGAAATATAGGGAATGATGTAAAGATGTAAAAAATCAATGCTTTTTGAACAAAATTTTAGAGCCAATAAAACAGGCAAAAAATCTCAAATTTGAACACTCACTTAGCAATGCCAAACTAAGGAGTCATTTTCATAAAGGTAGAATGCACTAAAGCAATACTTTATTTAGCAAAACCATCTATTTACAAATCATCACCACTGTCTCTGAAAATGAAGAAATATAGCCTTCATTTGGTTTGGATTCAACCTATCTTTGCAATTTTCACAAAAGATACTCTATCCTTTCACTTACAACAAACCATTTCAGGTCAATTCAAAAGAGCAGTGACAGATCAGGACAGTAATAGATCACTAAGGCCTTGAGACTGGTCTCAATGCTTACTTGCATGAGGGAGAAGGAGGGAGACTTCATGGTGCTGTCATAGAAGAGCCATGCTCACCTGAGAATCCTTGGAGTCTATGACCACATTTTTGTGTCAACCAAATCCACATTCCAGAGCCCATCAGTGATCAATCCACTGTTTGGGTAGTGTGTTGGTATGATAACAGGCATTCAAACTGGAAAAATGTTGAAACAGTAATTTTCTCTATGTGGTTTAAATAAGAAGTATGCAGAGATGCTATAAAGATGTGAGATTCCAGTGAGACAGAAAAGTGTGACTAGAACCACAGTGAGAAGTGTCAGTCTCAGGAGACAGTGACTGAGGCCAGGGTTCTGGTCAGCCAGGGTGGAGACGGTGAGTAGGTGTTACTGAAAATGACTAACTTGAACACTTTCTCATGATGGAAAAGGCATTCTGGGTTATACAAAGGTTTAAAGTATATATCTATTACACATCTGCAATGATCTCCTCCTCAAAGAAATATCTAAAGTTAAGTAAAAAGTTTGACCTCAAATGGGCTGGTCATATTTTGGCAAGTCCAGGAAAATGACTTGCTTCCACTGGATCTGTTTCATTCTCCACTGCAAAACCTAGGCCTGTTGCTTTAGAAGTCCAGTGAACGATCCCTACAAGTTCAAACAGAGTCTCTGCCTGGGGGTAGAAGGTAGGGAGGACCATGACAGTGAAATCTAGACACAGGGAGAAGCCTAGAAATGTGGTGGCTCTAACAAAGCACTTTCATCTTCAAAGCTCTTTATGTGTTAATTAATTCATCCTTCCCACACCCATATAAGGCAGCAAGAAGAGATCAAAGAGCTCTGCACAGAATTTGGCAGGATGAGCAGAGTGAGGCATGTAGCCCATGCATTGAAAATCAGGGAGTAAGTAACCACTTGGTAGAGCTTTTCCCTCTCAGCACTACCTCCTCAGCACCACCTCCAACCCCCCCAAAAAAAGTCACACTGAGGAGATGTTCTGGAAGAGAGAGATAATGTACCATTAGGAAAAACACATTTAGTGACCCCATGCCACCTTCTAAAAATATAATTAGAGGAGGAGACAAATAAGCTTTAATCCCAATAATCCAAGTTGTTCCTGAGTTCATTAATACCACATCTGTTAGTAAGAAAAAAAAGAATCTACTACACCGGAAATCACTAGATGATCAAGGAGAAAACAGTTCTGCAGAAAAACAGAATCCGGGCCGTGTGGCCAAGCCTGCATATGTTAGTAAACCTGGTTATTTCATTGTTCCGATTTTTTTGTTTATTGATTTACAAATGCGTGAAAATAGATCTGGTTATTTCCAGTTGGTTCAGAAACTGATCTAAAAAATCTAGTTCTTTTATTTCAGTGGAACTTAACAGCACATTCAAATCTTTTTAAAGAACTTTTAAAAAATTTAAAATTTCAAAGTTAGGTATCAAAATTTTTTTAAAATTTTTTAGTTTAAGTTCAGGGGTACATGTGCCAGATGTGCAGGTTCATTACATAGGTAGATACGTGCCATGGTGGTTTGCTATGCAGATCATCCCACCACCTAGGTATTAAGCCCAGTATCCATTAGCCATTCTTCCGGATGCTCTCCCTCCCCCAAGCCCTACCTCCAACAGGTCCCAATGTGTGTTGTTCCCCCCATGTGTCCATGTGTTCTCATCGTTCAGCTCCCACTTATAAGTGAGAACATGAGGTGTTTGGTTTTCTGTTCCTCCATTAGTTTGCTGAGGATAATGGCTTCCAACTCTATATATGCCCCTGCAAAAGGACATGATCTTGTTCGTTTTTATGGCTACATAATAATTCCATGGTTTATGTGTGCCACACTTTCTTTAACCAGCCTATCACTGATGGGCATTTAGGTTGATTCCATGACTTTGCTATTGTGAATAGTGCTGCAATGAATATACACATGCATGTATCTTTATAAAACAATAATTTCTATTCCTTTGGATATATACCTAGTAATGAAATTGCTGGGTGAAATGGTATTTCTGCCTCTAGGTCTTTGAGGAATCACCGCACTATCTTCCACAGTAGTTAAACTAATTTACAGTCCCACCAACAGTGTAAAAGCATTCTTTTTTCTCCGCAACCCTGCCAATATCTGTTGTTTTTTACTTTTTAGTAGTAGCCACTCTGACTAGCATGAGATGGTATCTCACTGTGGTTTTTATTTGTATTTCTCTAATGATCAGTGATGTTGAGCTTTTTTTCTTTTGTTTGTTGGCTGTGTGTATGTCTTCTTTTGAGCAGTATCTGTTCATGCCTTTTGCTCACTTTTTAATGGGGTTGTGTGTGGTTTTTTTAGCTTTGTTTTTTATAAATTCATTTAAGTTCCTTGTATGCTCTGGATATTAGACCTTTGTTAGATGGATAGAGTGCAAAAATTTTCTCCCATTCTATAGATTGTCTGTTCAGTCTGATGATAGTTTCTTTTTCTGTGCAGAAGCTCTTTAGTTTAAAAAAAAATAGCAATTTTTGCTTTTGTTGCAATTGCTTTTTGCATTTTCATCATGAAATCTCTGCCTGTGCCTATATTCTTAATGGTATTGCCTAGATTTTCTTCTAGATTTTTACAGTTTTTGGTTTTACATTTAAGTCTTTAGTCTATCTAGAGTTAATTTTTGTATATGGTTTAAGGAAGGAGTTCAGTTTCAATTTTCTGTATATGGCTAGCCAGTTCACACAGCAACATTTATTAAATAGGGGGTACTTTCCCCATTGCTTTTTTTGGTCAGCTTTATCAAAAATCAGATGATTGTAGGTGTCTCGTTTTATTTCTGACTTCTCTATCCTGTTCCATTGGTCTATGTGTCTGCTTTTGTACCAGTACCATACTGTTTTGATTTCTGTAGCCTTGTAGTATAGTTTGAAGTCAGGTAGCATGATGCGTGCAGCTTTGTTCTTTTTTCTTAGGATTGTCTTGGCTATTTGGACTCTTTTTTGGTTCCATATGAATTTTCAAATAGCTTTTTCTAATTCTGTGAAGAATGTCAATGGTAGTTTAATGGAAATTGCATTGAATCTGTAAATTTCTTTGGGTAGTATGGCCATTTTTACAATATTGATTCTTCCTATCAATGAGTGTGGAATGTTTTTCATTTGTTTGCATCCTCTCTGATTTCTTTGAGCAGTGATTTGTAGTTCTCCTTGAAAAGATCCTTTACTTTCCTTGTTAGCTATATTCCTAGATATTTTATTCTTTCTGTAGCATTGTGAATGAGAGTTCATTCATGATTTGGCTCTCTGCTTGCCTATTATTGGTGTATAGGAATGCTAGCAATTTTTGCACATTAATTTTGTATTCTGAGACTTTGCTAAAATTGCTTATTGGCTTAAGAAGCTTTTGGGCTGAGATGATGGGTTTCTAGATATAGGATCATGTCATCTGCAAACAAAGATAACTTGACCACCTCCCTTCCTATTTGAATACACTTTATTTCTTTCTCTTTTCTGATTGCCCTGGCCAGAACTTTCAGTACTATGCTGAATAGGAGTGGTGACAGGGGGCATCCTTGTCTTGTGGCAGTTTTCAAGGGGAATGTTTTCAGCTTTTACCCATTCGGTATGATATTAGCTGTGGGTTTGTCATATATGGCTCTTCGTTATTTTGAGGTATGTGCTTTTAATACCTAGTTTATTGAGAGTTTTTAACATAGAGAGCTGTTAGATTTTATCAAAGGCCTTTTCTGCATAAATCGAGTTAATCATATGGTTTTCATCTTTAGTTCTGTTTATGTGATGGCTCACATTTATTGACTTGTGTATGCTAAACCAACCTTGCATCCTGGGAATGAAGCCAACTTGATCATGGTGGATAGCTTTTTGATGTGCTGCTGGATTTCGTTTGCTATTATTTTATTGAGAATTCTTGCATCAACATTCATCAAAGTTATTGGCCTGAAGTTTTCTTGTTTTGCTGTATCTCTGCCAGGTTTTGGTATCAGGATGATGCTGGCCCCATAGAATGAGTTAGGGAGGAACCCCTCCTTTTAAATTGTTTGGAATAGTTTTAGCAGAAATGGTACTAGCTCTTCTTTGTACCTCTAGTGGAATTCAGCTATGAATCTATCTAGTCCTGGGCTTTTCTATGTTTGGTAGGATATTCATTACTGCCTCAATTTTAGAACTAATTGTTGGTCTATTCAGGGATTCAGTTTCTTCCTGATTCAGTGTTGTGAGGGTGTATGTGTCCAGGAATTTATCCATTTCTTCTAGATGTGCTAGTTTATGTGCATGAAGGTATTTATGGTGTTCTGTGATGGTTGCTTGTGTATCTTTGGGGTCAGTGGTGATATCCACCTTATCATTTTTGATTGTGTTTATTTTTTCTCTCTTTTATTCTTTATTAGTCTATATAGCAGTCTATCTATGTTATTAATTTTTTCAAAAAACCAGCTTCTGGATTCATTGATTTTTGAAGCATTTTTAGTGTATCTCCTTTAGTTTAGCTGTGATCTCTTTGTTATTTTTTGTCTTCTACTAGCTTTGGGGTTTGTTTGCTCTTGGTTCTCTACTTCTTTTAGGTAAGCTGTTAGGTTATTAACTTGAAATCTTTCTAGCTTTTTGTTGTGAGCATTTAGCGCTATAAATTTCCCTCTTAACACTGCTTTAGCTGCATCCCAGAGATTCTGGTATGTTGTCTCTTTGTTCTCCCTAGTTTCAAATAACTTGATTTCTGACATAATTTCATCATTTACTCAAGAGTCATTCAGGAGAAGGTTGTTCAATTTCCATGTAGTTGTGTGGTTTTGAGTGAATTTTTTATTCTTGAGTTCTTATTTGATTGCACTGTGGTCTGAGAGACTGTTATGATTTCTGTTCTTTTGCATTTCCTAAGGAATGTTCTACTTCCGATTATGTGATCAGTTTTAGAGTAAGTGCTATGTGGCAATGAGAAGAATGTATATTCTGTTGTTATTGGGTGAGGAGTTCTGTAGATATCTATGAGGTCCACTTGATCCAGAGCTAAGTTCAGGTCCTCAATATCTTTGTTAATTTTTTGTCTTGATGATCTAATATTGACAGTGGGGTGTTGAAGTCTCCCACTATTATCATTTGAGAGTGTACATCTCTTTGTAGGTCTCTAAGAACTTGCTTTATGAATCAGGATGCTCCCATATTGGGTTCACCTATATTTAGGATAGTTAGCTCTTCTTGATGAATTGAACCCTTTACTATTATGTAATGTCCTTCTTTGTCTTTTTTGATCATTGTTGGTTTAAAGTCTGTTTTGTCATAAACTATTCATTGCAATCCCTGCTTTTTTCTGCTTCCCATTTGCTTGGTAAATTCTCCTCCATCCCTTTATATCGAGCCTATGTGTGTCTTTGCACATGAGATGAGTCTTCTGAAGATAACATACTGATGAGTCTTGACTCTTTGTCCAGCTTTCTATTCTGTGTCTTTTAATTGAGGCGTTTAGTCCATTTACATTTAAGGTTAGTATTATTATGTGTGAATTTGATCCTGTCATCATGATGCTAGCTGGTTATTTTGCAGACTTGTTTATGTGGTTGCTTCATAGTGTCACTGGTCTGTGTTCTGTGTGTTTTTGGTAATGGTTTTTCCTTTCCATATTTAGTGCTTCCTTCAGGAGCTCTTCCAAGGCAGGACAGGACTGGTGGTGATGAATTCTCTCAGCATTTGCTTGTCTGAAAAAGATTTTATTTCTCCTTCACTTATGAAGCTTAGTTTGTCCAGGTATGAAATTCTGGTTCAGAAATTTTTTTCTTTGAGAATGTTGAATATTGACCCCCAATCTTTTTTGGCTTTTAGGACTTCCACTGAGAGGTCCTCTGCTAGTCTGACAGGCTTCCTTTTGTAGGTAACCTAGACTTTCTGGCTGCCCTTAACTTCTTTTCTTTCAACCTTGGAGAATCTGATGATTATGTGTCTTGGGGTTTATCTTCTCATGAATTATCTTCCTGGGGTTCTCAGCATTTCCTGAATTTGAATATTGGCCTGTCTTGCTAGGTTGGAGAAGTTTTCCTGGATGATATTCTGAAGTATGTTTTCCAACTTGTTTCCATTCTCCCCATCTCTTTCAGGTACCCCAATCAGTCACAGGTTCAGTTGCTTTACATAATTCCATATGTATCAGGGGTTTTCTTCAGTCCTTTTCATTCTTTTTTCTCTTTCCTTATCTGCCTATCTTATTTCAGCAAGATAGTCTTCGAGCTCTGAGATTGTTTCCTCTGCTTGGTCTTTTATGCTATTGATACTTGTGATTGCATTGTGAAGTTCTCGTGTTGTGTTTTTCAGCTTCCTCAAGTCAGTTATGTTTGGCTATTCCGGCTATCAGCTCCTGTATTGTTTTATCATGATTCTTAGCTTCTTTGAATTGATTTACAACATACTCCTTTAGCTCAGCAAAGTTCATCATTACCCACCTTCTAAAGCCCACTTATATCAATTCAGTCATCTCAGCCTCAACCCTGCCCTGTGCTCTCGCTGGAGAGGTGTTGTGGTCATAAGGAGAAAAGACCCTGTGGTTTTTCGAGTTTTCAGCATTTTTGGATTGATTTTTTTCTCATCTTGATGGGCTTATCTACCTTTCATCTTTGAGGTTACTGACTTTTGAATGGAGTTTTTGTGAGGTCATTTTTGTTTGTTTGTTTTTCTTTTAATAGCCAGGCTGTTCTACTGCAGGGCTGCAGTTTGTTAGGGTTCTACTCCAGACCCTAGTTGCCTTGATTTTTCTCGTACCTGGAAGTATCACCAGTGAAGGCTGCGAAACAGCAAAGATGGCAGCCCATTCCTTACTCTGGAAGCTCAGTCCCAGGGGCATCACAGAGCTGTTGCCAGCCCAAATGTGCTGGTAGGAGGTGGCTGCAGACCTCTGCTGAGAGGTCTCACCCAGTCAGGAAGAACAGGATCAGGGACTTGCCCAATGAAGCAGACTGGCTGCCCTTTGGTAGAACAGGTGTACTGCATTGAGGGGAACCCTTCCTCATCTGGACCTTTTGTATTCTCCAAATCTGGCAGGCTGGTATGGCTGAGTCTACCAAACCACAAAGATGGTGGCCACCCTTGCCCCCAGGATCATCATCCCAGGGAGAGATCAGAGCTTTGTCTGTACAACTTTTGCTAAAGTGACTGAAGCCTCCTCAGGGAGGTCTTGCACAGTGAGGGAGAATGGATTGGGATCTTAAAAAGCAGCCTGGCCATGATCTGGCAAGGCAGTTGTGCTGTGCTATAGAGGACCCCCAGTCATCCACCTGTATTCCTCATAGCTGGCAGGCTGAAACAACCGAGTTTACCGAACCACAGAGATGGTGGCCACCCCTTCCTCCAGAGACTCAGTTCTGACTCAGGCAAACTCCACCCTGCTGCAGGGCAGCTGGAATTTCAAGCCATTGGATCTCAAACCATGAGGCTTATAATTGGGCCCGCAGAATGATGCTGCTTGGCTCCCTGGACTCAGCCCCTTTCCTAGGAACATGCACAGATGGATCTCCTGCTTTGCCATGGATCCCAGGTCCAGAGTATGCAAAACTGCTGGGTCTCTGTGTGTTCCTGAGCAGCCACTCTGCCAAAACTCCAAACAGCTCTACGTGTCAGACTCAAGACCCTGGTGGTGTGGGCTCACAAAGGGATCTCCTAATTCATGGATTACAAAGACCCTTGGGAGAAGCACCGTTTCCCAGGTAGAGTCACACAATCACTCACTGCTTCCCTTGTTGTGGGTGGGGGTTACCCTTGGCTCCATGCTGTTCTTGGGTGGGCCATCACCCCACCCTGCTTCTCTTCACCCTCCATGGGTCAAGCTGTTTGTCTAGTGAGTCCCAATGTGAGAACCTAAATATCTAAGTTGAAGATGCTAAATTCACTTGCTCCTTTCATTCATTTCCATGAGCACTGCAGACCACAGCTGCTTCCAATTGGTCATCTTAGCTTTCCCAGAAACCAGGTAGTTTAAAAATTGCACAAAACAACCATTCTTACTATTGCCCTCTTTCAAAAATTAACTTTTACCATATGTTTTTATAAATGAATTAGAAGAGCTTAGTCAATTCTCAATAAGACAAATTTCCATTATGGTTTGGAAGAGTGTGAAAAAATAAATTAACAAATATTGGCCAAGAATAGCCATCTGTTCCCTTTTGATAGTATCTCTAACCAAATTCAAAGGTTGGACTTTTGCAGGAGTGCTAATGAGCAGATACAAAGAAAAGGGAAATACATTTTTGAAGAACCTTCTTTACAAAAGGCACTGGAATAGGCAGCTTATTGACATTGCAAAAAATCCATACAGATTTCCAGGTCTGCTCATATTTTTGGAGGTCTGTGGACATAGAATTACTTCTCCAACCTGCCACAATTCACTCAGAGAACCAGATGAGTCTTAATATACCATCTTTATAAATGGCCCTTCCTGTTCTGAATCCTGATCTCCCCATTCACCCCACTCTCCACTCCCTACTCCGATGCTGAGCCTCCATGCCTCCTGTTTCTGGGAGCAGCAGACTTTCCCATGGGAACCACCATTTGCCCCATCACTTCCCAAGTGGTTCTGTAGAGTAAGTGCCCTCCTGTAACCCTCCATATCTAGGGATGGGCACATTTCCCAATGTGACCAGTTGCTCCATCTCATTCTCTTGGTCATGTGATTGGTTGAGAACTGGGACTCAAGTTGGTCCACCAAGAGTCGATTCTGGGACTTTAGAATAAAACCTGCTTTTCCATTCATGTTTGCTGTGCTTTCCCTGGGAATGGAGATGCAAGACGGAAGCAAACATGACGTACTTTTTAATTAGAAAGCAACTGCCAGAGGTCTCGCTAAAGCAACCTGTGTGACTCATTTTATGTTAGACACATGTTCCATATGTCAGCAATGAATTTACTGAGGAACTGGGTAATGTGTGGCGTAAACAGCATTACAAAATTATCATAAATGTTAAAATTTTAGTAAAAGGAGACAGTAAATATGCTTGCAGGTTGGTGACCTACATCTACCCTTAGCACCAATGTGTTGGTACAAGTATTGATTATTCTTCCCAATGAGAATCACAGTCATTTTCTCTTTAGTTTGAATGAAATGAAAATTGCTAAAAGTAGCTTTCCCCACATTACTTGTGGCTAGGTACTGCATACCAAGTCAACAAAAAAAGTGATGAAGAGGATTATTTTTTTCCCCAACAGAGGCTTCATTAAGTACCTCAATTTTGTGGGCTTAGAACCTATGATAAATGGGAGGACAGTAGGCAATTGGGGTTTGGCTGTTTGTTTGCAAGTACTTATTATATTTTGTGTTTAATAAAAAGATTCACGGTATGTATCCCAAATCCTCTTTCTTTGGTCATTTAAATATAGAGGTGCCAAATAAAATGTAATTAGTGTTTTCTTGCAAGTTTAATCAAAAAGAGATGTTTATAAGAGACATTAATAATTACTAAACAATCACAGCATATTCTATTTTGAACTGGGAGCGAATTTTTGTGAAAGAGAAGCCAAAATGGAAGGTCAAGGATATGGTCAAAATCACATCTAAGTTTTTGTTTTAAAATAGGGCCAGTCCCTGGGGAAGGGAAAATGGGAACCTTATATAGTAACAGAAAAGTTGCATATCCTGGTCTGAGTAACGACTACACAGCTTTATTTATGTAAATATTTATCAAGATTTAGGTGAATTTGTTATACTTCCAACATTTCAACTAAAAATCAGGCCATTCTAGCTATCTCTAGATAGCAACTTCAACACAAAGCCTTCCCAGAAAAAGGTAAAAATTCATAAAAAATTGAAAATTTAAAATTTTTTTCCAGGATCTAGGAATAGAGAGAATTGGGAAACATGACCCATTGCCTACAAGCACCTTACCCTTTGAATGAAATCACAGCCTTCAAGGAAGTTGTTGGGAAGAAAATTTAGACACACACACACACACACACACACACGGCCCTGCAACCCACCCATCTCCACCCCAGCTTATCCTTACCATAGTGATTAGATTTGTACCACCAGAAACCTGAGTGTGATCAGCCCTTGATGTTGCTGAAAGAAGAATTTTCTATGACTGGAAATCATGACCAGTTCCAGTTCCCAACCTATTTCCAGTCTGAGGAAGGACCACAAACATAAACCTACAATCTTCATCTACTGTGTTGATGAGCACCATCATCTGTAATTCTCACACTTCCAATCTTGAAGACATGCCATTTTTTGTTGAAGCTATGCTGGTTTTGGTTGAAAGAGAGGAGGAAAGGAGAGAAAGAAAAAAATAGGAATTTTGAAGAGTTCCCTTTTTTTCTTGATTAGCCCTATATATTCCATATCATCATGGGAGCAGTGGGATGTGATGGGAACAGTTCCAACTTGGATCTTGCAAATGGTTTATTCTGGTACAACTATTCATTAGTGAAAAGATGTCAGGACAGTTGTTTTAACTTCTCTGAGCTTAAGTTCTTTCATCAAAAGGAGGAGTTGTGTAGCATTTTATGTGAAAGCACTTTGCAAACTACAAAGTCATGTAAAAATATAAGTTCTCAACACAGCTGTCAAGACTCTTTGCAAACACTGTTGAATCGTGTCGTGTCACATCTGTGTTCAAACCCTGATGTTTTCTCATCTCCCTCAAAGTAAAGGCCAAAGTCCCACTTCAACCCCAAATCATCTCCCCACAAATCTCCTCCCCGCACTCTCACACTTGAAGTAACCCCTTGGCTCCCACAGGCTTGTTTCCACCTTGAAGCCTTCATATTTGCTGTCATTTCTGTCTAGAATGTTCTTTCCCCAGAAGCCACATGGCTCACTCCTCACTCCCTTCAGCTTTCCATTTAAAATGTTGGTTCTTGGTGAAAACTTTCTTGTCCACTCATCCAAGGGTCTCACCTCTCTTTCCCTCAAGACTTCATATTCTCCTCCTCCGCTTTATTTTTCCTTCTTATAATTTACCAGTATTTATCTCATTCTTTATCTTCCCTAGGTTTCTTGAGAGACGTATATATACTTATGCCAAAACACTGCTAGAATATTCTGAAACAGTGCCTGGCATATGTTATGCACTAAATATATATTTGTTGAGTGGATGGGCTTATTATCATCCATATACTCCCCTCCTCTGCTTAACCGTCTCCTTCATTTATTGGCATTTTCCTTAAGAATCTTAAATACTGGCCAGGCAGGGTGGCTCATGCCTGTAATCCCAGCACTTTGGGAGGTCGAGGTGAGTGAATAACTTGAGGCAAGGAGTTTGAGACCACCCTGGCCAACATGGTATAACCCTGTCTCTACTAAAAACAAATTTAAAAATTAGCCAGATATGGTGGCACATGCCTGTAATCCTAGCTACTTAGGCAGCTGAGGCAGGAAAATTGCTTGAACCCAAGAGACAGAGGTTGTAGTGAGCCAAGATCATCCCACTGCACTCTAGCCAAGGTCAGAGAGCGAGACACCATCTCAAAAACAAAAAAATTAAAATCTTATTCATGATTCAAGGCTCATGCATTCACCTCCTTTGTGAGGCCTTCTCCATCTTCCTCCCTTCTTCCTCTTCTTCCTCCATAATGTGATTAATTCATCCCTTTTCATTTTCCCTGTAATGCATGGCTTATAATTCTTACCTAGCATTTATGTTTTATCACATTGTATTACAGTCTGTGTGATCATTTGCACACTCACATCCATATATTGTGTTCAGGGTAGACTGTCCAAAGCGATCAGTTCAACTATTGCAGTCCCTAATATATAGAACTCTCTCAATAGACAATAATTAAAATATATATATATGTTATACATTCAAATGTTATTTCCATTAACAATGAAGAATGTGGTTTTCAGCCAAATGTCTATTTGCATTTCTGTTTTAGATAAGATGACAGCAGCCTACACACTTGCTGTCCTCTCAAAAACTCTAGCTCAGAGCAGCAAGGTTGAAAATTACCACTGTTTTCCATGATGGCTCTGTTATGCTCTTTAAACACTCTCCACTTTGCTTTTATTCTTACTCATTCCTTTTTACCGGCCCCATTGCAATCAGATACAGGCAATTTGGGGGTTTAATAACTTGCATAGCAGAAGGAAATATGAAAAACCATAGAAATATGTATTTCAAAAAAGAGGAAAGCTAAGATCTTCTTTATAAACAAGAAAATAAAGATCCTCTTCAAAATAGACATCTTTATTTGAACTCTTCAGAGAATTCAAGGCTCTCAAATATTGCTCTCATTTTCAATGACATTAATTCTCAAATTGTAGCCTTCTCTCTATCCATATACATAATAACTGCTATGAACAAGGGAAACCAAGACTCTTTTTATAGCATCTTCACACAAAATCTTCAAACCATTTGTTCAGATGACTGATCTCAGCAAAGTGGGTGAAGGGCATTAATAGACATTTGGAAATCCCTGTAAATCCATCATTCTGAAAGACAGCGCAGTGTTCATGGTGACTCCAGAGAGAGTGAAATGAAATATGCCATTGACTCTCTGGAGGTTAATCGATCATATTTCTGGTGCTACTTGGTTTGACATAACCAAATTTGCACTGAAAATCAAGTCATCTATCTTTGTTCTGGTCAACTTAAAAAATTTAATCCTATTTGACCTTTCCTGGGGTGTAGTCAAAGAGAAACAGATTCGTTTTTGAGCTAGGCAACCCCCTTTTATCTCTATTACAGTCACCTGAGAGGGTCCATCTTTCCTCTAATTCAAGAGCACTGAGTAGCCCCTGACAAATCTCGTCACTGGCTTTTTGGCCCCCAACAGCAGGAAGACTGGGAGATTTTATTTCTTTTACTTTGAGATGGTTAAGGAAATTTATTTTAAGGAAGCAAAGAGAGAGAAAGCAACAGAGAAAGAGTAACATGATGCTTTGATTTACCATATGACTGAGGTAGAAATAAATCCAGAGAAATTATTAGGTTCCCACAATCAACTAATTTTCTCATGGAAACTATCACCACTGCCTGACTCTTACTGTGGCCTCCAGAAAGCAGACTTAGTCCTCTGCTGTTCAAATTGTTTTTATTAACTTAATTTAGAACTTAATGGAGGGATGCTACTTTTTACACATAGAAGCTGTCTTCCCAGAAATGTGAGTGCATTTGACGTTGTATTTCAATGACTTTATAAAGGGATTTTTCAAGGGATTTGTCTCTCTCCTCTGTTTCTCTCTTTATTTCTCTTCAACACTCTCTTGTTCTCAACCTCTCTCTCTCACCAAATATTGCTTTGCATACCCTTTGTTGGATGTCTGAAACCGCTAATGTTCACTATTGTTGCTGAGGGTCCCTTGTTATAAGAGAACTATTTTCCAGGAAATAAGAAAGCAGCCCTCGACTCTGAAGATAATGGGTGCATTTGATATGTTTAAAGTGGGGTTAAATTTCTGCAGGAACTATTCAAGGGGAAGTCAAGTCAAACTGACAACAAAGAACACGTGTATCCATTCATGATGGTGACTGAAATGTGAACCAAGCAGAGAGAATGAGTATCTGGAACCAAAAAGATTTGCCTATGAAAAAAGCCCATTTGAATGAAATACTGTAATGTCCATCTCATCGTCTTTGGGGACCTCAGGTTCTTCACACACATGATGTATGAGTGGATAGTGACCAGAAAAAAAGTTCTATTTAATATTTGATACTTAAACTTGGTTCTTTGTGTGTGTGTGTGTTTATGCACACGTGTGTGTAGAGGCTAAGTCAAGCTCTTGGTCCTTGTAGCAGAGATAGGAGAATGTGGGTAGGTGGCCTTAGGATTTCCTTTTCTTTGTCAATTTTACTTTTCAGGGTTGTTTTTTTTTAAGACAATATATTTATTTGCATTACACTAATACATATCATCCTCAGTTTTCACTGAGAAACAATTCAAAATGTCAGCTAATGCTTTAAAAAAAAAGAAAGAAAGAAAGCAAAAGCTTTGAGAAGAAAAGCACTTCGGTCAAAACCCCTCTCTGCTAATATGTGGAAGCTCAGATAGATGATGGCATCCCTTACCTCATCCTGCATCATGGGGTAATTTCTGTCATCATCTGTAGAAGAGAGCAACACAACTGCAGGTGACTTAAAACCCAAGCAAACATCCACTTTACAAAAGTTGGTACTATATGTGTTCTGTGATACATAGAGGAGCATTTTTACCTGATAAATAAATGTTAGCAAATTCTGCACTAGAAGTCTAAGAGTCTCGGAAACATCCTTATCTTGAACTTCTCAATAATATAATCATATGAGACATAGATATATAATAGCATAATACATATTATGTGAATAACACAATGTAAGAACTTGTATTAAACTTTTATACTAGGTAAGGGTCATCTAAAACAGAAACAAGCACTAATAAAAAGAATGTTAATATTTGTTTACATTCTTCATGTACTTAGCACACACATGCTAGGACTGTTTAAGTATTTCATAAGTTTAACTCATTAACCGTAATGACCACCCTGAGAAGTAGCTACTGTAATTTCCTCCATTATCTAGATGAGGAAATAAAGGCACAGAGAGTTTACATAAATTTTTCAAGGTGCTATACTAAGAAAAATATAAACTTCACAATTATAACAGCAAGCATTTATTGAGTATGTACTATGGGGAATGATAGTGCTAAGCAGTTAACATGCATTATCTTTCTTGAACTTCAGAAAAAAGTTCCATGAGATAGGTACTGTTTTTAACCCAAATTTATAGAACTACAAAGAGCAAGTAGAGTACATGGCCCCCAAATACTAAGCTGTATCACAATTCCCAAGCTCAAAAGGCCTACCACAAAGACAAAATTTTGTCCTGATTTTTTCTATGGAATATTCCATTATTTGAAAATGAAGACAGAAATGCCCATCTGCTGTGACCTTTCCTCTATGACAGGGATTGAGTTTTCTCCTTTACATACATCATCTTGCTTAATGCTCCCAACAACCTGTTATGCAAGAATTAACAGCCCCATTTCACATATGAGGAAATAGTTTGAGTAATGTTCAAGATCCCACAGCTACAGAAGTGTGGAAACAGCATTCAAACCCAACTACTTCTGATACCAAAGTCCAAATGTGACCACTTCATGGCTTTCTCTCCAGGCTTTTGATGTAAAAGAATGCTGAGGATCCTGCAGCACTTCCTGTGAGCAGTTTCCCTCTGTGTGCCTCAGCGTGGGAGGATAGGAATGGAAGAGGGTGGAGGAGGTGGAGGAGGGTTTTCCACACTTTATCCTCATCTGCATTTTAGTGGCGATTGTGTAAACTACAGCTAAACATGAAATGGCATGACCTAAAGTAAACAGTTCATTGTGATGAACTCTAGCAAACCAAAATAAATGAAGTTTCATATATGTTAAATATGTGATGACTAGGACAATGCTTCTGTGGTGGACCTTCTCACATGGCTCCCAGGAGTCCCTGCTTCCTGGGATTCATGGCCTCATGTGGTTCCCTCCCCTTGAATATGGAATGAACCTAGGAAATTGCTTCTAATGAATGTGAATATGAAATGCGGCAAAAGTGATGGGATGTCACCTCTGAGATTAGGTAAGTAAGGACAGTTCCTTGCGGTTTGCTAGCACTCTCTCTCCCTTGCTCGCTGTTCACTGGCTTTGATAAAGTAAGATGTCACGTTGAAGAGCCCCATGTGGCAAGGAACTGAAGGGGCCTCCAGCCAACAGACAATGAAGAATGAAGGCTCTCAGGCCAGCAGGCCACAGCATCCTGAATTCTGCCAGTAACCATGTGAGTGAGCTTAAAAGGAGACTCTCCCAATTGAGCCGTTAGATGAGACCACAGTCCCGGCCAACGCCTTGAATGTGAGATGCCAGGAGACAGAGAACAAAGGTAGAATATTCTCAGATTTCAACCCACAGAAACTATGAGATAATAAATGTGTTTTAGTTTAAGCTGTTAAGTTGTAAGAAAATTAGTTATGAAGTAATAGAACTTACTTATGAAGCAATAGAACACTTATGAATAAAGGATATACAACCTTCTTCCATAAAAAGCTCTCCCAGAAAAGTATTTGCTGTCACTTTAAATTTAGCAGGATGCATTTACATTTACAGAGAATGAAGAACACTGATTTCAGAATTCTCGAATAACAGAGAAAGCCATCTTGTTTTGCTCACCTCATTATTGCTGGAGAGGTCTATAAGTGGTAGTTATAGTGAACAGAGCCCAGAACTTAGAGTCAAAATACCTGATTCTGCCATGAGTTCAGTGTCAGTTAATCTATCTAGGACTTGCATTGCTATTTGACAAAATGGGGTGAAGTTGCTTGCTGGAAATTACATCTGAAGTTTGTTCCAGCATAATGCACACAGAGCATCCTCAACAGCACTGGGGTCTATTAAAAGTGTTACTATTCACCAATAAACAACTCCATTAGCGGTTTCACACACACACACACACACACACACACACACACAATATTATTTAGGAACTGTTGCTGCCTAATTAATATGAAAGACCGGGCTTTTCCCCTTAAAATGGATTGCAACCCAAAATAGGGCTCAAATGAGCCATGGCATTGAATTACCACCTTGCTGGGGACCTACCTCAGGCCAGCCCGATTCTAACAATGAGCCAATGGGAAGGCTGGAAGTCAGAATGGATCTCCTCTCGACCCCAGCCTCCATGCCTGGTGACCATGCCTTCATCGGAGAGTTCATTTATCCCTCTGAGACATGAAAGTATGTACAAAAGATGTCCTCAGTTATAAGTTATATGCTTTGCTAGAAATCACATTTCCAGACCACACAAGGTTGGTGGAAAAAGAACTAACTCACTAGAAAACCATGTATGGCTAAGAAGTTAAACACCTAAAAAGCCATATGTTTTTTAACAGTCTTACATCAGCAGACATAAACAAGGGTCTTGTGGTGAATCACTGAACTTTAATGATTTTGGGAAGTCTAACTCTGCAATTCTGAGTGACAGGTAATACCATCTGAAACAGTAGCCTTAAATGACAATATTCTTTTTAAGGTGGAAAATAATTTGGCAAAGATTTAGGGAGATCTATAAATGATTTGTGATCTATCTGGGAAAAAAACTAATAAAAAGCTAAAATTCGTTCCTTATGATTTTCACAGGCTCACAACTGAAGAGCCATCCAGTAATTCACCAGGAGGGAGTGGCGATTTGCTTTTGTTTCTATGCATGACCATATATGCCTTTCCAATGAAGAGACAGCTTAGCATGTGACTTTGAGGCTCACTATCTGTTAAGCATGTCATTTGTGTTATTTTGGCAGGAGTTGTTCAATTGTCTTATTAAATCTAAATAGTTCTACAGTAGAAATAAAGACAACACACAAGCACACATACACACAAACAAATAATGTCTGCATTGTTTCTTAAGTGAACCATAAACTTTCATCTTTCAACTGTTGGGCAATTATGCAATGAATCTAATCAGTATAGATAGCCAACACAAATAAGTCAGACATAACTGATTTTGTATGAATTAATAAGTATGTAATGAGCCTTTACTGCTTGTTAGCACGAGTTCTGCAGATAATTGACTTTGTTCTCCATTTTCCTCTTGTGTCCAGAAGCAGCTCAAAGCAGTAACCAAGAGAAAAAGGTTTGGCAAGTATGGTTTGGTTGGCAACCATTTATTTTGGAGACCATTAAGGAAATAATTTGGGCTGTGGTATTTTCCACATTACAGTTCTGCAGCTCTGGCATGCATGTCCCCTCTAGTATATAAGTCTCTGATATTTAAAACCTTGGAATCAGTTGTTCCTGGTTGTGGAATCTTTGAGTATTCATTTGTCAGTCTTTTCTTCCTTGAGGCATGAATGTTTCTTACATGCAATCACTCTTTCAGACATGAGCAAGTGGTTGCAGTATTAGAAAAAATTCATGGGATTGAAACTGCCTGGAAAAATGCTGAAGAGTCTGATCTTGTTCCAGAAACTAATGCTTTGTTGAAATTCAATACCACATATTTTACCAGTATATATTTAATATACAGCAGCAGAAAGGGTTTGAAATAGCAAGTTTTAACGCTAATCCATAAGGTGCTATTTCCAGACACTGCTTACAGGATCTTTTTAATCCTACCTTAAATTCCCATGACCATAAACACTACCAACAATAACAGTAACATCCCTGAGAGCACCTTTGAATCTGCAAAGCACTTCTGTGTGGGTATAAAAGCTCTGTGAGAAAGACAGAACAAGACTAATTATTCCCAATCTGCAGAATAGGGAACGGAGCCCAGGAAGAGTAAAATAACTGGTTTACAGGTAGCAAGAAGCAGAAATAGAATTAGAATCCAGGCCCCTAGAGTAAGCCAATTCAGCATGCTTTGGGACATAAGAAGACCAGATTTAATAAAAAATATAAAAGCAGAATAGCAACAATAATCATGTTGACATTTTTATCATAACCGGGAAAGCCTAAAATAGAACCTGGGTAACATTTGGAAGTAGCAATTGGGAGGAGGTAAGGTTCATTTGGAAATATGAGCAGAGATTTTCTATCTAAAAAAAGAACTGAGACTCATCTATGGACCTGTTGGTCCTCTCAATTTCCATTAGCTGCAAGGGCGCCAGCTACCTGAGGTTACCAATAAGCATCTCTCAGCAAGACAGATGACGCCAATGTCTTCATTGAAGAATGTCTTTAGCTTTTGTGATCCCAGTCCCCGAGCTGTGTGTAGTTCTTTAAGACTGACCAAACACTGCTCACCACACTATTGGATTCTGTTTTCACCACAACCCTACAAACGGGCTAGAGCAGATATCATCCCCTCAATTTGCTTCAGAGGGCTGTGCCTTACAAAAACACCTCATCACTCATCTGTGCATGCAAGAGGTCATGCATTCTGGGTGGTGGGATTAGAATTTGGGATTGATAATATCCTGTTTGAAACTGATCTCTCTATACCACGCTTTATCTTATTAATCACTGTTTCAGAGTCAGAGTCCAGTCAGCAGGCAGCAGAAAGAGTTTAGTATAAACATTTTTAACTAGGTAAACAATGAAGACATCAGCTTCACTGTTTCACTGTGAGATGCTTATAGATAACCTCAGGTAGCTGGTATCTTTGCAGCAAATGGAGACTGAGAGGACCAATAGGTCCATAGATGAGTTTTAGTTCATTTTTCAGACAGAAAATCTCTACTCCTATTTCCAAATCATCTCCATGATACTCTTCATCTACCTAGATAACTGAAAAGCCAGAAAGAGATCGCTAAATTATCACAGAGATAGGAGCTGCAGGGGCTGGGAGAAATGAAGACTAGAATTATTAGATTATTAAATTTCTAGAAACTTGAAGAGGAGCCCTGCAGAAGAAACACAGACCCCTGATGAAAGACATGGCACACCAAGGTGCTTTTATCCCTGAGGGGCAGATGAGAAGAGCTCTGCAAGTGTTGCAAATCCTGCAGGCAGGACTCACATGCTGCTCCAGGAAGGCACTCGCACTCATGAACTGAAGAAGCATAACCAGGGTCATTTTCACAGGAACTAGAAGCATCCAGGAAGGACCAGTCTCTCTTTTTCTCCTCTAGCCTCAAATCCCCCATTTAGTATCTCTTATAACACAGCATAATCAGAAACCATCTAGCTAAACAGAAATATTGTTTGCGCAGTCCTAGCCCGGCAATACTCAGGAGAGTGTAAAGGGGTAGGTCTGGAGCCAAGAGACAGTATCAAGAAATGGGCACCGTCCCCACTTTTGGGCACTCAGCATCCATGCGTATACTTCTATTATTTGAACTTCTGTACAGTGATAAAAGCAACTTTGTGTTTCAGCCTAACAAGATGCAACTACTCTTCCTACAAATAAAGACATTCTCATCCTCTTCCCTAAATGAGGAGATACAAGTCCAGAGAGTCTTTGTATCCACCTGGGAACTATGTCAGTTACTCCTCAAATTCAGCCAATGTCCTTTCTGGGTCTACTTTTAACCTAAGGACTAATTTGTAAAGTTTACCTCCAACAAAACATGTATAAAACAGTAAAAGAAAGAAGAGAGAAGATGATAACAGATAATACATACACAACAAGCAAAGAGAAAGCATGCATATTTCCTGTGACCCTAAGTGGACAGGAGGCCGTAATGGAATTTGAAATTCTTTATTTCACTATTCTTTCCAAGTTTCCTTTGACCCTAACTGGGACCTCAGCCAGCTGGGATTATTTCCATGGTAGGGTTATCTGAACCTTCTTGAAGGTTCTAAATCCTCAGTGGTCCAGCCTCTTTATGGTTACTCTGGTTGTTCATTAACTCTTCATACTGGCTATGAAAGTACTAAAAGGCACCCATAGAGAACCTCTTAGGTTCCAGGTTCATTATTTGTCCACACTGTGAGTAACAATTCAGCTTCCCTTGCTAATCAGCGTCAATCACACCAGCTGCTAGAGTAACCCTTTCTAGATTTGCTGGTTCAGTGGCGTGAGCAGCCCAAACTGGTCAGATGGCAATCTCTCATCTTCTAATTCAATGGAACACCTGTTGCAGTCCATGGATGAAACATTTATCCAAAACCAAATGGAAAACAAATAATAATAGTAATAATAACGTATGGGTTACTAGTGAGAGAAACCACTCTTAAATACATACCCAAGATCCATGTCTTCTGGCCATAGGAGAGACAGTTCCAGTGAGTTTCTGATCCCAAGCACATAGAGACTCTTCCATTCAGGATGTTGTCTCCTAACTGACAAGGTAAGTCTAATTTTAGAGCATGATAATAGAATTGCATCCCTTCAATGGCCCCACGGAACAAAATGTTTGTATGAAGGACATCACTTCCTATATTTTGTTAAACTGATCCCAGAAAAAAATCCTCTCCTAAGTTTACATTGTCAGAGTAAAGGTAGTTCCACTAGAGACAAAATACAGATGATCACTTTGTACTGTAAAAGAAACCATAATCAAAGCCAATCTAAAAAGGCTATGTATTGTATAATTCCAATGCTATGACATCTGGAAAAGGCAAAACTGTGAAAACAGTAAAAAGATCACTGGCTGCCAGAAATTGGAGACAGAGAAGAATGAATAGGCAGAGTACAGAGGAATTTTAGGGCAGTGAAATATGTTGCGTGACACTATAACCGTGGATACATGTCATTATACGTGTGTTAAAAGCCTTAGATTGTAAAACACCAACACTAATGTAAACTATGGACTTTGGGTGACAATGAGGTGTTAATGTAGGTTCATCCATTGTAACAAATGTACCAATGTGATTCACGTTGTCAATAGCAGATGAGGCTGTGAGTGTGTAGTGGCAAGGGGTATATGGGAAATCTCTCTACCTCCCACACAGTTTTGCTGTAAATGTTAAAAAAAAAAAAAAACTTCTCTAAAAATAGTCTTTTTTTAATAAAAGACATTAATCTGATTAAAGAAAAATCAATAATTAGGCAAAAAGGAGACAACATTGGATGTGCTATTCATTTTGAAGAAAGGGTAGAAAAGTGAAGTCAGGTGGTAAAAGAGTAATATGGCAATACGGCAATAGCCCTGCAGATCTTTGGATGGCTGCTTCACCCTGCCATTTTCTCCTTCAATTCACACCCTGGAACATACTACTCACTCCATCACTCCCCTTAGTGACCTGTAGCCCCTGCAGCTGAGATAGCCCCTTTGATCAATGCCATCCTGCTTCTATGACTGCATTTTCAGGAAGCTCTAATGAAGAGAGAGCATTCCCCAAAGCTGATAGAAGTTGACATCATTTGCATGTGTGATTTAGATGTTTTGAAGGTTAATTTTTGTATTTAGATATTTATTCTCTACTATTTATTTAATCCGCAGTCCAAATGCTAGGTCTCTATAAATATGTAGAGAGAGCAAGTCCTGGGAACAAGACATTCATAGAAAAGCACAAGGTATTATCAGGGAGGGGAAAGTGAGTGAGATGGAGAGGGTATGTCAAAGGCTTTGCTCCCTCTGCACTTCAGGGAAGATGCTCTGGATGTAGAATCTCCACTTCCATCCAGCACTGCCTGCCAGAGCCCAGAGGCTCCTCCCAGAGCCTCCACATCATCCACACCCTTCCTTCTTACCGAAAGCCAGTGGCTACGAAGTCTTTTCCCCATAAGATGATACAAAGCCAGGTAGCCAGTGGCTTACAGAGAAGCACCTTGGACAGGTGTGAAAGGACCATGCCTACATTTGAGAAAAACACCAAAGGGCAGACATAAGAAGGACCATCCCGGCCCTACATTAAATCCTACTGCGAACTTTCTAGCTCACTCACTTTCTTATCTCACACTCTTTTGCTGGGTTGTTGTCATGACTTTTTGTAATGCCTAGGAGAGAGCAGATTCTGACTAAATTTTTGTTGAAAGGTGAATAAATGGGTGGATGAGTCATTGTAATATGTCTCCCTGCATACAATCTCTTTTCTGTCTAATTCATCCTTTTCAATATCAAGTAAATTATCTTTATGTATCATGTCATATTTCACCCAGCAACACACTCTACCCCACAAAGACTTTGAAAAGCTCCCCTTATTTCCAGACTATTAAATTAAATTCCTTAGCACAGAATTAAAATCTGAACCCTACACCACTTCCCAGTACATCCCTCCACATTCCTTCACTCTTCTTAAGTTCCTGCCAGGCCAGTCACTAACTAGGTTACCTTGGGAAGTTACTTACCTTTATGGACTTCCATTTTCCAATGCTTCATATGTAAGGTTGGAAGTACTGGCCACACATTTCCTCCTGCCCTTCCCTATCCCCACCCACCTCTGACCACTAGCCCACTTTCACGACTTTCATCATTTAGAAGTCATCATTTTCTTTTGTGGGGCTCTCATGTAGTATTTTGTGTATGTTTTAGCTATGATTTATTCTGCCTTACTTTATTGTTATCAGTTGCTGTTTCTTCTCTCTTCTACCAGACAGTGAAATGTTTGAGGGTGGTGACTGGTTTTATTATAATTATTGCATCTTCCACAGCACTTGGCTTTGTGGCTTAAATGTGGTAGACTCCCTTTAATGACTCCTCCAATGGAGACTTAAGCAGTCTCTTAATTCAGGATGTGATTAGAGGGAAAGTAAGAAGGCAACATGTTTTCTCCCCTTCCCCCATCTGGAAATTCTTTCACACTAAATTACTTTTTAGAAAAAATACACCCTCACAGAATCATTCCTGTAGCTTAAAACCTTGCCTTCTCAGAAGTAAAATGGATATCCTTCTTGGAAACAATTGCCCTCTTCTAGGGGCCATACTTCTAAGTAAGAACACGTGTATTTGATCTTTTCTGGAAAGCAGATTTTCACAGAAAAGTGGAGAACCTGGTGCTACTGAGGCATGAAACAGATTGAAAGACACAAAGATGGGAGGCTGGGAACACCAAGATAAACTCCAACCACTTCATAATCCTGCCCAAACCAATCCTGACTGGTGGTCCGCAAGTGCCTCCTAGGTGGTCCATAGATGGGTTTCATGAAGAATCCATGTTTATGATGTGACTGCGTCTTTGTTTTTGTTTCTGGAATGAATTAATCATTTAGTTATAACAGTAAATGAGGATCAGACACTGCCTTTCAACAAATGCAATTCCTTTTGTCTTATTAGTCCTTGAGAAAATGTTGGCACTACAGAATGTACATAGATGAAATGTGTCAATTACAAGGTCTTCTCCCCTGATAACATGATACAAAAGAAAGACAAGTGTGGTATGCCTGTTACGATTCCTCCTCCTAATTTTACAGTTTCTCTCTAAGTCATCAAATTAAAATTGTTGTCAATATTAGGTTATCAGTTCACTTGAGAATGTCATATTATTTCTGGCCTCCAAGTCATCTCCTGGACTATTCATTCCATCTAAAAGACCTCACTTTTCCAGGAACATTTTCATTTCTCAAAGTTCAAGTGAAATACTGTTTCTCCATGGAAGCCTTTTCTGATTCCTTCATACAAGAGTAGACAGATACCTATGATCTCTCACTTGTTTATTTTATAGCCAGTGCATTGAGTTTGTACATTTATTCATCTATCTTTGTTTTAGTAATTTATAGCTGTATAACATACCATCTCAAAACTTACTAGCTTAAAACAATAGGATATTTTTCAAGCTTTTATAAATTTATGGCCAACCAGGTTCAGTGGGGCAGTTCTTCTGCTAAGCGTTGTAGTCACAGAGGTCATTCATGCAGCTACATTCAGATGCTGAGAGCAAAATATCTATGATGACATCTCATTATCTAAGGCCTTTCACCACATGCTAATTAATCACTCGATGGTCAAGCTTGGGCTTCTTACAGCACAACAGCTGCACAAGAGGAAAAACGTGGGAGTTGCCAGTCTTCTTAAGGGCTAAGCCTAGAGTTTGGATAGCACCACTACCTTTACTTTTTATTGAACAAAGCAGGTCACAAAGCCATCCAAGATTGGGGCAAGGTAGTAAGACTGTACCTCTTGAAGGAGGAGTAGCCAACTATTAATGAATATCTTTATTCTACCACCTTTCCCCACCACACAGTGAGCTCTTTCCAGGCTAGAATACTACTGACATTTCTGGGAGAATACTGGAAGAAATCAAAGATCTTTGGACATATTCACCTTTGAGAAATTAGAAGACTGTTTAAAGATGTGTCCAAAGGAATTTAAAGTTAAAAGCAAGAAAAGAGGTCCCATAACCCACATTCTGAAGTTTCACAAAATTCTGGCTTCAAGAGGGTTCAAGAAGAACAACAGGAGAGGGAGTAGCCACCCGTGTCATCTGCTGTCTCTCCAGATGCCTAAGAAAACAAGGCCTCTTGTACCTGAACTGCTATGAAAACATGCACTTCTTAAAGCTCCTTAGAGCTCAAAAATCTTCCATGTTCCACTACACTCCAAAGATCCAACCAACATGAGATTAACCTGACATCAGGACTCAGGCCACTTGATATATTTAAATAAATTTTCAGCAATAGTTTTATCCAATACACCATTACGAATGAACTAGCAGGGCCTAACCACTAGAATTTCAGATGTTAGTTCTGAATATGAAATTGTGTACTTCATTTGTTAAATGCAAAGTTCATGCAATGGAAGGAAAATAGAAGATTTAATCTAGTTGAATCATTTATCAGAAGAACCCATATAGTTAGGTGCATGGCATAATAAGGAACTGATTCCTGATTGTAATTTTTGGGAAATTTTTGCTGCAGTTAAATTTGACAACATAAATAGCAAAAATGTTGAAATTTTTGCATATCCTTTGACCTAGAAGTTCTCTTAAGAATTAGTCCTGGAGGAAATAGTCATAAGTAGTCACAAGAATATAATTATAAGATGTTTGCTGTAGTATTATTTGTAACAGTGAAAATAGTGGTAACAAGCTATATTCAAGGAATATAACATTATAAATTACAGCACACCTGTAAGATGGGATTGTAGATAGCCATCAAAATTATACTGTAGAAATATATTTAATATGAAAAGGTAATTTATGATATAAAGGTAATATGAAAAGGTAATTTAGTTTTTGCTATAAAAAGCAAAACGTGAAACAGTTACTGAGCATCAGTATATATGTATGAGAATCTGGAAAGCTATAAGTGATCAGCAGTGATTACCTCTGGGTAAATAAATAAAATTCAGTAGAATTTTATTATTTTTAATTATTTACATTCTACATAAGGAACATATAGCTGTAACGCATGTAAAACTGTGCACTTAAAGTTTTTTTTTTAATTGTACATCACCCATTGTGGACTGTTTGGAAGCTGTTAAAATAGAGCAGTTTCACTCAATGAAGTCAGGTGACTAGATCATGGAAACTGTTATTTACTAAGCTATTTCTTGAAATCAAAAAGTTCTTTGTTTATTGAGAAGCCATTGAAACATGCAATATGTCAGACGCACCATACTACACAACAAATTGCGTTTTCTTACTAGTATGTGACTTCAGAGCACCCTGAATCTGAAATGTCTCTGAGATTTAGGACTAAGAAATGGAACAGTTGTTATAGACTTTAAATTCCACAAAACTAGAGATTTCATTGGTTCCATTAAATAAATATACTTTGTATGGATGCATGATGAGGTCACATGAATAATTAATCTCCTAAAAGATAGTCCTTAAGATAGCTTCCTAGGTGACCTGAGGTCACATCATTATGTCCACTGCTGTGGCTGCCACAAACAGCCCACAACCCAAGAACTTCTGAGGAGAGGTTTTGATAGGTAGTTTTATACACATACAGAAAGAGAGTTGGAAAACGTCTCAGTGTCTACTGAGACCATGAGGAAGTTGAAACCAAGGAAAGTTAAGAGAAAAATACCAAGGACAGAATATTGAGGAATAAAGATCTGGATGAGCTTCACTGTCTTCTCTGCCCACATGTCCATCCCATTTTCAGATGTGGGATTTCATAGCTTCTCACAACAGGCAGAACTTCACCCTAGATTCAAAACAGCACAAACCAAAACTCAAGAGATCCCTGCCTGGCCAGACATAGATGCTGCCTTGTGCCTGAGATCTAGACATCACATATTTATCCAATTATCTCATATTTGACTTTTATTCTTAGTGTCTTATTCCCTACTCTATGGTTTTTTTAGACAACATGTTCTTGCTTTCTTCGACCAGAGCTCTCAATTCTGGACTCCTGAATCCTATCTATCTGGAACCACCTGCTTCTCTGTGCCTCTGCTGTTTGCCTATTGCCAATCCCCAATTACTCCCATCTACCTATCCAAATTCCCTCTTACTGCTCATTGCCAAATTTGATCAGACTGTTTGTGTTGGCAGTTTCTTCACAGTGGATGTCCTTGAGCTGTCCACCTTCCATTGACCAAGCCTAGGGTCTGACAGGTAAAGGAAACGTTTCCACAGTGACCCCCACTCTATGCTTCCCTCTTTTGAAACATGAGTCATTTAACTCCTGTTATATGTATGGAATTGGAAAAATTCTAGGTTGGTTATTTACTGGCTCAGTGTTGAGTCATTCTTGATACTTTAATTTTGGGTTAACTAGATTCATGACTTTTTTTTTTTTTCCTTCACTGAAGTTCTTCTCCTTAGAAGGGAAAAGAAACACAGGTCTTCCTAGGCCCAGGTCTCCAACACTTGCTGGGTGTTTGGCCAGTCCTCTTCTGAAACCTCAGTCTGTTCTTCTCTCTGGGATCTTCTTTATTTTTTTGAGACAGAATCTTGCTCTGTTGCCCAGACTGGAATGCAGTGGCATGAACTCAGCTTACTGTAAACTCCACCTCCTGAATTCAAGCGATTCTCATACCTCAGCCTCCCAAGTAGCTGGGATTACAGACATGCACCACCACGTTCAGCTAATTTTTGCATTTTTAGTGGAGATCGGTTTTTGCCATGTTGGCCAGGCTGGTCTCAAACTCCTAGTCTTGAGCAATCCACCCATCTCGGCCTCCCAAAGTGCTGGGAGTGCAGGCATGAGCCACCACACTCAGACCAGATCTTCTTGATCCTACATAGATCGCAAGTCTCAAATCTTAGACTTATTTTTAGGCATTTGCTGAAAGTATTTGTGATGCTTTCCAATTGTGTTCACTGTGATTGCCTTCAGGATGAAAGCACTCAGTTTTGGTTGAATCCATTAGATGTATAGTCTAAATATCTGTCCTTACCATATCTTTTTGCCTTTTTTCTCTCTGTAAATTTTTCAGTTGCCATGGCCTGGACTTCCAAATGATTTCTCTTGCTCCCATCTATGAACACACCAAAAAAAAGTTTTCACTAATAAAATAGCTGTATGTTTCCAGTGGATGTTCAGGAGGAAGACTGATGATAAATTCTTGACTTTCCTTCTAATGCATTAAAACTCTTCTTCCTTCAAGTCTGCCTTTTTACTTCTAGACATTTCTCTAGATATACTGTTTTTCCTCCTTCTCCTTCTTCTTCACATTAAAATTTTGAACAAAACCAACTCACCAGTCCACAGGTTGAGCTACCACACTAGTTAATGACTACCTCCTCATGCCCAGCAGTGTACCCAGCAGTGCAGCTGTCTTGACTCTTTTGTGTCAACACATCAATCTATCAATCAACGTCTTCCTTCAGAGAACATTAACAACGTAACTATATTTAGAGCTTTTGGGTTCAGTGTTGTTCAGATTTTTAAATAAATTACATTTACTGGGCATCCAGTAGTAGCCCAAACAAACAGGAACTAATCTGAAATATCACAGTGTCTAATTTCATCATTTGAAATATCACAAGAACTCGAAATAATCTGCTTTGCTAATAATCTGCATTAAGGCTGATGGTATTCAATATGCAGAGTAGGAAGTTTTTACCCAAATGGTTTAGAGCTGCCATCGTGGGTACGATAGAAATGATGTACAGATTTCGAAGCCACAAATCAAAGAACTCACTTGCTGTTCTAGAGAATAGCTAATATACTACTTTATTTCATCTGTCTTGAGTTTGAGTTTTCTCAATGAATTTGACCCTAAGAAAAAGGATGGTGGGCAGCTGGTCGACATCACACACATACACACACACACACACACACACACACACACACACACACACACATGCACACACTTTTTCTATTGAGTTATAGAAATTTTTGTGCCCAGGTTAGCAAAGCAATTATTCCATAGTACTTTATGCTTCTCTGTTTTATCTTGATTATCAATTACAATTCAACTGGAGGTCTTTGTTTTGAGAAAAATATATATCTGCCCCATAAGTAAAAATGCCATAGTTAATGCTGAATTGAACATGGCAGCATTTAGGGCTTACATTATGCCATCAGATTCCCTTGTCCTCTATCTCTGGGCTTAGCTTTCAACCATTTTGATAAAGCCAATGTAGAGGTAAGATGGCAACAGAAGCGCTAGCCCCACCTCCTCTCAGTCTAAAGACCCAGTGGAAAAGCTCAAACAAAAGTCCCAAAACTGAATCATATTATCCTGATAGGTATGACTTTGGTTATGTGCTTGTAACAAATCTATCCTCCTAGCCAGTGGGATAGAATGTGCTGACTGCTTTGGGCCATGTATGCACATACTTTCAAGGCTGAAATCTGGTGGCTATCATTTTTTTAAAACGACAAGAGTTAATAATTGTTGACAAGGAGGTGGAGAAGAAGGAACTCTTGTACACCTTTGGTGGGAATGCAATTGATGCAGCCATTATGGAAGACAGTATAGAGTTTCCTCAAAAAAACTAAAAATAAAACTGCCATATGATGAGTAGTTACTTGAAGGAAAGGAAATCAGTAGCTTGAAGAGATATTTTCATTTTCATTCGCACTCTCATTAAGACCTTATTCATGACAGCCATAACATGGAAACTATCTAAGTGCCTACTGATGAATGAATGACTAAAGAAATGGTGGTACATATACAATGAAATATTATTCAGCCATAAAAAAGAAGAAAATTCTGCCATTTGCAACAAGATGGGTGAACTTAGAGGACATTGTGTTAAGGGAAATAAGCTGGAAATAGAAAGACAAATGCTCTATGATCTCATTTGTATGTGGAATCTAAAAAAGTCAAACTCATAGAAACAGAGTAAGAACAGAGGCTGAGAGGTGAGAGAAATGGGGAGATGTTGATCCAAGGTTACACATTTTCAGCCATAAGATGAATAAGTTCTGGAGATCTAATATAATATACAGCATGGGTGATGATGGATGTGCTAATTGTTTTGACTGTGGCAATCATTACACACAATGTGTGCATTTATCAAATCATCACATTGGACAACTTGGATATATATAATCTTTACTTGTCAGTTAAATTTTTCAAAATTTAAAAATAGATATGTGGATAAAAAAGACTGAAATTCAGGGTGGCATCTGCTTCCTTGGAAATAAATGGTCAGAAGAAGGTTGATGATTTTCTAGGTGAAAATTCAGGTAGGTGCCAGGTAGAACGTAAATAGCATCTCATTGATAGGCAAGACCTTGTCCTCAAAGAGTTCATGCTCTAGAAGGGAAAGAGACAATGAGCAAAATACTTAAATAAGATAAACGTCGGTGCTCTAAATAAACAAATCATATGATGAGAGACCGACGAGTATAATAAATTAGACAAGATGGTTAGAAAAAGCCTATCCTATCCCAGGTGGTAAATTCTCCATATAAGATTATATCGAGGCAAGTGAGGCTTTGATTTATGTAATTCTTGAGTAAATACAAATGATTTCTTTTCAGGTTATTTAACACAAGTGTTTCTTAAGCATTGTTCAGTTTATTGGAGATGATTTATACAGATTTTCAACAGATGCTGGCAAGTCTAAATATTTGTTCAGTTCTTAAGGTTGTTTGCTGAGAGCAATGTTTTGTATTTTTAGATAATTGCATTTGTTTGTATGTGACCTGGGTTTGTTGCAACTAATTGTCTGGTGATCTCATATTTGTCTGCAATCAGTACAATGAGAACTTTTTTGTTGTCTTTTCCGCTTTAATTCTTTCCTTCATCTGATAATTACTATTGTCTAAAGAATTACAAAAGGGACCACACTAAGAAAAGATACACATGGGGATTTTTTTTTCAAAAACTAATTTGGATTACTAATTTATCCCATTAAATAAGTGCTCCCCCAGAGCCGGGGCTCATTTTTGCAGACCACATCTACGAGCAGAGGGGCACAACCACATTTTGTGGGAAATGCATCTCAGCATCAGGAGGCAGTTAAGTTTTCACAGATCATCCAAGGACTAAATGGGCAATAGCTCACAAGTCTTTGCACCTCACTTCCACAGAAAAGCTCTGTGCAATTACTACTGTCTTACAACTGTGGAGACTGAGGCACACAGTGGCAAGAAATTGCTTTAGGAACTATTATCAAGCAGGATTAGGAAAGAACCAGCCCCTGCTGAACTCAAGCGTTAATCAAACTCAGTTCCTTGTGATTGTAAGACCAAAATCCCTGTTTGTTCTCTGGATGTAAACTGAGGGCTAATGCAGAAGAGGCTGTCTGGCTCATGGCCTCCTTCATCTTGAAAGCCAACATTGAGGCACTGAGGCCCCTCTCATGCTTTGATTCTCCCTTGCCTCTTCTCCTGCTGTGTTTCTCTCTGACTCTTCTCCCTTCTTCCCTTTAAGGGTCCATGTGATTATATTGAATAATCCAGAATAATCTCCCTATTTCAAAGTAATCTGCAAAGTTCCTTCACATGATACTCACAGGTTCTAGGGGTTAGGGTGTGAATATCTTTGGAAAGGGACGTTATTCTGTATGCTACACTTAATGTATTTTTTCTCTTTTTTAATTTTATTTTATGTAAGTTTTGGGATACATGTGCAGAACGTACAGGTTTGCTACATAGGTATATATGTGCCGTGGTGGTTTGCTGCACCTATCAACCCATCATCTAGATTTTAAGCTGTGCATGCATTAAGTATTTGTCCTAATCTACTCCCACCCCTTAGCCCCACCCCCCAACAGGCCCTGGTGTGTGATATTCTTCTCCCTGTGTCCATGTGTTCTGATTGTTCAACTCCCACTTATGAGTGGAAACATGCAGTGATTGGTTTTCTGTTCCTGCGTTAGTTTGCTGAGAATGATATTTTCCACTTTCATCCATGTCCCTGCAAAGGCCTTGAACTCATTCTTTTTTATGGCTGCATAGTATTCCAAGGCATACATGTGCCACCATAAATGAAGAATTAACATCTAACAGCAGATGCTAATAATATTGTCTAGGCCATGCAGCAACATACCTGAAGACTGAATTTGGTGCATCAGGTACTTGTGTAGACAGAAGAGGAAAGAAGAAATATTATTGAACACATATTCTGCACCAGGCCTAGACTTAGATGCCTTCTCATCAAAGTCTTCTTTGAACACAGTCCTTGCAGGCAAGCATATCATCTTACTTTTTAATGAGAACATTGAGACAGATTAATTAAGTGACCTGTCCAGTAGCAGAGCCCTCTAAATCCAAGTTCACATGGTTTTCTATCATGCAGTCTCTTCATGCTTAGATTTGTGCATGTCATATGTATTAAGTACACAGACTCTGAAGCAAGAGTGCCTGGACTCAAATCCAGGTCTAAGACTTACTGACTGCATGACCTTGGGCTAAATGCTTAATATCTCTGTGCTTCCATTTTCTCATTTGTGAAAAAATGAAGATAATAATTGTACCAGGCTTATACAGTTGTGAGGATTAAACGCATTAATAGAAGCAAAGCTCTCAGAACAGTGCCTGGCATTGCTCTAGTAGTGTTAGTTATTACTATCTTACGTGTTTGAGCAATTGGATTTCATCCACATTTGTTACCTTTCAATTGGTAGTTTTTACTATCTCACCCATGAATAGATATTTTTCATCTCTGGATATATTTGTGTTTGCACTGCCACTTTGATTGTTACTCTTTCTCCATAAGCCCTACTGAATGATGGAGGAAGTGATAGTGGTAAGACAATAGTTTTGAAATGATGACCATACCTAAATAATATATTAGGAAGGATAAGTCTTGCAGGGGTCTGCCAGACACTGGGAGGTTTCTCTGGCATGACATAAGATGGCACTGAGAGAGGTCAGTGGATCTCAGACAAGGTGGCTGAATGTAAGGAAACCACAGAGGTCAGAGTGGCATCACTCTCCAGACACCAACCAGCCTCCAACCGCTGCACACTCACACAAGCACAGGCTTGCCGGGCTCCATTTGAGAAACAGAGTGCATGGCCCCACTCAGGAGCAGTGGGGTGGTATCCACAGATGACTTCCTTTCACTGCAGACACTGCCCATGGATCACGAAGCATGTTCATCCATTACACAGTCTTAGACCCCATTATCCTCTTTCTCTTCTCTCCCCCTCTCTTTCTACCCCCTCTTCCTACCCCCTCCTTTTTGACACCAAGATTATGGGAGCACCACTTTTTATAGCAAGGAAGACCACCGTCAAGGTCACGAAGCCGAGGATGAGCATTCAGGCCCCACCCAAGCTGACCACTGCTCCCAATCATTTCACAATTGACACCAGACACAACTTCTTTCTTGTCTTTAGACGTCAGAGAGGAAGAAGTCATTATTAATTCGATCTGAGTGCCAAGTAATCACCATCAACATGAAGCAGAAACATGAGTCCCAGTGGAAATACATTACTGATCACTACAACCTAATGAACACCAGAAAGGAAACCACATGGCGGCATTTATTCTTTCACTCACAATGAGTGAGATTTCACTATATTGGAGGAGCACTAAGAATGGTGTTTAAAGGAAGAAGTTATACAAGGAAAGTGAAATATTTTCATGCTGTCAGTAGTGTGTGAACATTCATTTGATCATTCCATTCTGTGATCTCTTCATAGCAACTGTTGGATCATATAGCTGTCCAGCAAACAAGTTCCCTTCCATGAATTCTATTTCCCTCTTGGGCCACATGCCAAGAATAACAGACTGAACTTTAACTCCAAGTCTGAAAAGTTTCCTTTTACTGACTAGAGTTCAACCCCAGTCTATTATCCTAAACTAACTGATAAAGCAATCCTTTGATGCTGTCCTTTGAACAAGTTGTGTAAGCTCAAACTCAGGGAGAAAGGAAAAAGCAGCACATAAAGGAAGCTTTTGAGTTAGCAGCTATGCTGATTCTTAATTGCAGACACAGTACAAACATTTCACACCTTAAGGTTGCAATAACAAGACCCACAAAACTTCAAAAGTACTGGCGGATATTTCTGAGTTCATTCCTTCATCTCACACAAAAACCTAAGCGGCCATATGTTACCTTATTTTTCTTGAGAGCGATGATTTATGTACATTCCATTTTCCCCTGAATCTGGAAGCAATTACCCCTGAATATGAATGTGAAGGCAATAGAGGAGGGAGGGTGGGAAGTGCCGTGTTCACAGAAGTGTTTACATCCCTGGCACTCTGAATATACTTCTAATATGGGGTGTGGCTGCTTATGTTGCAACTATTTATTTAAATCTGCCTACTTGTTTATTGCTTCCATGAACCATAGGCTATATTACCAGCCAAGAAAACACGTGTGAGCCTTTGACAAAAGAGAGGAAACAACAGCAACAACAAAGGAAGAAGAAGATGCAGAAACAGAACTATTTGAGAAATATTTATTTTAACAAAATTATTGAAGTAATCACTATAGGAAAAACTCAGCACTTTGCTGGACTTCTTCTGCCTAGTTTAGTGTTGTTAGGGTTTGAATTATATTAGGATGGGAAAGGGCCAAGGTAATATTTTCATTGCCTGGAGCTTTTCAAGGAATTGATCTGGCCCTCCCTCTCAGTTCCGAGAAAAGAGGGAGCCTCCAGTGTTAATCTTGGGTAAAAATGTTCAAGAATGGGTCCTGAGCCAGAGTACTGCCTGACACATAGTATGAGTTCGACTGTGAACGGATAGACGTTGCTATCCCTAGTACTTGGCACATGCTTTATTTTTTAGTAAGCATCAATATTCAATCATCAATATTCATTTACCTATGACAGTGTGGTGGTGAAGCTTAAGTTTTTCTTTTAGAAAGCCAAGTGAAAAAATAAAAATAAAAGTATTTGCAGATAAATATATCAGGTTACAGACACACACACACACACACTCTGCAACATGCCTTATATCCAGATTCTTCTGAAGCCACGTAGCTGCAGCCCGCTGTTTCTTTATATGAGTAAGTTATCTTATTTTCTCCTCTATGTGTTTTGTTTGATTACATTTGTTGTATCTAATGACTTGTCCAGATTGAAGAATGATCGCTGTGGGCTTGGTTGGTTAAAGGTGCCTGCAAGCCAGGCACGGTGGCATGCACGTGTAATACCAGCTATTCCGGAGGTTGTGACAGGAGAATCCTTTGAGCCCAGGATTTCAAGATCAGCCTGGGCAACACAGCAATATTTCATCTCAATAAGCTTTTTAAGAGGTGCCAGTAAGTTGAACTAGCTATGTTCCCTGAGGTGGCCCATGAATTGGGGTAAGGGTCAGGAAAGAATTCAGGGGCAGCAATGGTTAAGTAGAGGAAACATCCTGACCACACAGTGATAAGCAGCAGCTAGAAATACCACAAACAGCTATCACTGATGAGGGCAGGAAAGGGTCGTGGCCTCTCCTGTTGGACTGTGGAGCTTGAAAACAGGGACCTGGGAGCAGGCACTATTTAGTCACTCTGAAAAATGGCCAAGGTGTCTGAGATTAAAGAGTATAGCTCACAAAAGGCCTGGGCTCAAAGATGCACGAAGTGTTCAAAATACAGGCAAGACAAATTCTGCTGTCAAGAACTTGCTGTGCTCCTGTCTTGGGGGGTGCTGAACACTGCAGCTAGGTTGACAAGGTAGGAATTTAGGCACAAGAGAATTCATAGCCATCTACCAAAACTAGAGTTTGGGGTGGTGACTCTGTGCCATGAACAGGCCAGAAACCCAAGTCAGAACCAAACTGTTGCTGGTAGATGCCTTCTGTTCAATCTCCCCACCTCCTGATTACAGCCTGTAATGAGACTGACCAGAGGTGGCGATGTAGGTGCCTTGCAGGTCTTCACTGATTTGTTCCTTCATTTAGAAAACATCCTGTGGCTGCCACCTCTGTGCCAGGCACCAAGAACCAGAGGGGAAGACGATGATATAGCCCAGCAGAGAAAGAGAAGAGGGAGCACATTTCAAGCCCTAGGTGTACTGCAAGGAAGCCCAGAAGGGAAGGGAGGCCTTCAAAAGGAGAAACCTAAGAGATGTGGAGGAAAAGAAAACAGGAAAATTAAAATCTTTCGAGTTACACTATCTTTTCGCCATAACTTAGGTTTTCCTTTACACAAGATATTCAGTGGTCTGATCTTTAACGACAGTGAACGTACACTTGCATTAAATTGTCCTTTCACTATGCTGTGTTGAATTACATCAAACTCTACAGACCATCATGAAGGGTGAAACTAACACAGCCAAAACAATGCATGTGGTTTCGATCCCCAAACCTGTTTCTCTCCACCTCCCCGTTTCTGTCATGGTACCAATCATTCACTACTTGGACAAACCAAAAACCTAGGAGTCATCTTTGTTTTCTCTCTTAGTCTCATCACTTCTGCTCCCAACAGCTAAACCATCAGCAAACTCTTCCACTCAAAGGCTACTCCCAAAATATATCCAGAAATCATTCACTTCTTTCCATCTGCATGCCACCTCCTAGCCCAGGACACCCATCTCTTACCTGTACCATCTCAACAGCTTCCTAACTTATCTCCCTGCTCTCACAGCTGCCACTCCCTAAATCCACTCTCCACCAGAGTAGTCACTTCATTACCTGCTTAAAGGCAGTCAGGGGTATCCTGCCCCATTTCAAGACCTGGCTTGGACCTACCTGTTCCTGTGTTCTGGTGCCTAATGCCTGTCACCCATGCCTCTCCCTGCTTATCCACTATATCCCAGCCTCACACTGCCTGCTTCTTGTTCCTTAATCACCAATCCATTCCCTTCTCAGGGTATCTATACCTCCTGATTACTCTGTCTACAATGTTCTTGTCCAGTCTTTGCATGGCTGGCTTCTTCACAAGGCTCAGCTTGAATTTCCCCTCCTTAAGGAGGTTGTGCTCTCTTAATGTTTAATCGTAAAGCGTGATCATAAAAACAGCCCTTTGGTTACTGAATTTAAAAATCTTCCTCTAGCGTTGTATGCATCATTCTGAAGATGGTGTCCACTTTCTCCAGTTAAAAATAAATGTAAACAGTGAGCTCACTGAAATCTTTCCTCTTAGCAAACTGCTCAATTCAGTGGCCAAAATGAAGGCATTTTGACCTCAGAGGTCTTTAGCTGCTTAATTTTGCAAATCTCCCTCTGCTGGAGTTACTGTGGTGAGTGAGGTCACTGGGAGCTCTGCTAAGTTCCAATAGAACCTATCTGGTAGACATAGTCATTTATTTTTTAAACAACAGACATCTGAAGCACCATGTCGAAGCAAAATCGAGTCCTGGAGTTTGATTTTGCCAATCACTGCATGTTGAACTATGAATTGCAAGTTTTTGATTAGTATGTGATAGCAAATGTAATATTTCAATTTCAATGCTTAGAGAAAATCACAGACCTGGACATACTATTCCTACAGTCAGAGCCACAGAACAGAGATGGAGATTAAATTCAATGGTACTGTTAAAGGTCTTCAGTAAAGAGTATTTGACTCCTCTTCGTGATAATTCCTGCCTCCTTAAAGAAAATGAACCTCTGGCTAACAAACCTAAATTTGGTTGTCCAAGATAAGAGTAAGCACTCTTTATTGGGCCAGAAATCACTTTAAGCATTTCACGTTCATAATGTCTAACTATCACATTATGAAAATGTCTGCCTCATCATGTTTTATATGAGGAAACTGAGGCTGAAGGGCCACCCAGTGAGTTAGGGGATGAGCCTGTATTCAAATTCTGGTTCATCCAGCTCTAAGCCCCTGACTAGTCCCCCTGCCAACATCGGCCCCCAATCTCTTCCACTAATTAAGCTAGGACTGAGACTCACCTAACATCACTGGAGAATAAAATGAGTCTTGTAATATGAAGGAAGTGAAACAGAAAAGAGCATAAAAAGAGAAAGGGCAGAGATGGTAATAAAGGAGAAAATTGGCACAAACCCTTATTATTCTTCGAAGTGGAGCGAGTTTATTGGATTCTAGCAAAATCCACTTTATCTTCTCAATTCAATCAGATTGATAAACCCTCTGAAGATTTATACCATGCTGTCATTGTTTTTCTGACCCATCTGGTGACTGTGATCATGTTCAAACATTAAATGAGAGGAAAATAAATGTGCATTCTTTTTGGAATGACAGACACATATGTTCTCAGCCTGACAAGTCAGATTCAGCTGAAGAAGACCCACACCAAAAAATGGATTTGCTTAAATGGGAAAGGGCTCAAATCAGTTCCCAAGCAGCTGCTTTATTTTGAGCAAAGCTGCATGTAATACTAGATGGGATTAAACCTCTCTTTTTCTGATGAGGAGCCAGCCAAATGTTTCCTAGTTTCTAAGTTTGTACCCTGGTTAGATCCCAAAGAGGAACTAAGAGGACCTTCCAAGACATCGTCTGTTGGAGATGTCATTAAAGATTCTCCCTCACCAGACCTTTAATAATAAGAGAAAAATGTCTTTAGGTGAATTGTCTGAAAATAAATCACTTCAATCTGCAGAGCACATAGTCTTTATTTAAGCACTCAGAGGCTTCAGTCAAATTCTTTTTATTTTTTTTTCCAGTCAGGTGCTGATATTTACTGTGGTTTTTAATGGTATGCCAAAAAACATTCCCCCACTCTGTGTGTGTGTGTGTGTCTGTCTGTCTGTCTGTCTGTCCGACTGAAGATACTGATTAGTTGGTGGTAAAGACTCTCTTTTTCATAAGAGAATCACAAGAATATTTTGTTTTTAAAGACCATGGATTTCTTAGTCACAAAAAATTATTTTTCAGGAGATCGAATAATCATTTCATGTAAAATTCCTGTGAATCACTGAAGGGACAGACAGCCTTTTGTACCTACCTCTCAAGTACGAAAAGAGGCCAGAGAGGCATGACATGACTTTACTGGGTGGTAAATTCTAGCCTCAGAGACTAAGCCAGGCCACAAGCCAGCAGGTTCTTAAAAACTATGTTTCATTCCTTAGGTATGTTTTACAACTTTTTAAACAGATTGCTCTACATATTTTTCTAAATCCCTTTTTTAGCACATCCTACTAGAAATGACTGTGTTAGTCCCTTTTGCATTGCTATACAGGAATACCTGAGACTGGATGATTCACAAGGAAATGAGGTTTATAAAGAAACTAATCCCAGCACTTTGGGAGGCCAAGCTGGGTGGATCACTTGAGGTGAGCAGGTCAAGACCAACCTGGTCAACATAGTGAAACCCCATCCTTACTAAAAATACAAAAATTAATTCCACTACTCAAGAGGTTGAGGCAGGAGAATGGCTTGAACCCAGGAGGTGGAGGTTGCAGTGATCTGAGATTGTGCCACTGCACTCTGGACTGGGTGACAGAGCAAGACAGACAGAGAGGAAGAAAGAGAGAAAGAAAGAGAGAAAGAGAGAGGAGAAAGAGAGAAAGAGAGAGAGAAAGAGAGAAGAAAGAAAGAAAAAAGAAAGAAAGAGAAAGAAAGAAAGAAAGAAAGAAAGAAAGAAAGAAAGAAAGAAAGAAAGAAAGAAAGAAAGAAAGAAAGAAAGAAAGAAAGAGAGAGAGAGAAAGAAAGAAAGAAGAAAATAAATTATTTTAGATCACGGTTCTGGTTCTGCAGGCTGAACACGAAGCATGGTGCCAGCATCTGCTACTGATGAGGCTTCAGGAGGCTTATGATCAAGGGGGAAGATAAAGGGGAGCCAGTGTGTCAGATGGTGAGAGAGGGAGCGAGAGAGAGAGGAAGAAGTGTCAGACTTTTTTACACAACCAGCTTTCACATGACCTGAGAGTGAGAACTCACTCCATCACCAAGGGGATGGTGCTAAGCCATTCAGGAGGGATCACCTCTATGACCCAAACACCTCTGACCACGTCCCACCTCCAACACCAGGGATTACAATTAGACATGAGATTTGGAGGTATATTAGCCAGTTTTCAGGCTGTTGATAAAGACATACCTGAGACTGGGTAATTTATAAAGAAAAAGAGCTTTAATGGACTCACAGTTCCACATGGCTTGGGAGGCCCCATAATCATGGTAGAAGGTGAAATGTGTTTCTTACATGGTAGCAGGGAGGAGAGAATGGAGCCAACACAAATGGGAAACCTCTTATAAAACCATCAGATCTCATGAGAGTTATTCACTACCATGGAGAACAATATGGGGGAATGACCCCCCATGATTCAATTACCTCCCACCAGGTCCCTCCCACAACATGTGGGAATTATGGGAGCTACAATTCAGGATGAGAGTTGGGTGGGGACACAGTCAAACCATATTAAGAGGGGACAAATATTCAAACCATATCAATGACAGAGTGTTTAATTTTATGTTTGTCTTCAATTCCACAGGATAAAATTCACTTTCCAATTGTAATCTCACATTTTGATTTCCAATGTTTTCTGAAACTTCTGTGAACACAACATGCTTGTGATTGAGCTTCTGTCAGTAAGGGTGCAGGTGAGTGCTAGAGTGTGCACCAGAGGCAGGTGCTGCATTGGGAGGAGTCAGGAGGCCAGAGATGTCTGTTGATCTTTCCTTGTCACCATCCTTTCTGCTTATTCTTGTATTCTCACAGCATGAACTACCAACCTTTGGAACTTGAAGACTTTGCTTCAAGTGAGACCTTGTCTTTACAAAAGATAAACAAAATCACCCAGGTATGGTGGTACATGCCTGTAGTCCTAGTTATATGAGAGGCTAAGGCAAAAGGAGCACTTGAGTCAGGGAGGCAGAGGTTGCACTGAGCCAAAATTGCACCACTGCACTCCAGCCTGGGAGACAGACCAAGACCCTGTCTTAAAAAAAAGAAAGAGAGGCCGGGCGCGGTGGCTCACGCCTGTAATCCCAGCACTTTGGAAGGCCCAGGCGGGTGGATCACGAGGTCAAGACATCGAGACCATCCTGGTCAACATAGTGAAACCCCGTCTCTACTAAAAATACAAAAAATCAGCTGGGCATGGTGGCACATGCCTGTAATCCCAGCTACTCAGGAGGCTGAGGCAGGAGAATTGCCTGAACCCAGGAGGAGGAGGTTGCGGTGAGCCGAGATCGCGCCACTGCACTCCAGCCTGGGCAACAAGAGCGAAACTCCATCTCAAAAAAAAAAAAAAA
>NW_022436950.1:13026090-13111215 GCF_009761245.1 Sapajus apella | reverse complement strand
AAGAAGGGAGGGAGGGAAGGAGGGAGGGAGGGAGGGAGTAAACTAAATGATCCTACTCCTACTCAAAAAAGTTCCATCTTAGGTTGCAAATCGAAGCATGGTGGGAGATGGGCATATTCTAAGACATTTCTTATCTACTGTGATTATATTCTTTAGAGCACTAAAATATTAGAAAATATCTCTGGTCAGAGATGAACTTGGTAGCTTAGAAACAGACATCCTACCCTTTTCCCACCATATCTCTTTGTTTTATAAGTGCTGTAAAAACACCTTGCCTTTTGAAAATGTGGCTTATTAACATGCCATCTCATCTGGTTATGTTTTTATATGGGTTACTTTCACCAAGGCTTGCTTCAAAAACTTGGGGTGATGGGAATTTTGTTTCTCTGGTTGGTTGGTTGATTGTTTAAGATACATCTTTTCTGCATTACAGGTGCTACACATAATAGAAATGATTAATTATTGGATAGTATCACGCTTTCATTGCTTACACTAACATAATTTTGCTTGCTTTTCAACTGGAATTTATTGGCAGTTATTTAATTAGCTATTATTTTAACACAAATAAGCAATTTTTAAATCATTGCTCCAGATATTTTACTGAGAAGAAGATAAATTAAACAAAGAAGAAATGAAGATACAGAGTTTTAGCGAAAAGACTGGGTTGGTATCACAGGAAGGGAAACAGAATTAGAATACTGATATGGTTTGGCTATATCCCCACCCAAATCTCACTTTCACTGTAGCTCCCATAATCCCCATGTGTTGTGGGAGGGTCCTGGTGGGAGATAATCGAATAATGGAGGTAGGTTTTTCCCTTGCTGTTATCCTGATAGTGAGTAAGTCTCAGGAGAACTGATTATGAAGGGCAATTCCCCTGCACATGTTTTCTTGCCTACCACCATGTAAGACGTGCCTTTGCTCTTCCTTCATCTTCTGCCATGATTGTGAAGCCTCCCCAGTCATGTGGAACTGTGAGTCCATTAAACCTCCTTTTATTTATAAATTACTCAGTCTCAGGTATGTCTTTATTAGCAGCATGAGCGCAGACTAATACAAATACATGACTTGATTTTGCCTAGCACTAATCTGTTTTTGGCGGTGGAGGAAGGAGGATTACCCTAGGTGAAGGGATTTGCAAAGACAAACCTGGAAGAGAGAGACTCTTCATTGAAGCTATTAGTAATGTCAAAGGAGGTCAAAACCAAAAACTATGCAAGCATGAAGTTCAAGAAACCAGGGAGTTCTGTGATGGAGGATGCTGGCCAGAAAGTGCAGGTTGAGTGAAGCCAGAAGATCTTGGGCCTTTTAACTGGAAGTAACTTTATGTTCTACAGCCAGTGTTTATGTGCTAGCTGCTGCATGCAGGGTGAGAGGGCCCACTGTAGGTCAAGGCAGATGCCATCACCTGCAAGTTTTAGGTGAATGTTTTACAGCTACAGGTCTCTACTCATTAGTGGGTCATAAAATAAATTATTGAATGGCAAAAGGTGCTTTATTTTCATGGAGTAATAGAATGTGATAGAATACATAGATTAAGTAGAAGAAAGAGTATTGCACATGGTAAAAAAAGTATTATTTGGAGGAATTGTGTGTGTGTGTGTGTGTGTGTGTGTGTGTGTATCATGATATTTTTTAATGTTTTTTGTGAGTACATAGTAGATGTATATATTTATGGGGTACCTGAGGTGTTTTGATACTGTCATACAATGTGAAATAAGCACATCATGGGGAATGGGGTATGCATCCCATCCAGCATTTATTCCTCAAATTACAAACAATTCTATTACACTCTTTAAGTTATTTTAAAATGTAAAAGTAAATTATTATTGACTATAGTCACACTATTGTGCTGTCAATGTAATGTGATTTGTATTTCTTAATATATATCAAGGTCAAGAAAGGCTCAAAAAACACTACTAGTGTTCCAGATAAATCCTGCTTGCTCTAATCCTAATCACAGAAGGCATTGAACAGGCAACTTTCAGTTATAGTTGGGTCTGTATCCTGAGTTTACTTGGCTCAGTATTTGGTCAGCACCACTACCACCATCCCACCCCACCCACTCCTTTGGGCCATCTCTGGCTGTCTTAAGCCTAGTCAAGGTCGTCTTCTTAGGAATCCACATAGCCTCCAGCTCCAGCCTTTCCTGTGAGCCCAATACTTAGACAAGGCCCTTTACTGAGACTTCTATCATAACTGGCGCTGGAATTCCAAGCCAGTCCTGAAACCTTGCTCTTAAAATCCAGAGTACTTGGCAAAATTCCTACCAACCTTCCTAAATATTGCTTGATGTGTCTTCCCAAGGATTTAAACTCTGGAATTTTATTCTGCAGATAAGCTAGAGTCCCATGTTCATCTATATGCTTCCCTCTTGGAATTCTGCCTGTGCCATACTAGAAACGTCATCACTGATAGAAACCCTGGCTATTATGTACCCAGGACAGCCTCAACTCACCTCTTAACTGAACTATGAATTATAATTACTCATCTGAGCTTAGCATTGGGGTTCATCTAGAGGAGTGTTCTCCAAGTGTAGTCTCAAATGAGCAACATCAACATTTCTTGGGAACTTACTAGAAATACAACTTATTGGGCCCACCACAGACCTACTGAATTAGAAACTCTAGAGCTTGGCCCAGCCATTTGATTTTTAACAAGCCCTTTAAAGTTTGCACACTAAAGTCTTTGGACTATTGTTCTAGGCAAAGACACATGGACTAGAACATCTATTGATAAATGAAAACTGAGATAGTTTTTTTATTACCTCACATGGATTGCTATGTGATGGTGCCATGCTCAAATGAAATGTATTCATTTATTAACTTTATTATGTTAGCACAGGAATCTTGTCACTGCTGTCTTTGTTCCTATAGTTTTACTCAATTGAAATATGAGGATAGTTAAGTAGCAATCTGACTAAATAAAAATGGAGCACGTAGTAGCATAACTGCTTTGAGGTTTGCAAGTTTCCATAATGCTTAAAAAAAAAAAAGTCACTTGTTAAGTTTCACTGGCTACATGTCTTTCTTCCAGCTGGGACCATTAGTAAAAACATGTTAACTTCATGAGGCATCTCTTTTCCTCAGGAAAACACAAACCAGTGTTTGCTTTTTTGTTTGTTGTTTGTTTGTTTTATAATGTCTTGGTCCATTTTCTGTTGTTATAATATTATAGACTGAGTAATTTATAATAAAAAGAAATTTCTTATAGTTCTGGAGGGTGAGAAGTATAAGGTTGAGGGGGCCATATCTAAGAAGGAATTTCTTGCTGTCTAACACGACAGAAGGAATTACAGGGTGAGCGAGCAAGCCACCATGCTGGCTTTTATAACAGAGCCACTCTCAGAGATAACCATCCCACTCTTTTGACCACCCATTAATCCATTAATTCATTCACCCAATCACCTTCTATAGGTCTCACTTGGTCCCACCTCTTTACACCACCATAATGGCAGTTAAATTCCAACCTGAGTTTTGGAGGGGAAATTCAGATAATAGTAAATATGGTTCCAGACATCAGGTTCCTTATCACATGCGTGCATTATTTAGTTTGCCCATCAGACATTGCTTTAAAGTAATTATGTAAAATGCAGATTACTGCTGATTATAATTAATGCAGATTATAATTCAAAAGTAAACACCTTAAGACAGCAGCATACCTTAATGGAGAACAAATTTTATTAATACTTTTTGGTCTATGATGCACTTAGGATCTTTCTTATAAAGAGATAGCTCCATCCAGGCATTAGCCTACTTCTTTACTAATCCTTAGCGTTCCAAACCCAAGCACAGATGTATCTGTGTATGCTGACAGTTACACACTTACACACATACCCACAAACTCTGGTGTTTTTGCTTCAAAGACTGGACACGCTGCTTTGGCAGAGAGTAGAAACTACAAATCAACCATTACAAATAAACATGAAGTCGGTATCCCTGTGATATGGTTTGGCTCTGTGTCCACACCCAAATCTCATCTTGAATTGGAATCCCCACTTTTGGAAGGATGTGATTGGATCACGGAGGTGGTTTCCTCCACGCTGGTCTCATGACAGTGAGGTAGTTCTCACAAGATCTGATGGTTTTATAAATAGCTGTTTCTCCTGAGCATTTCATTTCCTTCTGTCTCCTGCCACCACATTAACAAGGTCCTTACTTCCCCTTCACCTTCTGCCATGATTGTAAGTTTCCTGAGGCCTCCCCAGCCTTGCGGAACTGTGAGTCAATTAAGCCTCTTTCCTTTATAAATTATCCAGTGGCAGGTATTGGGTATTTCTTTACAGCAGTATGAAAACAGACTAATACATCCTGAGTTCCATTTGTAGCCCTGTCAATGACTAGCTGTAGTGTACAGGTATTTTTCTGGTCTATCCAGCATCATATTCTTTGGGGAGTCACCCCTCTACTGTTTCACCATGGGTCTCCTTAGACCACACGGTGCAGGTGAAATTGATATCACCTTCCTGCTGAAGAAGCAGCCATGACTGGGTCACTCAGAGAACTGAGCCCACACCCTGGGCATGGTGATTAGGGCAGGAAAGGGTCCCTTCCCCAAACTGAGCCAAATCATAATGTTCCCAGTAGTCTTGCCATGAGAGGTGGTTTCTCTTTCTCTGTGATTATAAACATTGAAAGCTACATGCAACTGGAACTCTTGAGGGCCATTGTGCTGCCTCCTAGGGAGAGGATGAGAGGCAAGCCAGACAGAGGAAAGCATCTCCAAGAGGCCTGAAACCACAGATGCCCAGGGTCAAGTGCATGTCTTTGGCTCCCTGGTTACCCATGTCAGTCAACTCCTCTTTTTCACAAAATCTAGTTTGAATTGGGTTTTGGTTATTTGCAAGCAAGAGCCTCACAGAATTGGCTGGATAGTCCTGTAAAACTGATTTTCTAATTAACTCAATAAATGGGCAAATCATTCTCAATGGCCTTTTTCTACATCTACGATTCTAAAAAAAAATTCTAGATTTGGCTCTCTTTAAGTCTGTTATTGGTGTATAGGAATGCATGTGATTTTTGCACATTGATTTTGTATCCTGAGACTTTGCTGAACTTCCTTATCAGTTTCAGGAGGTTTGGGGCTGAGACGATGGGGCCTTCTAGATATACAATCATGTCGTCTGCAAATAGAGACAGTTTGACTTCCTCCTTTCCTATTTGAATGCCCTTTATTTCTTTTTCTTGCCTGATTGCTCTGGCTAGAACTTCTAATACTACATTGAATAGCAGTGGTGAGAGAGGGCATCCTTGTCTGGTGCCACATTTCAAGGGGAATGCTTCCAGTTTTTGCCCATTCAGTATGATATTGGCTGTTGGTTTGTCATAAATAGCTTTTATTATTTTGAGATACGTTCCATCGATACCTAGCTTATTGAGGGTTTGGCAAACTGACAGAAGAGCAGAAGATCAAACACCGCATGTTCTCATTCATAGGTGGGTGTTGAACAATGAAAACACATGGACATAGGGAGGGGAGCACTACACACTGGGGTCAGTTGGGGGGAAATAGGGGAGGGACGGTGGGGGGTGGGGAGCTGGGGAGAGATAGCAAGGGGAGAAATGCCAGATGTAGGTGATGGGGAGGAAGGCAGCAAATCACACTGCCACGTGTGTACCTATGCAACAATTTTGCATGTTCTTCACATGTACCCCAAAACCTAAAATGCAATAAAATAAATAAATGGGGAAAAAAAATTCTATTCCCTAACTTGTGCATGTTATTTTCTTATAGAGCAACCAGTTTATTTCTGGACCAGTTTTCTGTTGCTTAAACAACATTGAATTTATCCCCCCTTAATTTTCTGCAAAGATGAATTAAGTCCAAATATATGGATGCTGTGAAGAGAAAGTCCCACTCTGGACTGCTGCAAAACAGTTCACTGACTGGTGCACAGGCACTGGAGTCGGCGAGTCCAGCTGCGTGAGGTTCTTCTTCTTGCCATTGACCTTGTTTTGTAACTGGCACATCAGTCCCTTATTTGGTTCTGGTGAGAGCAACGGCAAAATGCACTGATCGTATTTGCTGACGTATTCTGAGCAGTCAGAGCATAAGCACTGAAGTATTGGCGGCCCTGATAAACCCAAATGAACACAGGAAAAGGTTACATTGTTCTATAAACAGTTTTTCTATATAAATGTCACATGAAAGGCAGTGGGATTGAAGATTTATGCCGCGGGGCTGCCTGGAAAACATCACTTGAGCACTGCTGTTCCTTTGGCAGTAGATGTTATGGCACTTACTGCTTCTTTAATCTGGGCTTCTCTTTCTTAGAACTCTACACTGTCAAAACAATTCTTTGTTCTTCGTTTATATGTGTAAAATTTTATTAAAAAGAACTGAGGCCATGTTATTTCTTTTTTATTAAAAAAAAAAAACACAGGCAAATAGAAGAAAATGTTAACAAAGTATACTTCTGGGTATTGGGAACCCAGGTGTTTTTTGTACATAAAAATGTACTTAGGGCTCTAATGGTTGCAACAAATGATCACTTACAAGACTCCAGAAGGGTTCATGAATTCATTTTCTGTCCTAATAGCAGCACATAAAAAAGTTCTCATCAAATAATATTATATTGAGCTCAGAGATGAAAAATAAACCACATTGAGATGAGAATAGTTGAAAGCTGCTCAGGACACCAGTTGCTAAACTTGGAATCTACCTCCAAACCTGTTTGAGTGGCAAGGAGCAAAATCTCACTCTTCACCTTTAAGAAGAGAATTTAGGTTGTGGGGGGACTAAAACTACTGCAAGAAGAATGCTGCAGAAGGCCAATAAAGAAATTTTATATGCAGAGGAATTTGCCATATATGTGTAAATGATACAGTTATTGTGCAGATCATATGCATTTTTATTGCTTTAGTATAATTTTTCGTTTTCATGATTACTTGCCAGTGTTTAATGGCAAGAAATTGTGGGGGGTTTTTTTGTAGCATAAAAGCAATAGCTGTGTTCCCTTATGCATATTTATTTAATCAATGTTATTAACACAGTACTTACTCTAGGAATGTAATATAATTATACACCAAAGGAATTTCTCGGAGAAACCTTCCTTTCGTCATTTCATATATCACTTATAAGACAATGTTATTTATTCATGGAATCTGCCATTTTGGTTACTCAAAATATATTGTTCTAAGCACAACCTGTTTGAGAGAGATACTGAAATTCCAATGTTCCAGATCTCTCACAGTGATTATTAGATCTGCTCAAAGAAAAGATCCCTGGCCTTACCTTCGAATATGGACAAATAAACACACATTTAAATGTGTCAGGTCAGTACTGTTTTCTCATGATTCCCCAAAGTAAAGTGCCACTTTCATCAAATAGGCAAATTGACAATCACAAGTCTTAGTTCAGCAAAAATTTATTATAACATTATAATTTATATTTATCATTTTTCCATTGTTACAGCCAACCTATAGACACAGAAAAGTACAAGAGGCTTAATTACATTTACAGAACATGATGTAAGTGCTAAAATGGTGGCTAACATAACAGAAAGGGAACTGACAGAAGTCAGCAGTCAGAAGAGAAAAGGTTACCTGATGTATAGGAGGCAAATTTCCTCCACCCAGGTAGTGAGGAGTCAAAGAAATACCACCTCAAGTTGAGGAATCAAGAACTCGAGATATAGGCATAAGGAAAGTGCATAGGCTAACATGGGTTATCATGAACATAAGATAGCAGAACATATAAAGAAGAGGGTTAAATCAAAAACGGTGAATAAACACAGGACAAATCCTTATCTTTAAGAGCAGAAATCAATACTGATATATTTAGTGAAACAAAGAGAAGTATAAATATATTGCTTTTTGCGACTGTAGAAGTATTTAAAAATGAAACCAGAAATGGTTCATCCCCAGCACTCCCCTTACTTGACCTATCAGCGTAACTTTTTCCCTGACACCTGGCCTCTGAGTTTTCAGCACGCACTCCTGTCCTCCCCGGGCTTTCTTCCTGCTGCACTTGCTTCTTGACAGTCCTCCTGGCTGCTTCCCCCTCTCTAACTGCTTAATGTCAGGGTGTCCCTGACCAGTTCTTGGCCCTCTCTTTTTCTCTTCCTGCACTCATTCCCTTGGTAGTGACAGTCTCTTGGCATAGGATCATCTGCATATTTCTCTGAGATGTTGAAAAATGCAACCAGTTGTAATAATTTTAGTTGACAAATATTTATTAGGCACTTAGGATATCAGAAGCACAGTATGAGGTTCTCAAAGAGTGTTGTTCACTAGAACTTTCTGTTATGTAGAAACATTCCATATCTGCACTGTCCAATATAATAGCCACCAGCCACGTGTGACTATGGAGGGCCTAAAATGTGGCTAGCGTGTATCTGAGAAACTGAATTTTTAATTTTATTAAATTTTAAGGGCCACATGTGGCTAGCAGCTGTCATATTGTACAGTGCATTTCTAGAGACTTGGCTATGAACAAGAAAGAGATCCCACTAAAGAAAAGATAGTTTGAGAAAATAGAGGATAAAACATTCTTTCTCTCTACTAAAAGTGGTCCAAGGTCACTCAACTATATCATGCAAACATTTTGGAAAACTAGTTCTAATTTTTACTGGCGAAACATAGACAAATCAATTTTTATAATTCTTACCATTGTTTTGTTTCTGATTTTAGAATATTAATGCCATTTTTAACTGTAAATTTTGGTGGTTAGGGAATGCAAAGTTAAGAACTAAACTAAAATCAAGGCACTAAATTTCAGCCAACTTAAATTTTCCATCTTCCTTGTGTTTCAGCATTGTCTCTTCAGTTTCAAAGCTCTCACTAGAACAGTTGTGATTTCATCAGTTTCCAATTCTGGGCTTCTTACTCTGATTTTGTTTCCTGATGTTTATCATATGCATTGTGAATATCTCCCTGCATCATTGATACTTGCCTTTTATCAATGCCAGCCTTCTGTGTTTATAGTCCACTAATAGCTGCAATAATCTCAACTCATTCCTGGCCTGGAAGGGAAATATCTGATATTTCATTCTGATTTACACAACATCATATTAGAATTCCTATTTTTTATCGTGTATTTTCTCAGGGCAGATTTTCATATGGTGTATATCTAGGTTTTAGTTACTTAGTCATTTTGAGTTTATTTTGTAAAAGCTAAAATTTTTTAAACTATTTTTAGATGAATAAATGTCTGCTGTACCTTCATAATGTTAACTACTCCTGTCGATTTCATATTCCCAAAGCTACACCCACCATTATTTTTGAGACATGTCTCTCTCTCTGGACTTCATTCTTGGCAGTGGAGTATGAGGCTACTGTGAGATCACAGACATCCATAAACTTTCTTTTTTTTTTTCCCATTTATTTATTTTATTGCATTTTAGGTTTTGGGGTACATGTGAAGAACATGCAAAATTGTTGCAAAGGAACACACGTGGCAGTGTGATTTGCTGCCTTCCTCCCCATCACCTACATTTGGCATTTCTCCCCTTGCTATCTCTCCCCAGCTTCCCACCCCCCACCGTCCCTCCCCTATTTCCCCCCAACTGACCCCAGTGTGTAGTGCTCCCCTCCCTGTGTCCATGTGTTCTCATTGTTCAACACCCGCCTATGAGTGAGAACATGCGGTGTTTGATCTTCTGCTCTTCTGTCAGTTTGCTGAGAATGATGGTTTCCAGGTTCATCCATGTCCCTACAAAGGACCCAAACTCATCGTTTTTGATGGCTGCATAATATTCCATGGTGTATATGTGCCACATTTTCCCTATCCAGTCTATCGTCAATGGGCATTTGGGTTGGTTCCAGGTCTTTGCCATTGTAAACAGTGCTGCAATGAACATTCGTGCACACGTGTCCTTATAGTAGAACGATTTGTAATCCTTTGGATATATACCCAGTAATGGGATTGCTGGGTCAAATGGAATTTCTATTTCTATGTCCTTGAGGAATCGCCACACTGTCTTCCACAATGGTTGAACTAATTTACACTCCCACCAACAGTGCAAAAGTGTTCCTATTTCTCCACATCCTCTCCAGCATCTGTTGTCTCCAGATTTTTTAATGTTCGCCATTCTTACTGGCATGAGATGGTATCTCAATGTAGTTTTGATATGCATTTCTCTGATGACCAGTGATGATGAGCATTTTTTCATATGTTTGTTGGCCTCACGTATGTCTTCTTTTGTAAAGTGTCTGTTCATATCCTTTGCCCACTTTTGAATGGGCTTGTTAGTTTTTTTCTTGTAAATCTGCTTTAGTTCTTTGTAAATTTTGGATATCAGCCCTTTGTCAGATGGGTAAACTGCAAAAATTTTTTCCCAATCTGTTGGTTGCCGATTCACTCTAATGATTGTTTCTTTTGCTGTGCAGAAGCTGTGGAGTTTGATTAGGTCCATTTGTCTATTTTGGCTTTTGTTGTCAATGCTTTTGGTGTTTTGGTTATGAAGTCCTTGCCTACACCTATGTCCTGAATGGTTTTGCCTAGATTTTCTTCTAGGGTTTTTATGGTGTTAGGTCTTATGTTTAAGTCTTTAATCCATCTGGAGTTAATTTTAGTGTAAGGTGTCAAGAAAGGGTCCAGTTTCTGCTTTCTGCACATGGCTAGCCAGCTTTCCCAACACCATTTATTGAACAGGGAATCCTTTCCCCATGGCTTGTTTTTGTCTGGTTTGTCAAAGATCAGATGGTTGTAGATATGTTGTGTTGCCTCCGAGACCTCCGTTGTGTTCCATTGGTCTATATCTCTGTTTTGGTACCAGTACCATGTTGTTTTGATTACTGTAGCCTTGTAGTATAGTTTGAAGTCTGGTAGTGTGATGCCCCCCGCTTTGTTCTTTTTGCTTAGAATTGACTTGGCTATGCGGGCTCTCTTTTGGTTCCATATGAAGTTTAAGGTGGTTTTTTCCAGTTCTGCGAAGAAGGTCATTGGTAGCTTGATGGGGATAGCATTGAATCTGTAAATTACTTTGGGCAGTATGGCCATTTTCATGATATTGATTCTTCCTAACCATGAACATGGAATGTTTCTCCATCTGTTTGTGTCCTCTCTTATTTCGTTGAGCAGTGGCTTGTAGTTCTCCTTGAAGAGGTCCTTTACATTCCTTGTTAGTTGTATTCCTAGGTATTTTATTCTCTTTGTGGCAATTATGAGTGGAAGTTTGTTCTTGATTTGGCTCTCTTTAAGTCTGTTATTAGTGTATAGGAATGCATGTGATTTTTGCACATTGATTTTGTATCCTGAGACTTTGCTGAACTTGCTTATCAGTTTCAGGAGGTTTGGGGCTGAGACGATGGGGTCTTCTAGATATACAATCATGTCGTCTGCAAATAGAGACAATTTGACTTCCTCCTTTCCTATTTGAATGCCCTTTATTTCTTTTTCTTGCCTGATTGCTCTGGCTAGAACTTCTAATACTATATTGAATAGCAGTGGTGAGAGCGGGCATCCTTGTCTGGTGCCACATTTCAAGGGGAATGCTTCCAGTTTTTGCCCATTCAGTATGATATTGGCTGTTGGTTTGTCATAAATAGCTTTTATTATTTTGAGATACGTTCCATTGATACCTAGCATATTGAGTGTTTTTAGCATAAAGGGCTGTTGAATTTTGTCAAAGGCCTTCTCTGCATCAATTGAGATAATCATGTGGTTTTTGTCTTTGGTTCTGTTTATGTGGTGAATTACGTTTATAGGCTTGCATATGTTGAACCAGCCTTGCATCCCCGGGATGAAGCCTACTTGATCATGATGGATAAGCTTTTTGATGTGCTGTTGCAATCGGCTTGTCAGTATTTTATTGAAGATTTTTGCATCTATGTTCATCATGGATATTGGCCTGTAGTTTTCTTTTCTTGTTGAGTCTCTGCCGGGTTTTGGAATCAGGATGATGTTGGTCTCATAAAATGATTTGGGAAGAATTCTCTCTTTTTGTATTGTACGGAATAGTTTCAGAAGAAATGGTACCAGCTCCTCTTTGTATGTCTGGTAGAATTCAGCTGTAAACCCATCTGGACCTGGGCTTTTTTTGGGTGGTAAGCTCTTAATTGCTGCCTCAACTTCAGACCTTGTTATGGGTCTGTTCAGGGTTTCAGCTTCTTCCTGGTTTAGGCTTGGCAGGAGGCAAGTGTCCAGGAATTTATCCATTTCTTCCAGGTTTATTAGTTTGTGTGCATAGAGTTGTTTGTAATAATCTCTGATGATGGTTTGAATTTCTGTGGAATCTGTGGTGATATCCCCTTTATCGTTTTTTATTGCATCAATTTGGTTATTCTCTCTTTTCTTTTTTATTAATCTGGCTAGTGGTCTGTCTATTTTGTTGATCTTTTCAAAAAACCAGCTCCTGGATTTATTGATTTTTTGAAGGGTTTTTTGTGTCTCTATCTCCTTCAGTTCTGCTCTGATCTTAGCTATTTCTTGTCTTCTGCTAGACCTTGAGTTTTTTTGATCTTGCTCCTCTAACTCTTTCAGTTTTGACGATACGGTGTCAATTTTTTATCTCTCCTTGCTTCTCATGTGGGCACTTATTGCTATATATTTTCCTCTAGAGACTGCTTTAAATGTGTCCCAGAGATTCTGGTATGTTGTGTCTTCAGTCTCGTTGGTTTTGAAGAACATCTTTATTTCTGCCTTCATTTCATTGTTTATCCAGTCAACATTCAAGAGCAAGTTGTTCAGTTTCCATGAAGCTGTGCGGTTCTGAGTTAGTTTTTGAATTCTGAGTTCTAACTTGATTGCACTGTGGTCTGAGAGACTGTTTGTTATGATTTCTGTTCTTTTGCATTTGCTGAGGAGTGATTTACTCCCAATTATGTGGTCGATTTTAGAGTAGGTGTGATGTGGTGCTGAGAAGAATGTATATTCTGTGGATTTGGGGTGGAGAGTTCTGTAAATGTCTATTAGGTTTGCTTGATCCAGGTCTGAGTTCAAGTCCTGGATATCCTTGTTAATTTTCTGTCTGGTTGATCTGTCTAATGTTGACAATGGGGTGTTAAAGTCTCCCACTATTATTGTGTGGGAGTCTATGTCTCTTTGTAAGTCATTAAGAACTTGCCTTATGTATCTGGGTGCTCCTGTATTGGGTGCATATATATTTAGGATCGTTAGCTCTTCTTGTTGCATTGATCCTTTTACCATTATGTAATGTCCTTCTTTGTCTCTTATGATCTTTGTTGCTTTAAAGTCTAATTTATCAGAGATGAGAATTGCAACTCCTGCTTTTTTTTGCTCTCCATTTGCTTGGTAAATCTTCCTCCATCCCTTTATTTTGAGGCTTTGTGTATCCTTGCATGTGAGATGGGTTTCCTGGATACAGCACACCGATGGGTTTTGTCTTTTTATCCAATTTGCCAGTCTGTGTCTTTTGATTGGGGCATTTAGTCCATTTACATTTAGGGTTAATATTGTTATGTGTGTATTTGATACTGCCATTTTGGTGCTAGCTGGCTGTTTTGCCCTTTAGTTGAGCTGGTACTTGTTGTTCCTTTATATGTGTAGAGCCTCTTTCAGGAGCTCTTGTAGAGCTGGCCTGGTGGTGATGAAATCTCTGAGTACTTGCATGTTTACAAAGGATTTTATTTTTCCTTCACTTATGAAGCTTAGTTTGGCTGGATAGGAGATTCTGGGTTGAAAGTTCTTTTCTTTAAGGATGTTGAATATTGGCCCCCATTCTCTTCTGGCTTGTAGGGTTTCTGCTGAGAGATCTGCTGTGAGTCTGATGGGCTTCCCGTTATGGGTAACCCGACCTTTCTCTCTGGCTGCCCTTAGTATTTTCTCCTTCATTTCGACCCTGGTGAATCTGACGATTATGTGCCTTGGGGTTGCTCTTCTTGATGAATATCTTTGTGGTGTTCTCTTTATTTCCTGGACTTGAATGTTTGCCTGCCTTGCTAGGTTGGGGAAGTTTTCCTGGATAATATCCTGAAGAGTATTTTCCAGCTTGTATTCATTCTCTTCGTCGCATTCGGGTACGCCTATCAAACGTAGATTAGGTCTTTTCACATAGTCCCACATTTCTTGGAGACTTTGTTCGTTCCTTTTTACCCTTTTTTCTCTATTCTTGCCTTCCCATTTTATTTCATTGAGTTGATCTTCGACCTCTGATATCCTTTCTTCTGCTTGGTCCATTCGGCTGTTGATACTTGTGCATGCTTCACGAAGTTCTCGTGTTGCGTTTTTCAGCTCCATCAATTCACTTATATTCCTTTCTATTTTGTCCATTCTTGTTAGCATTTCGTCAAATCTTTTTTCAAAGTTCTTAGTTTCTTTGCATTTGGTTAGAACATGTTCTTTAAGTTCACAGAAGTTTCTTACTACCCACCTTCTGAAGTCTGATTCTGTCATTTCATCACACTCGTTCTCCATCCAACCTTGTTCCCTTGCTGGTGAGGAGTTGTGATCCCTTTTAGGAGGAGAGGTGTTCTGGTTTCGGGTGTTTTCATCCTTTTTGCACTGGTTTCTTCCCATCTTTAAGGATTTATCCACCTGTCGACTTTGTAGTTGCTCGCTTTCAGATTGGGTCTCAAATCTTTCAGATTGACGTTCTGTTTGTTGATGATGAGGTTATTTCTGTTTCTTGGTTTTCCTTCTGACAGTCTGGCCCCCCTGCTGTAGGTCTGCTGAGGTTCACTCCAGGCCCTGCTTGCCTGGGGTTCACCTGCAGCAGCTGCTGAACAGCAAGGGTTGTTACCAGTTTTCTTCTTCTGCTATCTTTGTCCCAGAAGGATACCTGCCTAGTGTCAATCTGATCTCTCTTTTATGAGGTGTCTTTTTGGATATATAGGGGTCGGGGAGCTGCTTGAGGAGACGGTCTCTTCTTTATAGGAGCTCAGATGGTGAGCTGCGAGCTCTGTTGTTGTTCATTCAGAGCTGCTGGGCAGGTACTTTTAGGTCTGCTGCAGCAGAACTCATAAACTGCTTTTTGTTCCCAGGTGCTCTGTCCCAGGGATTTAGGGCTTTATTTATGAGTTTCCGTTATGCTGTCGCCTTCTTTTTTTTTTTTTTCTCCTTCAGACCTGCCCAGCCCAGCAAGGAGGCAGCCTAGTCACTGTCGGCCTATAGCAGCTTTGCTGACCTGCTGTGGGCCCCGCCCCGCTGCCGAGTGAACTTCCCTGCAGTCCTGATTATATGGGTGTAGTTAGAACTGCTTTGGCGATAGTGGCCCGCTTCTGTTGGGGCGGAGTCTCTGCTGTGGCGGGTTGCCTTGGCAACAGCGGGCTGCCTCAGCAATGGCGGGTTGCCTTGGCAACGGCGGGCTGCCTCGGTAATGGTGGATGCCCCTCCCCCACAGAGCTGGACCATCCCAGGTTCAGCTGCGCTTGCTGTGAAACTCTCAATCCAGAGTTTCTGGTTGCTGTTCTTTTGTGGGGATGGGACCAGCCGAGCCTGATCGCCTGGCTCCCTGCCTCAGAGCCTTTTTTAAGTTGGTGTTCCAGTCGCCTGTTGAAGAGGCGCCGGGGTCTGTTTGTTTTCCCCTGCGGCCACTCACTGCGCTGGCTTAAACAGCGGCACTGAGGTTTGTGGCGCTTTTTTTTCTTTTTTTTTGCCCTGGAATCTACTGTCCTGGTTCTCTTCTCAGTCCCCTTTTTGAACCAGCGTATGGGCGACTTCCCGTGGCTCCAATCGCCAGCCTAAAGGGCCTCCGGATTGGTGTATTTTGTATGGGAACCGCGGCTCCGGGGCGCCGACAAAGCAGCCGCGCGGGGCAAAGCAGCAGCGCTGGCCGGCACAGCCGCGCTGGCGACCGTGGATTACCTCCGCCCGGGAATTTCCTAGTCTGTGGGCAATAAAAACGCGGCGTCCACTCACCCCCTGCGCTTTCACTGGGAGCTGCAATCCTGAGCTGTTCCTAAACGGCCATCTTGGATCGTCCCCGACATCCATAAACTTTCTAAGATAACCTTCTTTTGTCTGGCTGAAGGGGTATTCTAGTTGCCATTTTATTCCTTCTACAGGTTTTTAAAAGTTGTTAACAGCCTAATGTTTGTTTTGGTCTTTAAGCCTTGGAGCAAAGGTTAGAATGAAAGGCCACGTCTTGCTGGAGTAACTGAACTTGACCTCTGTGGTCAGGCTGCATCTTCACTTAAGAATCTCCCACTGAATGGGGAGATGGTCTGAGAAACTCATGTTTTTCTAAACCAGCAAGTTCTGGATTTTCTATACTCCCTTGAAATTCTATTAGCGAACCAGCTGGTTATTTTCTGAGCCCATGATATCATATAGCTAATATGATATATTAGCTGGCTAAAAGAAGCCAGCCAATCCTTCAATGTTCTCATAGAAGCCATTTTTCCCATGTCCACAAATTCATTGGTTACTTATGTACCTTCCAGTTTACCACAGTTATAGAACATGGGCCATCCCTCTTGCAGGCTGCTATGACGTTTTCTTCAGTATTTTACCAACCTATGCCACCATTCTGTCCCACATAATTTAGGTTTTTCTTATAGCCAGCACGCCACTTGTTAATCTAAATGTGTATATTCATTTGCAATTGGTACAAAAATCTTGCATAACAAACAGCTTTAAAAAACCTCGGTGGTATGCAATGGATATAGTTTGGATGTCCTCTCCAAAATCTCATGATGAATTATAATCCCCAATGTTGGAGGTGGGACCTAGAAGGAGGTGTTTCACTCATGGGGACAGATCCCTCATGGCTTGGTGCTGTCCTTGCAATAGTGAGTGAGTTCTCTCAAGATCTGGTTGTTGTAAAATGTGGCAGCTACCCCCCAGCTCTCTCTCTTGCTCCTGCTCTAGCCATGTGATGTGCAAGCTCCTGCTTTGCTTTCCACCATGACTATAAGCCTCCTGAGGTCTCCTCAGAAGGAGATGCCAGCCCTATGGTTCCTATACAGCCTGTAGAACTATGAGCCAGTTAAACGTCTTTTCTTAAAAATTACCCAGTCTCAAGTATTTCTTTATAGGAATGTAAATATGGCCTAACACAGCAACAATAAACATTTATTTAGCTCACATTATCTGTAGATTGGCTGTGGCAGGGTCTGCTTATTCATGCAAATATGGCCTAAAACAGCAACAATGAACATTTACTTAGCTCCTGTTATCCGTAGATTGGCTGAGACTGAGTCTGCCTATCCAGGCTGGGACAACCCAGCTGGGTGGCTTAGCACTATGCATCTGATTCCCCTCCTGGAACCTGCGAACTAATCTTGTCATGTTCCCTTCATGGAAGCCCCAGAAGTACAGGAACGCAGGACTTACCATACAAGACCACTTTCAGCCTTTGTTGAATCACAACTGCTAATATTCCATTAGCCAAAGCAAGTCACATTCTAAGCCCAAAATCGAGGAGTGATGAAATATTTTCTATCCACTACGAAGACAAAGAAAGCCATATGGTCAAGTCCAACATTAAAGGACAGGGGAAATTTACTCCTTCCATGAAAGTGAGAAGGAAGGGAATATATCTGACAAGAGGTAAATGTCATGCACGCGCACACACACACACACTTCTTGTTTCTAATTTACTTTCATAATTCCTATATAAGTTAGGTACCTTTTAGTATAAGCAACCAAAATAAACCTGGTTAAGCTAATCACAAGGATATTCACTGGAAGAGTATGGGGAAATTCATAGAATCAAAGAAAAATCTGACTGTACAGACCTCAGAAAGAATTAGACCCAAAAATTCAAAGTATCAGAGTAGCAGATACTAGTAGACAGTCTCAGGGGGATTCTGTCACGAAATGGGGACAACTTTCCATCAAGTCATTCAGCTGAGGATTCCAATTCTCAAGAGAGAGAATCTAATTGAGCAATGCTGCCTAGTCCTGGGCCAGTGAGGGGTCAGAACACTGCCCTACCAAATCTGCAAATAACAGGTAAAATTTGGTCCCAAAGGAAAATCAACGTGTTGTTATAAGGAGTTCATGGGACTGCACGCTAAGAAGACAAAAACAATGGGTGTGCCCACCAGCTACCTTACGAGCCAATCTATCAGGATTTAAGAACTTTAAACTTGTCAAAAGTAGTATATTGCACAAACCCACTTACATATATTTATCCAATTAAAATTTGTATGAAGAAATAAACCTATGTTGCCGTACCAGACACAGTGGTTCATGCCTGTAATTCCAGCACTCTGGGAGGCCAAGGCAGGAGAATTGTTTGAGGTCAGGAGTTCAAGATCAACCTGGCCAACATAGCAAGACCCCCATATCTATTTAAATTTAATAAAAATAAAATAAAATAAAAAAGGAAACAAGCCTATGTTAGTCTGATAATCATTGTTCATCAAAGGTCTTAGAATCAAGACTAATCAGAACTTTACTCTTAAAGTTCTAAGTCTACCTTTTACCACTTATATGACCATGGGTAAGTCACTGACCCACAATCTTCTCATTATAAAATGAGAAAACCCTGCTTTATCAATTTCAGTGCATTGTAGTCAGGTTTGAATGTATTCAAAGATACATATACAAAAGTGCTTTAAAACCTGTAAAGTTACTCCCAGGTGACAGCAACTCTTAGGTCCTGTCTCATGACACTGATATCAGTTTACAATGTCTTATAAGACTTATCACCACAACCTCCACAACCTATGCCTATTTGTTATTCCATCTAGAAACACAGGCAGGTCAGAAAAACTTTTTCTATTTAAGTTAATTACTTACAATTATAGGAAAAAGACACTCTCAATGTAGTGTTCCCAAAGAATGAAGAACGGAAGAGGGAATGGTTATTTGCATGCCACTGTTGGAACACAGTCTTAGTGAAGCCCAATGCTGGGATCTATTACTGTATTCCACTATCATAAGAAGTACTTATGATATTTCAGGTCAGTATTCCATTATCACAAGTACTAGGTTGGGAAAGTATTCAATAGTCATACAAGGTGAAATGGCAGAGGCAGACAGAGACTGACAAAGAGACAAAGAAATTCTTTTCTCCATGGAAAATTTGAGCTCATATGATCACACCACTGCACTCCAGCCTGGGAAACAGAGCAAGATCCTGTCTTAAAAAAAAAAAAAAAAAAAAAAAAAAAAAAAAACAGAACAGAAAAGTCAAGTTCAGAGTTGCTGAGTGAATAGCAGAGGCTGTGTATATACTAAACAGCACCTTATTTAATTCCATACTTAATGCCTTTCACTCTTTTGTATGTTTGTCACTGGCAAAGACTTGCAAAAGGAACAGAAAATAGCAGAATATCCAAACAACCTTCACGTAGTCAGCTGAGGGAGCATGAAATATACAAAAGTGACTTAGTGAGGCAGCCCTTGAAAGAGTCGCCCCATCTGGGGCAACACAGCCTCCTTTTCAACAGCAGCTTGAAGTTGATAACTTGGTGAAGACTGTACGCATGGACTGGACATCAGCACCCCCATGACGCCACATAGAGGCACTGGTATCTTGAATTCCTCCTCGAAGGTCTAGCCACCTCCACATGTGCACAGAGGAACACTCTGCCCTCACTGCTTAAAGATGGAGCCTCACCAGGCTCTTCCTTAGCAGGTGGCTGGCTCATTTACGGCTGCTACTTTCTACAGTCAGGCCCCAGATATGTCTTACCTTGTAACTGACCTCTAGTTGTTCTTCCGTTCATGTAGCAGAATAATATTTTTTACAGCATTATCTTACTTGGTTTTATCTCATGGTAATTTCCCCCTACACAAGCGAAGAGTAGGCTCAGAGTCCCTTGCACCCGTAGAACTGGTGTGGCAGAATCTCCTAGGCATGTGCAGCTCCAGGAACTTCCTCCCCTCAGAGATCATGGCGGAGCCTCTGATGTGGACATCACTGCAGAGGGTTGCCTCTAGGAAGATGGAACAAATCAATGGGGGGAAGGAGTTCCCTGAGGGTAGAAAAAGGTTTCCTGAGCTAAGATAAGAATAAGGGAGAGAGTTATGGGGGCAAAGTCCTGAATGTGTCTCAGGAAGAACACCCCACACACAGACACACATGATCACACAGACCCAGATACACACAGACACACATGGTTACACAGACACACATATACAGATAGACACAAAGAGACATGTATGGTCATAGTAACACAAATGGACACATGGACACAGACACACAGATATGTATAAACACAAATATATAGCTAGACACACAGAGACTTACAGACACATGGATACACATACACACTCAAACATATTTATACAAAGGCACATACTGACATATACAGAAAGCCACACATAGAGACATATATACGTGATCACACATACAGAGAGACATGTACGCACATACACATATGGACACATATAAACACACAAACACTCATGAACACACAAACACAGATAGACACACAGACACACATGGACACACTTATGCAGATAGCCACAGACACAGATTCCCATGGACACCCGGGACACACACACAAGGACATACACGTGTCAACATCCTCCTCTCCTGTTCTAATTCTTAGGTCTTTGGGGGCTGTGTCCAGGTGACTAAGCCATAGGAAGCCTCGCTGAAATCCCCATGTTCCCTCCCAGCATCAAGTTACAGTCCCTCAGTTATGAGACTTAGAGGGGCTCAAAAGAAAAAGAATAAGATGATCACAATCCATGGGCAATCAAGGACCAGGCAGCCCATGCAAGTCCCAGAGGATACCACAATGAATAGAGGAACAGGTGAGCTCACTGTCCCTTGATCCTAACAACTTGCTATTGAACCAGAAGACAGAGAGGGAAGCTTTAGATTATCCGAAGTAAAGTTTCCATCATCCCAACAGTATAAAACTGGGAACTAACTTGAGTTGTAGGAAAAATCAAATCAAATTTTGTGCATATCAAGGCTTGTGGACTGAAATCCACACCAGCCACCTGTGCATGTTTTTGTCTCCTGATTAAACCGTGAGTTCCCAGAAGATGCCTGACAGATATCCTTCCCTGTAGTATTCGTGCAGCAGAGCTTGTCAGATGTGACTGTTCACTCGAATCACTTGGATCTGGTTAAAACACAGATTCCGATTCAGTAAAGCTAAGATAGGTCCAAGATTCTTCATTTCTAACAAGTCCCCAGACGTTGCTGATCATGAGTAGCAAAGCCACAGAGATTCATAGTAATCTGCCTATGTACTAGATGCTGGGGCAATGGGTGAGGAGAAGAACAAACATGCAAATAGAAAATGGATCCTGAAAAATTTGAAGAATTGTGGAAGTATACTGACTCTATTCATCACTCATGTTTTTACCTTTTGGCTCAGCTAGAATAGGAGAGCTAGATGGCACAACACAGGAAGAATCCATGCTAAATGAATTTTCTTCTAGTTAATACCATTTCTTCAGTAAACCAATAGTTATTAAATATAATAATAAACCAATATTTAGTAAATGCTAGGGGTGTCAACAAAATGTTCACTCTTGTGATATTTGCATTCTAATTGAGTTAATTAACTCTTTTTTTTTTTTTAAGACAGAGTTTCACTCTGTTGCCCGGGTTGGAGTGCAGTGGTGCCATCTCAGCTCACTGCAACCTCCACCTCTTGGGTTCAGGTGATTCTCCTGCCTCAGCCTCCCTAGTAGCTGGGAGTACAGGTGTGCACTACCAAACCTGGCTAATTTTTATATTTTTAGTAGAGACAGGGTTTTGCCATATTGGCCAAACTGATATCAAACTCATGACCTCAAGTAATCCGTCCACCTCAGCCTCTCAAAATGCTGGGATTTCAGGCATGAGCTGTCATGTCCATCCAGGTTAATTAACTCTTTGTGCGTATATCCAGAGTTATACCCAGATAGACACACCTGGATACATATCCAGATCTACACATATAGATGCACAGACACACATGATCTCACATGTTGGGTACATGTTATCTCATTCGATCCATAAAAGAACTACTTTTATAAGTGAGAATACTGAGGGCCATGGTGATAGTGACTGATCTAAAGCCAGACAATCAGTAAAAGACAAGGTATGGATTTGAACCTGATTTTTTTTATGTTCTATTCCCTTCCTAATATCCTAGTGGACCAAATTTGCCATAAAGGCATTGTTATAAGTGATTATTAAGCCTTTCATTCAGGCTACAGTATTTTATTGCTAGACGGGAACTGGCAAAATAGATTCTTACCTTATTGGTCAAAAAGATCATTTTTCTTTATGAAAAAGATGTTAGCAGGGTGATTGCTCATCAGAAGGCATCTGATTTCCATCTGGAAAACAGGCAACAATCTCAATATGTGATGCAGTTTAACATCCTTCTTTATTTCAAATTCTTTCTGGATTTATTTGCCTTTGATGAAAGGCAGACTTACTCTCCCAATGGATATTACTATATCACTGAAGACATTGTAAGTGCTCAGGAGGCAACTTCTAACAAAATGAAGAAAAATAATTTATTAAAAAATGTATGGAATGAATAATTCTGGTGGTTTGTTCATGCATCTTCTAAATGTTTGCAAAGAAATTTCTCTCCCAACCCTACAATTAAATTGTAAATAAATTCTAGAGTAAAATTGATTGTGTCATCTTTTCAGACAAAATTTTTAGGACTGCCATTATGCTGCCTTGGGGTTGGAGAAGTATCAGAGAGCAAGGGGAGAAACAGGCGAAATAGGTTCATAGTACTGCACCTGAAGCCCTCGTTAAATTGTGAGTTGCATGATTAAAAGAGACCATGGGATGTCTCTCCTGCTATATCTGGGAATTCTCTTCAACATAATATACTTAATTTAGCCAACACAGTGCCACATTTAGACAGAGGTAAAGAAACGTACACATTAAATTGCAGGCTGCAATGTGCATACAAAATTCAATTAGTCTTGGCCGGGTGGAGCAGCTCGCGCCTGTAATCCCAGCGCTTTGGGAAGCCGAGGCAAGTGAATCACCTAAGGTGAGGAGTTCAAGAGCAGCCTGGGCAACATGGTGAAAGCCCATCTCTATTAAAAATGCAAAAATGAGCTGGGCATGGTGGCATGCTCTTGTAGTCCCTACTTGGTAGTCTGAGGCAGGAGAATTGCTTGAACCTGGGACACAGAGGCTGCAGTGAGCAGAGATCGCACCACTGCGCTCTAGCCTGGGTGACAGAGAGACACTCCACCTCAAAAAAAAAAAAAAAAGAAAAGACACACACCGCAAAATTCAATTTGTCTTGTAATTGCTTCAACGTAGTAGCAATGCAGCTAGTTTGTGGTGACTGTCACAAGCAAAAATAACCTTGGTACCCATCTACCATAACCAGGAGAACGTTGGCTTGCCCTGGACAGCCTTGGTTTCTGCTGTGGAGCCAACACAACCATTAATAACTCTTCTCTTCACTTTCAAATATGTCCTCATTCGGACAACAAATTACATGGTCACTTTATTTCTGAGTGACTTTCATTTCTGCACAAACATTACCGTTTGCTCATTTGCCAGTTATGCTGGGAATCCTGCCGTGCAAAGAGAAGAGTAATGAGTATAGATCCAAGTTCTCCAGATTAAAGAAGTCATGGAGTAAATCAATAGTAACAATAACACCTCTTTAGATCTCCATCACAAATACCTGAGGAGATATGGATTTTTAAATAACTTTTCTGATTAATTTCTTACAGAGGGGGAAATCCTGTCATTATCACCATGACAGGTGAAATCAAGCAAAATTAGTTAAAAAGTATCTGACCACCTACTACTTGATGATGAGCATGATTATAGGTGATTGAGCATAAAAACACCTAAAAATAAAACATGTTGTTCTATCCTCAAGGTGCTCTGAACCTACTGTGAGACAGCCCAGACCAAAGAAGAAAAAGTAAGAAGTATTAAGTGACAGGTACAGACTATTATGCCCAAGTATTGAAAGATTCCCTCTCCAGGTTATATAAGAAATACGTGTCAGGGTTAAGGCTAGAAGGAACAGAAAGAAAATAAACATTCATCAAGCACATACTATAGGCTTTATGTCTACCCACTAGCTTTATGTCTTATCACACTTAATTCTCATTACAAGCCCTAGAAACAGATCCTAAGGGAAGGAACTGGCCTGAGGTCACCCAGAGTCCACTCCAGATGACAGAGGCCAAAGCCTATGTTCCCTCCCCTGTACTATATGAATTGCCTTTATTTTTCATATCCCAGGGCAGAATCGGCCAATAACAGGAATCCATCAATTGTCTCAGGAGAAATCAATTCAAAATTGTACCAAATGTAATATCAAAAAAATTAAAATCAGATTTTTTTGAAAAAATGAAAGAAGACTGCTACACCACATTTCCCTCATTCAGTTTCAAAAGCAAATTCCCATGCAGTTGTGTATGAATAGGAAAAGAAAGAAAAAAAGGGGAGATTGCGTAAAAAGATGTAGTGATCCAAGAAGTGTCTGTTGAGCTCGTCATGTTGAATTCCCTAAGAAGACTACCCGATGGAATATATTATCATCTACTTGCCCTTCTCCCAATGCTAATCAGAACAAAATCCGCTATTCTGTGCTGCCATCATTGTGTAGCAGGGTAAGGAATTGCTGAGCTGCTGCTGAAGACTTCAAAGCCTTTGTCCTGCTATTGATTCAACTCCCCACCCCTCAATTTATCAAATACTTTGGAGTTGCAAAGCAAGGTGCTGGATGGAGAAAGGGAGTTGGGAGGAGCATTGAGACATAATTCCTGACCACTAGTACTATCCAGCAGGGAAGCGGAACACGTGTGGGTACAAGAGAAGTCACAATGCGATGAACCAAGAGTGAAGTAAATCATGTCCCCTGAAGACACAAGTGCCCAGTCACAATGAAGTCCCCTCTCTCTTTCTTTCCCACTGATGAGCATGGATGTTCTTATTGAAACAGGTTACCTAACACCATCTATGATTTCTTCACTGGCTTGTTATAAGATCAGAATGTTTTAATAAAATAAAATCACTGAAAGCACACTTTGAAAACTCTAGTATACAAATGAAAGGTATTACTTTTAAAGAAATCTGGGGCCCACTTAACTGTTTAACGCAAATCCATACTGTCCTCCTAAATCATGAATCAAACAGGCTTATGTGCATCTGCTAAGAACTGCGAGTGCACTTGGAATCTCAGGTTCCTCCCATCTCTGCAGCCTCCCTACCTGGTCTCTGTCCATTCTCCTCTTGCAGCCCAGCCAAGGCCCTCTTTCACACTGAACTGCCTTCTCTGATGATCTCATGCAGACTCATGCTTCAATTCTCTGTTGACCCAAAGTTAAGCCTCCAGCCCAGATGTCTCTGAACTCCAGACTCATACATTTGCCTGCCTGGTGGAGATTTCCACTTAAAAGTCTCTAAAGCCTGTCCAAAAGGAACTCGATATCTTCCTTCTCCTCCATAGAATATGTCCACTTGCCATGTCCCCATTCTCAGGGAGTGCCAAGTGTCGTTTACTAGTTACCCAAGTCAGAAGATGGCTGTCAACTCAGCACTCCCTGCCTCTTCTCCCTCTCTCCAGGATTTTCTTCTTCCACTTAGCGTGTTTAGGATATAACATAAGAAGGAGGGAGGTTGGAAAATAACATTTTCTATGCACTCTTACTCATCATGTTCCCTCATGATTAAATGTTCATTTCTGATTTTGGTATTCCAAGAATGTCTTTGTTTCTATAAAGAGAACAAACAACATTGAGCTCTATACAGACCAGCATTTTCCTCACTGGGTTCCCCGAAATGTTATTTCTAAATGATTTTAATAGGAGATGTTTCTTTAAAAAATAAAAAGGTGGAAGTGGTTCCAATATTAGATTGTATATTGAGTGTGTTTCCCAGGCCTGCCCCTTCACCTCTGGTTCCCAGGATTTGGGCTTCTAAGCAAATGCTATCTTTTTTTTTTTTTTTTTTTTTTTTGGACAAGGTCTCACTCTGTCACCCAGATCAGAGTGCAGTAGCACCATCACAGCTTCACTGCAGGCTTGACCTCCCAGGCTCCAGCAATCCTCCCACGCTCCAGCAATCCTCCCACCTCAGCCTACTGAGTAGCTGGAACCACAGGAGCAAGCCACCATGCCTGGCTAATTTTTGTAGTCTTTGTAGAGACGGGGTTTTACCATGCTGCCCAAGCTGGTCTTAAATTCCTGGGCTCAAGCAATCTGCCTGCCTCAGCCCCCCAAAGTGCTGGGATTACAGACGTGAGCCACCGTGCCTGGCCCCCAAATGGGATTTTCACTCTGGCTCCAAGAAATGAATGAGATGATTACATCTGCTTAGAACACACTGAGGACAGTATAATTTGTGTACAGATGTGATGTTTGAATTTAAGATGGTGTCTCGTTTTTTGCTGTTGCTGGGCTTGCTTGCTTTTTGATGTACCTGAGCAAATCATGAGCTAGGTGAGTCTATGCACCCTAGCTTGTATGAGCTTGGCTATTTTCATTGGCAGCCCTGACCCTACCAGTCTGACCTGCCAAAGGATGAGGCCTCAGGTCCTTTCCTAAACACAGCTTGATGTAGCAGGACCCACAACCAACACATTGCTGTTGCCCTGCTGGGAACTGCGGCCATACTGGCTATCCCCACCCTACTCCTGGTGAAGTAGTATACATTAAACGCGGACGCGGCTGGCTCCACCTGCCAGCAGTATGCACGTTACCCTGCCCAGGCTCTGAAAGCAGTGACCCTTCCCCTCTCCATAGCTGGACTCTCCATTTAGCCCCAGTAGGTGTAGGGGTACTAAAAACAGCCACAAAGTTTTCTGTGTTTTTATGAGTCTGTATTCTCTGAGAAAGGCCCAATTCATTGAAAGAAAGTACCTATCCCTTGTTCCCTCTTCGGCATTAGCACTTAACCAGTTTAAAGCAAAAGAGAACCCTCCATTCTTGAGCCTCATTACAGAGCCACAGTATGCAGCAGCATAGCCGTGTATCTGAGAAGCTCTGCAGCCAGGAACCTGCTTGCTTTCTTTTAATCTAGTTTTCCAAACTATTTTGAACATGGAACACTTTAGGACAACCTGCTTTGTAGGGATGCATGTTGATTAGGACTGGCAAAAGCCCTGGGGGCTTTGGAAGGAGCTCATGTGGCAGGATGCTCTGGGCACACCCAAACTGATTTAAGCTTTCAGCTGGGTCAAAACAGGTAGACTAGGAAGGGTTACCTGTGTCCCTTGGCATGAAAGAAACTTCATGTGAGCTACAGAGCCTGCACTGGTGAAGTGGGTGGAGTTGGTGCAGGAGAACCTGAAAGGAGGAAGGGAATGGGAAACAGGGAGGCCAGAAGGAACAATGTGGAATCTGCCTCCTCCTGCCACCCCCGCCCTTCTTACACACTTTCTGTGGGCTCCAGCTTGAGCACCTGGATAGAGAAAGCTGAGAGTAGCTCTGAAAACCTTGGAACGGTAGGTGCAGTAAGACTGTGAACTCAGTGGGGGCCACTTGGGGCCTAGAACCATGCTAAGTTGAAGAGAGAAATAATCTTTATTTTTTTTTTTTTTTGAGACAGAGTCTTACTCTGTCACCCAGGCTAGAGTGCAATAGCACAATCTCGGCTCACTGCAACTTCTGCCTCCCAGGTTCAAGCAATTCCCTGCCTCAGCCTCCCCCGTAGCTGGGATTACAGGAACCCACCACCATGTCCAGCTAATTTTTGTATTTTTAGTAGAGACAGAGTTTTACCATCTTGGCTGGGCTGGTCTTGAACTCCTGACATTGTGATCCACACACTGTGGCCTCCCAAAGTGCTGGGATTACAGGTGTGAGCCACCATGCCCAGCTGAAATATTCTTTTTTAAAAATTTCAACTTTTATTTTAGATATAAGATGGACATGTACAAGTTTGTTAATGGGAGTATTATGTGATGCTGAGGTTTGGGTATGGATCTCACCACCCAAATAGTGAGCATAGTACCCAATAGGTTGTTTACCCAACCACATTCCCCTTCTTTCCTCCTCCCTCCAGTAGTCCACACATCTTTTGTTCCTATATTTACGTCCATGTGTGCTAAATATTTAACTTCCACTTACAAGTGAGAGCATAGGGTATTTGGTTTTCTGTTCCTGTATTAATTCACTTAGGATTATGACCTCCAACTGTATTCATATTGCTGTAAAGGAAGTGATTTCATCTCTTTTTACGGTGTTTAGTATTCCCTCATGTATATGCACCACGTTTTCTTTATACAATCTACCACTGATGGGCACCTGGGTTGATTCCATGTCTTTGCTATTGTGAATAGTGCGGCAATGCAGCAATGAACACACAAGTCCATGTGTCCTTTAGGTGGAATGATTTATTTTCCTTTGAGTATATGCCCAATAATGAGATTGCTGGGTTAAATGGTAGCTCTGTTTTAAGTTCTTTGAGAAACCTTCAGATCTTTTCTGCAGTATTGAACTAACTTACATTCACACCAGCAATGTATACGTTTTCCTTTCTTTTGGCAGCCTCAATAGCTTCACTATTTTTGGACTTTTAAGTGATAGCCATGCTGACTGGTGTGAGTTGGTATTGCATTGCAGTTTTGATTTGTATTTCTCTGATGATTACTGATGCTGAGCCATTTTTCATGTTTTTTGACCACTTGTATGTCTCCTTTTGAGAAGTGTCTGTTCATGTTTTTTGCCCATTTTCAATGACGTTGTTTTTTTCACCTTGTTCATTTGCATAAGCTCACTGAAGATTCTGCATATTTTGCCTTTGTCAGGAGCTAATATGTTTAGTTTGTGAATATCTTCCCCCATTCTGTAGGTGGCCTGTTTACTCCGTTGATACTCTGTTTTGCCATTTCATTCCCTGTCCCCACTTTCTCCCCACAAATTGCAGCATAACTTTGGTACCTGAGCTCAAAAGAACAGTCTTTCCAGGGAGAGCAGCAGCCCATGAAGAACAAGTGAAGGGCCAGGCTAAGGAGTCCAGAGGGGAAGACAGATACAGACTTATCACTGAGCACAGGAAAAGCATGAAATGCAGGAGCATGGAAGGGTAAAACCACCACCATTGGACTTGACTGTGCCTATAATTATACCCAGGGGCTGGGACCCCCCCCCACCCCCAATCCCGCACTCTGACTCTTCTCCCTTTGCTGTTAGCCTTCTGGTTTCTTCCTTCCCTTTTTCCCCAGGCCACACTTTCTCCCCCTCGTAGTCTCTCTGGAACAATCAGACTCAAGAAGGAGGTAACTGACGGGCAGGGCCTTTTCTATTTTATTCAGGCAACTCAGTGGGTGGCAGTGTCAAGGCCCCCCATGGGGTTACTGTACATGAAACAAGTCCATAAAACAAACGGTCAAACTCGGGTCGGGGCTGCTGCTAGTAAAGGGAGTTCCTGTTGTCTTAAATCACCCTGGATTGTTTACTGCAAAAGGCAGCCAGTTAATCTGAAACACAGACAGAAATAACTGCAACCTTGCACCTCTGCATGTCTTGGCTGAGCCTAACTTTTGCAGTCTAAGCACTGTTAAGTACCAAGTGGCTAGGATGGCTGGAAGCCAAAAAGTAATGTTTCCTTTTGCTGTTGTTGAGAAAGGCATTCAGGAAAACAATTGAGCACAATAAGGGCCTTCCTGTTCCGGCAGGCCAGCAGGCGTGTGAACCACCCAGCAAACGTGGAGTGAGTCATCCTGGTGTGCTGTGAGCTTTCTTGGCCTTTGTCAATAAGCCCTCTCAGAGCCAGCTGCACGGACCACGCAGAACACAGCCCCGGCAGGCTACAATACTGCGGATTGCTCCCACAGATTAGCATTTCCGAAATCCATTTCTCCCGTCTCTCCAAGCACTGCAGGATTTTCCCCAACAAAGTCAGCATTTACACATGAAAATATCACAGACATGTTTTGGTTGGGAAAGGCACTGGCCACGCATTTCCCTCCAGCTGGGAAGTCACTTCTACGAGGGAAGACCTACTGAGGTTGTTCTCAGAAGATTCAAACTGCCAGAATTTCATGGATTTTTCATTACTGGTGTACACAAACTGCATTGACTAACGTACATTTGGCTAATTGTAGCTGCCCATAAGGAGCAAATGACAATGCTTGAGTTCAAATGAAACTAGCTACATACAAAATTGATTAGAATGAGACAGGTAAGAGACAACATCTTAAAATGTGTTTTGACCTTCAAAATTTCAGGCAATGAGACTGAAATATTAAGTTGCACTAACATGTCCTGGGTGGCTGAGGAGGACCTAGAGAGACCTAGGTCGGTCAGTAAATCCTTGATAGGGGTAAAGATGGTGCATGTTTGCTCTCTCTTTTCCTTTCCCCCGCTCTCAATCTCCCTCCCTTTCTTTGTGCCTCTCTCCCCTACTTCTAGGGTATTCCATTTTGCCATGAATGGAATCTAAAGTCTAAAAGATCTTTCAGAGCATGACCAAGTAGAGATGGTAGACTCGACATCATTCCTCATACCGTTCCAGGACCCCACCTACAATGCTACTTAAACCAGAGTTACAATGATTGACAGGGGTTTTAAGCATCCATTTTCACTGCGCAAAAAGAGTTGCCACTAGCCACTCATGTTTTAATAAAGCGAGACAATCTATTTAGGTAAGAGAAGTATGCTATATAGTATTTTGGAATGACTGTGAGTTTTGAGCCAAATGACACTAGTTGGGCCTGAACTATTCTGTTTTCTAGATTTACCACCTGGAGAACTCATCTGACTTCTCTGTGCCTCACTTTCCTCATCTTAGAATGGGAATAATAGTAGTATCTACCTCACAGAATTGCTGTGAGGATTAAATGAGATGATCTACATAGCTAATTTTACTTAGAGTCTTAGCCAGTGCCCAATAAATATAGTTAGTAATATTACTACCACTACTACCATCATTACTACTGCAAACACTAATACACTAATCAAATAGCCATTGAACCAATTATTTTAATTGAAGGTCTAATAAACTGGGCTTGGCTGAGCTAAAAGCATATTGTCACCACTTAAAAAGGTATAGCCTCTCTCTTCTGCCAAACTAAAACTAGGCTTCTTAAGGGAAGATGTTTTTCATGAAGGATGAAGGTGACTTATCAGTTGAAGTGTAGTATCTTTTTGCCATCATAGTAGTAAATATTTCAAAAACATTCGAGGTTATAGGAGAGTAAAGCTACCAGATTTCTCGGAAAAAAATTGTTGATCATTACAATTGATATATAGTTACTAGAAATTCACATTTAAAACACATTTAAGTTTCAACTAAACAAATTAGGTAAAGTAAATAAAAACATTAATCTGTATTACACTAAAATATCTGCCAGATCCGTGCACTAACTGGATTAGGCTTATAAATAGAGGAAATTCTAGGCTAAGTATACTCTTCGGTCAGTATGAAGCAATCTAAAAATCAAATGCACTTGAAAATCCATTCTTATAGGCCAGGAAGCAGCCACTTGCACATCTGAATCAGTCAGTAAGAAAACATTTTAAACTGAACTACTCCAAAGAAACTCAGACATTCTTTAAGTTAAGGCACATCTCATTTCCCAGCTACAATCTGCATCCCTAAGGGAGACGCAGCTTTGATCCCAACAGCCCCATGAAAGAAACATTTCCACAAAGTCAAGAAAACCCAAACTTCAGCAAGATTTTGGCAGTGTGGCCAGAAAACTAAGAATAATTCTGGTTAATATATCCAAAGTTTTTAGCAATGGTCTTCTTGATGAGCACGGTCCATTTTCAGCTTAGTCAGATCTTTGGGAAACTGAACCACAGAAATAACGTTGATGCTGAGTAACTCAGACACATCCCGTGGTTTTGTGCTTCAAAGGTAGCCACAAATTGTTCAGGTATGATTCATAGTCATCAAAATGTATGAATAGCCTCTGAAACTGTTCTTTCACTTCCACTAAATGGCTCTGTAATTCTTCAAATCTATGACGCCATTGAGGTCAAGGAAGTTCAACAGTAAGTTCTGAATGGAGTGGGAAATGAGAGTATCTATCAACTGCTCGACCCGTTGGCCAGTTAAAACCTGCGTCTCCTTGAACGAGGAAAAAAGAGAAGTCAGGGTTCATGGAAGAGCTACTGAAACAGATATTCAAAGCCTACGGACTTACGTCATCCAGGCTTCTATGCCAAAATTTGAGAATCCTATCAAACAACCAAAGTCTATACATATGCCAATCAGGAGAATTTAGGAGCTAGGCTACGTCAGAAAAAAATGCTGGGGAGAAGAAACCTATTGATTCTGCCAGAAGAAATACTCTATTAATTATTTACTCCAAAGCAGGGAACCATAAAAATGCTCAGGGAACCTATATAAAGAATGCCACTCCAGGCATTCCTTATCAGTTAGTTTTTACTATGTAAGAAACCACTACAAAACATAGTGACTTAGAACGGTAGCCATTTATTTAGCTCACAGTTCTTCAGGGTGGCAACAGGGCTATGATCTGTGATCTTCTGGACAGTTCCTCTGGTTTCAGCTGGGTTTATAAATAGGTCTGTGGTTGGCTGCTAGGCTGGTTGAGGTAGGCTGGTCTAGAAGAGTCTCAGCCACGTCGGCTAGTCTTTATTCCACAAAATCTTTCATCCTCCAAAGGTTAACCAGGGCTTGTTCATAAATTATCAGAGCAGGTCTCCAAAAGGGAAGAAGAAGAGTGCAAGGCCTCTTGGAATCTATGCTCAGAACTAGCAGCACTTTGCCATTTCCACTGCATTCCGTTGCCAAAGCAAGTTACAGAGTCAACCTAGATTCAAGAAGTGGGGAAATCAATTCCACCTATTGATAAGAGGAGTTTCAGAGTCAAATGCAGGCATAAAAAATTGTGGCCAGTTTTGCAATCCACCAAAACCCTCTCTCCCATATGCTTCTTAATGCCCCACTAGCTAAACCAAGAAGACAGATCACTGTCAGCATTAACAGAGTGCAGCATTCCTGTTTAGGACAAATCAGAGCAGCAGCAAGAATGCCTGATGCTCCTTCATGGTAATCCTCCCGCTATTCAATACTCCGAAGATGGGAGATAACCTTTTTTGCATGAACAGTAGACAGTTACTACTTCTCAGAGGAGTAGACAGCTGTCCCACGTAACTTTGACTGTAGTAAAGCTCAGCTTTGTGTCTCGGGGCAAATAACCAGAAGTGGAGGCATGAAGGAAAGCAGAGTTGGAATACCCTGAGCTGAGAGAGCCAGAGGATAAACACAGGGATCCTGAGAAAAGAGGATTCGTGCTCCCCTGGGGAACTGGGATTTTCTTTTATGCTTGGAATAAACGAAAGCTACTGTGATAGTTCATTTTATGTGCCAAACTGACTGGGCCATGGCATACCTAGATATCTGATCAAACATTATCCTCAGCATATCTGTGAGGGTGTTTTGGGATGACCTTAATATCTAAAGCAGTGTGCCCTCCCTAACATGTATGGGCCTCATCCAATCCATCGAAGACTTGAATGGAACAAAAGGTTAACTCTCTCCCAAATGCCAGGGAACTCCTCTTGCCAGATTGCCTTTTAGCTGGGACATTGGTTACTTCCTGCCTTTGGACTCAGAGTGAAGCATCAGCTCTTTCTGGGTCTCAAGCCTGCCAGCCTTCAGACTGGAATCACACCATTGGCTCTCTTAGATCTCTGGTTGCTTGCCAACTTACAAATCTTGGGATTTGGCATTCTCCATAATCATGAGCCAATCCCTTATAATAAATAAATAAATACACACACACCCACACATACGCACACACACGTGAAATATCCTATTGATTCCCTTTCTCTGGACAACTACATATTGGGATATTATGCCAGGAAAAAGGGCAAAGGAATATTTGATGCCTGGTAAAGGTAAATGGCTGGTCTGTACCCAAGCTTGCCATTCCTTGCTTCCCTCATTGTTAACAAATAATCTTAGTCATCATGGGAAGAATACAAACCTTGAACTAATAACTCTCTAGTGTTGCTGTTGAATTTGCTATGCTGTTGTCACGACAGTTGCCACGTATTGTTTGTGTTGGCTGTTTTTGCTTTGTTTTGCTTTTGTCGAAAATGGTTAAACACCTCGAGTTCAACTCTGAGATGTGTCCCCATGTTGTCTATCAACAAATACTCCTAATGTGGAACTTCTCTGAGAATCTTCCAAAAATCCAGTCCACAAGATCCAGTGTGCAAAGAAGCTCTGTCCTTGGAACCTGATAGCAGAAATGCTAGGAGTAAACTCATGGTGACCAATCAGTTTTTCCAGTTTGTTCAAGTATGTCTTGCAATGACTAAAAAATTTACACAGGTACTAGATAAATACATTACTAGAGACAGACATTTCAGTGGTGGGCTTTGGGACTGTGATGGCTTTGTGACCTTCAACCTGGATCAATTGAACTACAATCTTCAGAATTCTCTTTCTAGTCTGTTTCTGGCTAGCATGGATTACAAAGAATATCCTTTCTTGGAAGGAGGATGGAAAGGGGGCAGCAGCCGTATTATAGCATGTATCCATCTTCTCCCAGTGATTTGGCAAACTCTAATCCAAGTGCCAATGTGAAGGGATCTGGCAGGTGTAATTAAGGTCCCTATTCAGTTGACTTTAAGTTTATCAATAAGGAAGTCCTGTTGATCAAGATGGAAGTCCTTTAATCAGTAGGAAAGCCTCGACCTTCCCTTAGATTCCACATTCCAGCTCATGCTTCTGGGCTTCTGGCATGTTCATTACTTCCCTTCCAACCATCTGCCCGATGGGTCCCAGGCCCGCTTAACCAATCACCACACTTGCATAAACCAATTTGTTGTGACAAATCTCACTCTGGTTCTGCTTCCCTGGCTAAACCCCGACTGATATAATTGTCATCTGAAAATAAGAATATATTCAAGTTTGCCATTTGGATCTTCCACAAAACCATGGGCCCCTACAAAGTATGGTGCGGAAACCACAGACTCAGGGACCAAGTGGTGTGCACCTTCTTCCAGCATCTTTCTTCACCAGCCAAGTGGCTTTGGGCTACTAAGTCTCATAACCTCCCTGAGCACCATCTCTTTATCTGTAAAATAGTGTTAACACTAAGTCCAAGCCTACCAACTTCCCAGGGTTGTTTTGAAAAATCAAAGGAGATATTTTATGTGGAAGCACTTTGTAACCTCCTATGCAAATGAAAAGATATATATATATATTTTTTTGAGACAGAGTCTTGCTCTGTTGCCTAGGCTAGAGTGCAGTGGCACAATCTCAGCTCACTGCAACCTCCACCTCTCTGGTTCAAGCAATTCTCCTGCCCCAGCCTCCCAAGTAGCTGAAACTACAGGTGTGTGCCACCACGCCCAGCTAATTTTTGTTTTTTAGTAGAGACACAGGTTAGCCCGGATGGTCTTGATCTCCTGAACTCATGATCCACCCGCCTCAGCCTCCCAAAGCTCTGGGATTACAAGCGTGAGCCACCACGCCTGGCAGAGACGTTTAGTTTTAAGATCACCTAGCCTAGCAATTTTAGTTAGGGGAGGCGGAGAAGTAATAAACATTTACTATTTGCCCACTGTGTGTAGGAAATAGGAATATATTCTTTCATGAAATCTTCTAGGCTTTCTCATGAGGCAGACAGTGTTTGCCCCATATGAGAGATGAGAAAACTGAAGTTGTAAGAAATTGACTAATTTGCCTAGATCACAGAATATGATTTGCTGTCCAGTGGGAAAATGGTTCTTACAACACATAAGTCCAGGCTCTGTGTGGCACACCATGCCAGCCTTCTTCAAAAAGAAAGCCTTTTCTTTTCATGTGATACCCTGATGGTCATGCTAACTCCCAGAAAACTTTCAAGAAATACTTCCAGTATCTCTTTGGAATTTACCAGTTTAATTAGGAGCAAACAATCTGTTTTGATTAGTGAAGAAGTTATTTCACCTATTATGCTCTGAGTCACAACACTTCAGAAATCAATAAAGACAAAACCTTTTTTGCTTTTTGCATCCAGCGAATCTTTTTTCCCTAATTTACAATAGAACTATTCCTAGAATAATGAAAGTGAAGCCTCATTATTTACTGATTTTGATTGCTTCAGTCTTTAAATACTCAGAAAAGACACTTTACTGTTAGTGCCAATAGGGAAATTATTGTGGTTAGAGGTTAAAATTATTTAAAAACAAACCAAAAAAACTAATGTGCCTTTTCCTCAAAAATTTAAAGCAGCCAAGATAATTTATGGATTAGGCATTTTCTGAGAGTTAATGATCAACTATCTGAAAAGTCCTTTGGACAGTTAGTTTGTAAATGGCCAGGAAGTCCCTTCCACTGGGCACTGAAGATTTGGAGACATTTGTTATGCAAAAATAGAACCTGAAGTAAGCAAATATATATCATAGAAGACTGAGATTTTTTTCAGATCACTTATAATACATGTAAAATTAATTCTACTCAAATTAACTTTAGAAATACAGGGAGAAAACATACAATATTTATTAAATACCCACCAATTATTATGCTTGGCATTTTAAATCACTTTTCTCCTAATTGTCACAAACTTTTCATGTTTCTTAACCCCATTTTGATGATGAGGAAATTGTCAGTTCATGGATCCACCTAGCTAAGTAAGAGCAAAGCTGGGATCCAAACCCAGTTCAACACAAAGGACTTACAGTTTCTACTTTTTGCATACCTGTAGTATTTTTTTTTAAATGATTTACCTATTGTGATTATAACTTAAGAAAGAATTCTATTTTAATAGATAATATGTTAGCCTTACACCTTGGCTCAAAAACAAAATGGAACCCAATGGGCAAAAATAAACATTTTCTTCATGAATGCTATTTAAAGCTTTGTGAAGCTATTACTCTATCACAGAATTTAAATTTTCATTACTTTTTATATGAGGGCCAAAGAATTTTAGTTCCTTCTAATTTCATGAGCTTCTCCTAGTGCAATCCCTGATGGCAGGGACCTTGTTTTACCCTAAACTGTACATTAAACTTGGATTAAACTAAGGTTGTCAACACACAGTTAAGGGCTCAATAATTATTGGTGAATGAATGCAATCTTACATATACCTGGTGTTTTGAAACTTACAAATCATTTTCACTCATTATTGGTTGTGACTACCACAATCAGGCTGTGTGTGAGTTAGTGAAAATCATTGTAGCTTCACTTTAGAGATAAGAAAACTGGGCCGGGTGCGGTGGCTCACGCCTGTAATCCCAGCACTTTGGGAGGCTGAGGCGGGTGGATCACGAGGTCAAGAGATCAAGGCCATCCTGGCCAACATGGTGAAACCCCATCTCTACTAAAAAAATACAAAAAATTAGCTGGGCATGGTAGCGCATGCCTGTAATCCCAGCTACTCAGGAGGCTGAGGCAGGAGAATTGCCTGAACCCAGGAGGTGGAGGTCGCGGTGAGCCGAGATCGCGCCATTGCACTCCAGCCTGGGTAACAAGAACAAAACTCCGTCTCAAAAAAAAAAAAAAGAAAAAAAAAGAAAACTGAAATGTAGAAGAAGTTGAGTAATCCGCTCAAAGCCTCTTGGGTTTGACTGCAAATCAAGGTCTCTCGAGTACAAAGAACAAAGTTTTTGTCCTACTACAAACACTCCCCCATTAAGGAATATCAATTTTTGTTAATGTTTGGTAAAACTATGCCTCTTATTTAAATAAAACACTGAAATGAACAGACTCAAATGATACCAAACTGTGTGTTAGAGTTTGAGGCCACCAGTTTATTTGAAGTGCTTGAATGTGCTTTTATCAAACTGATCATCTTATAAAGTAGATCAGCTGTTGTCAACCATGATGTTGTGTCAGCAGAGTACTGATGCAGCTGAGATTAACACATGAGAAAGGATAGGGTTTGGAGCTGGAAATTGCAGAATTATCCATGCAGTAACTCAATATGAGTGGCCACTTCCAACAGGAAGGTTAGCCATGAACAGCATCCATGGGGGAGAAAGGTGGGGAACTAGTGAACTAGAATGATTATCAAAAGACCAAAACAAAGAAAAGATAAATAATGGAGGCGATGAACACCCCAACTATCCTCATCTGATCACTATACATTATACACGTGTATCAAATAAAGAAAACAAAACAAAGATAAACAATGGAGTGACAAATAACACATGTATCAAAATCACATATACCCCAAAATGTGTACAACTATCATGGATCATTTTTTATAAAGACCCAAACAGTAAGAATTGCATTTACTTGTTTAGCTGTGTGTTGACATGGCCTTTTTTGAGATTTTATATTTAGATCATTTTGATCAAATTGGATCATTTTTAAGAAAAATTTCTATGCACTTACATAACATCAGGTTTGCAAAACTACAGTCATAGCAAAAGCAATACAAGCCAAAAACAAATGTGTGAGTGTGTGTGTGTGTATCTGTTATAATATAGAATATATTGAAATTAAAATGTTTAGCGGGATCTATTTCCACTGGAGCTATCCCCATGTGTGAAAATAAACACATTTTCTTTTCAATTACCCATGGTCTTATTGGCTGTCCACAAACACTTGAAGGACATGACTCAGCCAAGTTACGCATTACTCAATGCTTTTTAGCAGTATCTCTTAAACTTTTTTTACCTCCAGCTAATCCCTAGTCATAACCTCTGGGAAATTCAACAGTATGTAGAAAGGGCCATTTGCTTCACGGTCTTATATAAAAGAACCTATCACCCAAAAGTCATGGGCTATGTTGCTCTCTCAACCTACAGAAGGATTTCAGGTTGGATCAGCAACATATTCCAGGAGTCGAGGCCGCCAAACCTCCTCTCAAGGCCAAGTCACAGCAAGTTTACTGAGATGACTGGATAGATACCTGAAATGACTGCTGGAACTCACTCCAAAGCCAACATCTATAAAAAGAAACTTCTCTTGAATCTCCGGTCTAAATCATCAAACCTGTGTGTTTTCCTTACAGGAAATGCAGAATAAACCACTTTTCCTCTTCACTCTGGCCTCTCTTGGGAAAGATTCCAACTTCTGAATATTCAGGAAAACAAAGTGCCTTTTGGTGTTGCCCATTAAAAGTCAGGTATCTTAATGTGGCAATGTAAGCAACTCTCTAAGTCCCCAAGGAGCAGGAAATGTGTAGAGAATGGGCATCTGAGTGTATATTACCTCTTTCCAGGCACTAATTTTGTTGGCTAGCCGCCAGGCTGCAAGTAGATAGTCTGTACTTATCTGTGCACTATTTGAGGTCCACCAGATAATTAAGTCACACTCACATTGAGATATTTCTCATTTATCTCCATCCTCAGTTCCCCCACACCAGCCTGGGAGTTAAAATATCACCACAAAATAGAGGTAACCCTATCTCCTTGACTGTCACCTTCCCTCGCATATCTCTAGCCCCAATGAAAGTTCTATCTACTCATTAGTAAGGGTGTTCCCAGGGGTGACCTCAGGTGCACCAGAAACAATCCCATCCCCTCTATCCCATCTTTACTGCAGCTGTTTCCTACCTTCTTTCTATAAGGCCTCTCTGAACTGTGAGGCCTTGGAGGAGGCCTCATTGCCAGCCCTGCTCTGGGCCCCACAACAAGAAAATTGCCCTTCCTGCCAAAGTGTATATTCTCTGTGGAGGTCCTGAAGCTCTATGGTGGCTTCGGCCACTTCCACTGCCTTCTCCAGCACCCAGGCACCACCCAAGGCAATGATCACAGGAGTCCCTGGATTCAATGCCAAAGTGAGAAGAATAATGACTGTAGTCGTCTAGTAGTCAGAATTCTCCAGAGAAACAGACACAATAGGAAAGAGAGAGAGATGAGAAATGTGTGTGTGTGTGTGTATTTGTGTATGTGTGTATGTGTATATATATATATATATATATATACACACACACATATATTCAGAGAAATAGAACGAGTAAAGAATGTGTGTGTGTGTGTGTCTACTTTATGTATATATATATATATATAGTATATTTATGTATATTTTATATATTTATATATAGTGTGTGTCTGTGTTTTCTGTTTGTATGTGTCTGTGATATATATTTATATATGTATACATACATACAGAGAAACAGAACCAATAGAGAAAGAGAGAGAGAGAGCGTGTGTGTGTGTGTCTGTTTGTGTATGTGATATATATATATATATATATATATTATATATATATATAGAGAGAGAGAAACAGAATCAATAGAAAAAGACAGAAAGAGAGAAAGAGGATAAAAAGAGTTGGGGGGTGGTATACTATTTTAGGGAATTTGGGTAAGTGCCAAATCTGTAGGATAAAAAGAGATGACACTGCAGAGTCCAAAGGCAGTCTACTGGCAGAATTCCGTCTTCTGTTGGGGGGTCAGTCTTTTTTCTTTTAAGGCCTTCTGCTGGGTAGATAAGACCCATCCATATTATGGAGGGCAATTTGCTTTACTCAGCGCCGCCTCATTTAAATGTATATCTCATCTAAAAAATATTTTCGTAGAAACACCCAAATGTTTAACCAAATATCTGGGTACTGAGGCCCAGACAAGCAGACACATAAAGTTCCCCATCACCTCTTTTGTTTGACATTTTAGTAACTCTCCTTGGGGTCACACCTTCCTTTTGGTGGGCTTACAGCCAAAACCAGTCCTTCTCAACTCCACAGGACATCTGTGGCTGTTACAGCTGGGGGAAACTACTAGCATCTAGGGATGCTGCTGCAAAACATCTTCTAATACACAGCGTGGGTCCCAACAACAGAATTTTCCAGTCCTAAATGCCAATAGTAGCATTGCAGTTGAGAAACCCTGCTCCAAATGACCAGTTCACTTCCTGTCTCTAACCCTGTTCCTTATTGCTTCATCCTCTCTGGCCTCCTTTCAGGTCACAGAGCATGCCAATTCCTTTCCTCCTCGGGGCCTTTGCAATCATCATTCTCACTGCTTGAAACACTCTGCTCCTTGCAGAGCTGGCTCCCTGTCATCTCTGAAATTTCACCAAGAAATCCCACCCCCACATGCCCCTAATCCCTGTCAATTTCGTTAATCTGATTATGTCTTCATCACCAGCTGACGTTTGCCTGCTTTGCCTCATACATCTGGGTCTTGTTCCCCTCAAATGCAAGCAAGATGAGTACCTGTCACTATGCTCCCGGGGCAAGTCCCAGGCCTGGCACAGAGTAGGTGCTCAACCAATAATTAGGGAAGGAAAAGAATTAAGGAAGGAAAAAATGGCTTAGACATTTTTAATGAATGCCACTCTCCCATGTGTTTGGTTTCCATACACACACACCCCATTACCACCAGCTCAGAAACATGTTTATAGGATCAGTTTTTAAGGAGTCACCATGAGAGAAATTCCTGGACATGAACGCCGCCTGCAGAAATCTGAGTTGTTTTTATCGAGCTTAGAACATGAATCCAGCCTTCTTCTCAAGGACAGCCTTCTCCCAAGACACAACGTGGTTCCTCATGCCAACATGTGTGAACTCTACTCCCTGCCCCTTAATCTTCCTAACATGCAGAGATCCCTTAGATTCAAAGTGCAACCCCTGCTATGAATCAACAACTTTAGAAGGACTTACTACAAAAAGAGATTAACGTGAGAAAGTTAAGCAGATATCATCAAAACAGTTCACTTTAAAACTACCAACGATCATTCTATCTATGACCACAGATGCCGCCTCACAGAAGTGGGGCAAAGGTCATCTAGCCAGGACCATCTAGCAGGTCATCTGCATCTCCCCCATTCACCCCGATTCCATTCCCCACTTTCCTCATGTGTTAAGTTCTCCCATGTTCTTATGGTGTCAGCGAATAATTTATAGATGCCTCTAAAGTGACTCACTGCATATTACTATTTATTTTTAGCCCCTTGCTGTTTTCCCTATAAATCCCTATAAATGTCATTTCTCACTGCCTGGCCCCTTTCAGGACACATGGCATGCTCCTTAAAATGTCCTTTCACTGGATCCCTCTGTTCTCAGTTCTGCCCACAAGACCACTGCCCACGATGGGACTGACCTGCCTCTCCCATCTCTAAATCTGGAATAAATCCCCTTCTTGACTAAATATCCATCCATCAAGTGAGCAGGATAACTATTTCCTCCAGCACACCCACTGTTCAGGAAGAGAGATGGAGGTCTTTGAGATGAGGCCACCAGGCAGCTCTGACCCTGGACTTCCTTGCTGCCTCCATTCAAAGCACCCTGTCTAAGATGGGATGAGAGACCATCTGCCTGTAGGTGCAGATGCAGAGCCAGCAGCAGAGCCACCTGTGTTTTCCTTCTGCCTTGCATGTAGGTGACTGCAAAACTCTGGATTCCACAGCTGTAATTTGGATTCACTGGTCTAGTTGAAGACGGTGCCAAGAATGGGTGGCAAAGGTCCATGTTACCCATGACACTTGTAAAAATGAGGGGCAGAAGGATCCTCTGAAGTACCTCTCAGTCTACCTAGGAAAGAGTAGAATCTGTTCAGTTTAATTTTTTAACATTTTATTACCAAACAATCTCAAAGTTTAAAAAGTCATTAAAGACCATCTAAACTAATTCTCTCGTGGTACCAAAGAGGCAAGGCCCAGATTGAGTGAGTACCAGGCCCAGGACTGCACACTTAAGTTACGGTACAGCCAAGTCTGGAATCCAGTGCTGTCTTAGTCGATTACCTGTTGCTATAGCCAAATAGCTGAGGCTGGGTAATTTATAAAGAGAAAATATTTATTTCTTATAGTTCTGGAGGCCGGGTAACCCAAGGTTGAGGGGCTACATCTGGTGAGGGCCTTCTTGCTGATGGGGACTCTGCAGGGTCCCCAGGTGGTACATGGCAAGGATTTCATGACAGACAACCAAACTGGCTTTTTAAACAGATATACTGATGTGATAACTAACCCACTCCCTCAATTGCCCATTAATCCATTAATCCAAGAATGACTCCATCACCCCTCAAAAGCTCCACCTCTCAGCATTGCTGCATTGAGAATCACATGCAAGACAAATTCAAACCATAGCAGATGCATTGACTTCTAGGATTGATCCTGTAACAATTACCAAGCCGTCTTTTCTTTTCCCTCCTATCCCTTCTTTCTTCATCTTATAAATTATCTATTCCCATTCCATATGTTTCTGCTAGAGGGTAAAAGTCCCTACCTACCCCCAACTTCTTGGAAACTCTGATTAGTCCAGAGAGTAGCCAAGTGACCCAAATTGAAATAATGAATTTTTTTTGAGAATTGACATTGATATATGGATTATGAGAAGTGTGTTAGCCAGGGTAAGCTAACTGCTGTAACAAACAACACCAAAATTGTGGTCGCTTAACACTTTTGAGGTTGGTTTTTGTTTGTTTGTTTACTTTCTTAATGGCTCAATGTGGATATTTGCCACATGGTCTTCCACGAAGGCTCCCTGTATCCACTGGGCCATGGAGTCCTCATTAAATCCCCTGCAGCCTCCTGGCAGCTGGGAGAAAGAGACCTGAGGTGAAGACTCCTGGGAGAGAGTGACACACATCTCTTCTGCTCACCTCCCATTAATCAGAAACCATCATACGCTCCCACCTAACTGCAAGGAAGGCCGGGAAAAAAATTGTCTAATTGTGTGCCCAGGAGCAAAAGGAAAGAGTAGGACAAATGACCTAGTGGAAGTTACCATGACCCATATTTCCTACCATGTGGAAAAAGTGCTGTTGGCAGATGAAAACAAAACATAGCACAGCAGACATTAAAAAAAAAAAAAAAGATGTGAAAAGCATTATCTGATCCCCTGGATAGGCCATGTTTGATATTGGACCAATTCCTGTACCTATTAATTTGAAGAAAGCATTCTTAGGTTTATCAAACATAATCAGCAGAATAACAATTCAACTGGATGGCAGATTAGAAATGTTAAAGCTTAAACAGGGCCGGGCACGGTGGCTCGTGACTATAAACCCAGCACTTTGGGAGGCCGAGGCCGGTGGATCACGAGGTCAAGAGATCGATACCCCCCTGGTGAAACCCCGTCTCTACTAAAAATACAAAAATTAGCTGGGCATGGTGGTGCGCGCCTGTAGTGCCAGCTACTTGGGAGGCTGAGGCAGGAGAATTGCTTGAACCCAGGAGACGGAGGTTGCGGTGAGCCAAGATCGCGCCATTGCATTCCAGCCTGGGTAACAAGAGCGAAAACTCCGTCTCAAAAAAAAAAAAAAAGCTTAAACAGGTGTCTGGATTGGCCTATTCTTGTGGACAACTTGCACATCCTTTTGGGCCCACCTCTCCCTCCAGCCACTTCTTTCAGAGTCCAGTTCTGCCAGGCTTTGACCAGGCTTTCCCAGGTGCCAGCTGGCAATGCAATGCCTAGTGCCTCTCTCTTCCTGCCTTGGGCTTCTCTGACCCTGCAGCCCAGTTCTTCCCTGGGAACTGCCCAGCCATCGTGGGGGGGGGGGGCGGGCAACCCAGAGGTACAGGGAGTGACAATGCACATGAGAACCACCCTTGACCAAGGTGGTTCAGGAGCCAGTGGATATATGCTCCCCCTTTTGCCTCCTACGGGGACAAGTCCAAGACACAATTGATAGGGCCTTAGTCAGAGGCTCAAATGATAGTTTCCAAGATGCCAGCCTTTCTTGCTGAACTTTTTGTCCTGCTTTCCCAGGTTTTACTTTTATTTAGCAGAAAACCCCACAGCGTTGAGCACCAAGTGTCCTTCATGGTGGCCAACTCAGTAACACATTCTTCTGTTGGCTTTTTCTCCTTCCCTTTCTCACTCTCCTTTGCTTCTTGTCCTGCCCTCTGCATTCACACTTCCTAATAAATTTCACACAGGCAATGTTTGGAAGTCTCTGATTTTGAGAGGACCCAGGAAGCTCTACTGAAAGAGGAACTTTAATATGCTAATATGCGCTGTGATTCTCCTAAAAGAAGTCGTATGCAGAATTTCCCAAAGGTATCTGACTGGGCCACTCCTTTTTATTCTTCCCTGAACTTACATAACTAAAATAAACTGCCTCTCTATTGATCTTGCTTCTTGATTATAGGGTGTCTGATTCTCTAATTTTTTAGCATCTCCAACATTGAGGGAACAGACATGGACCCATTGATAAGCCCAATCTACCACACAGCAACCAGCACAAAGTTAGACAAACAGTAAATACTCAATGAACACTTGCAATTAGGTCAACAAGAGGCTCACTGGCTGAACAACATTCAAAGTCTGAACTATTTTCAATGACGCTTTAAATCAAAATGTTTTCAATTTTTATTTTACTTAATTAGAACAAAGTGAAATATTATTCTTTCAGTCTCTGTAACAGCACACTGATTTTTCTCTTTTTCCTTCGCTCTCCTTTCTCCTCCTCTCCTTTTCTTCCTTCTCTCTCATTTCCTTTTTCTCCCTCATTTTCTTTTTTCCATGCTTTGCATCTCTTGTACCATTCTTTATTTTCTCTTTCTCTCTCTCTCTCTTTTTTTTTTTTTTTTTTTTTTTTTGGTTTAAAATTCAGAGGCAAAGACTCCAGGGACAGTGACTCAGTAAATGAAAACTGTGTTGACTCCCATGGTAGAGAAAGTTGTAAACCACTGAGAATTCCAAAATAGATGTATTTCTTGTGGGAAAATCATCACCATGTCTTCCACTCCCATAGATTATGTTGTTAATTTGCCTGTATTCTTCTTCAGTGTTTATAATTATCTTGGGCAAAGGGTTTTTTAAAGAGTGTCTTTCCTACCTCCCAACTCCCACCTCCCCCAAACTCTGCTTTTTATTGGTGGTGCTTGCATAACCCAAAGACTGAAACCTCAGTGAGAAAGTAATAAAGTGCTTAGAAGTAATAATTGATGGTCAGCCCATCTTACATTTGGGATGTAGTTAAAGGCAGAGTCTCTGTAAGCGCTCCTAATCCCATTTATTAATAGTTAGCAAATTGTAATTATCAATCAAAATCAAAATGTGTGTGCTGGCTCCTTCAGCTTTGGGTGGTAGACTTTCCTTTTACTCATTCAACCGCTGTTTATCTGTACGTATTAGGAGCTTTGATATGTGTAACATGTGGTAAATCTATTATTAGTAAGAGCCACTGTCTATTAAGAAATGACTATTTGATTCCATACCTAGTCTTTTACATATATCATTGTGTTTAACTTTAGTTTCACAAAGATTCCCTACAGTAGGGATTGCTATCCACATTTTATAGGGAGGTTAAGTAACTGGTCTCCCATCACACAGCCAATTAGGTGCCACAGATGGGATTCAGACCCATATTCATCGGAATTCAAAACCAGCACTCCCTGAGTACACATCCATTTGACCGACGTCAGACAAATCAGAGATCTGAAAGGTTAAACGATGTAATATATGTACCTAGCACGGTCCATAGCACATAATAAAGTCTCAGAAATGTTTGCTGCTAGGATTATGATGATTATCATTATTACTGTAATTATTACTGCTACTATTATTATTTTCATTATCCAAGGCTCTAACTCTTCAGATCTAATTTCCAGGACTTAGAAATATCTACGTTGTTAAAATGATAGGTACAACTTTAAATTCCCTAAACCAATGACAAAAGGTGAAGTGACAGGAATCCAACACTTTAATAAACACATTACCAAAATGCAGAATAAATGAATGAATTTAAATAACAACTATCTCTAAAGGCCTCACAATTATTCACAGAACTTCACCTCTTTAGCTGATTTTTAATGAGCTATCCAGATGAGAAGCATACTTATTTCCATTGAACAGAAAATGTTAAAGATGGAGAATTGTGTGAGCAAGCTATGGTAAAGGCAAGTGGGTAACACATTTCTGGAACATAAGAGACTAGTGTTTCTTATTGTACAAATGAAAGATCATATTCCAGCTTCATGATGGACATATCCCACATTGATGTGTACACCAAATAGCAGAGAAATTGGTGATGAAGTAAATCAACCTCTGCAAGCTATTAAACACTGCGTCACTTTACCTAGAAAGACTGTAAATTTCCTTTTCTAAAAGTGCAGTTTCTGGTTGGGTACAGTGGCTCAGGTTTGTAATCCCAGCACTTTGAGAGGCAGAGGCAAAAAGACTACTTGAGCCCAGGAGATCAAGACTAGCCTGGGTAAGATAGAGAAACCTGTGCCTATATAAAGAAAGTTATAAAAATTACCTCAGTGTGGTGGTGCACACCTGTAGTCCCAGCTACTCAGGAAGGTGAGGCAGGAGCATCCCTGGAGCTCTGGAGTTCAAGGCTGCAGTGGGCTATGATCGCATCATACCACTGCACTTCAGCCGAGGCAACAGAATGAGACTGTCTCTAAAAAAATAAAAATAAAAAAGCAGCACAATTTGCAACTCACAAACAATCTGTGTTCTAAAAACAAGCCAGCTAGTTGGTGTCTGGTGCTCAGAGTGCTCTTTCCCTTCTTCACATGATACCGTCAGGTCCAGGGCCAACCCACGGATATTTGTTATAGGCAAAATATAGCAAAAGAGCCCTGTAATCACAGTGATCCGCATACTATGGACAATGGGAAAATGCTCCTGGGATTCCAACCCAGGATTTCAAGAATGCATCTGTCAAGTTGCAACCCTAAAGGCAGATGAAAGTTTCCCTTCACCTCTTATCTGCTAGCCGGGAAATAGAAGCAGAGACAGTACTGGATCTCTGAGGCCTGGGATTGTGGCTTTGGTGGAGAAAAGGTCAGAGTGACGGTGAAGGGCTCAATTAGGGACTCCAAATTAGAGCAACTAGGAAAGGCTGCAAACTCTTGGAAAGCACTGGAACTACTTCCGGTTCTGTGTGGTTCCCTAGCACAAGCCAACAGGGCTAACTTCTTCAAGGGCTTCTGATGGTATTTCCTCTTCCCCTTATACACACAGGAGACAGTCTCAAGTTTCCTTAACTGTCTTTGAGATTCCCAAAGGACTTTCTTAAGGTGTTTGACTGCATATAATGTTTCTCAAAATGTGAGCTATAGACACTCTTCAATGGGGCTCTAGAATATGGTATGAGGATAGGCAGTTAGATTCCAGCCCCAGGTAATGGATCACGCCTGGCTCCTCGGCTTCCTGTGAGTCATTCCCCTTTGTTTAGTTACAATATTCCCAACTTCTTTGTGGTAATTACGCCCTCCCCACTGTTGAGACTCTAATTAAAGGTGCCCTGTCCTACTCTGGCCAAGGGGTGAGGCTGAGATCCACACCAGGCCCAATCTCCCCTGGGACATTGCTTTTTGGGCAGTGTTACAGAATGAGAGGGGCAAAACAAAGTAGTGCCTTGGAAAAGCTGTAAGAAATTGTTCATTTATGCCTGCGTTTATTCAATAAGTACTCTGGAACGCCATGCCAGGACATAGAGATTTTGAAGTGAACAAATCTGTAAAAAGCCCCTACCTTTGTGAAGTTGACATTTGGTGGGAAGGGTGAGGGAGGCAAACAATAAAAAGTAACACAAATAAAATATGTAATAATGTCTTAAAAGCAGTAGGAAAAAGACGGAGCAAAGAAGGGAGACAGGGAGGAAACATGTGACTGCAAACAGTTCTTGAGGTTGTGATCACAAACAGTTCTCATTGAGAAGGTGCTGAGAGAGCAAGCCATGAGCCTCTCAGGCGAAGATGGCTACAGGCAGAGGGGAAAAAAATGCAAAAGCCTGAGCAGAGTGGGACCAGCAAGGTCAAGGAAAAGCAAAGACACCGAGTAAATGCAGGAAGAAAGAGAGTTGAAAGGAAGCGCTTAGGGTGATTATGGGACAGAGTATACCAGGCCTTGTAGGCCACTGGAAGCACACTGGCTTGCCCTCTGAGCCTGACTCAATCAACTATTGCTTTGAAACAATCATCACAGGCTTTCTGTGGCATACAACTACCAGCATTGCTTTTGCTTACATTCCTACAGGTCAGCTTAGAGCCAGCCAAATCCAGGCTGAGCTCAACTGGGCAGTTTTAACTCACAAGTTAGGTCCATGCCTGCTCCATATGTCTATCATCTTCTTTGGACCACTGAGCTCACCCGGGCATGTTCTCACAGGGATGGCAGTATGCAGAAGGCAACTGGAAACACATGACAAGTCACATGGACTAAATTCTTTAGCAGGACCCTGTCATTTTGGATCACCTCTCCCCACTCCTGTCCTCTTGCTCAAAGCAAGGACACGGCCAAGTCAAAGTCAAGGAGTGGGGCAGCAGACTTCACCTCTAGTGGGAGGCACTGCAAAGCCACATGGCAAAGGGATGGATGGGGACTGATCATTTTTCTTAGAACCAGGGAACCATTGAAGGCTCTAAGCAGATGAGTGACTTAGTCTGGCTTTTGTTTAACATCATTCTGGCTAGTGTGTTGAAAATAGGTTGTAAAAGAGCCAACATGGAATCTGGGAGACCAGTTAGAAGCTATCGCATTATTCCATGAGAAACACTATGGTGGCATGGAGCTGAGAAATAGCAGAAGAGTTAGTGACAACTGGGAAATTCTGGAAATATTTTAAAACTAGAATCAAGGGATTTGCTGATGGATTGAACATGAAACGCAACTCAATGTTTTTGAGTTACGCAACTGTAAGGATAGATTTGTCACTTTTCAGATAAAAGGACTGTAGGGAGAGTCTGTTAGAAGAAAGGGAAGGTAGAGAGTCTAGTTTGGGACATGTTAAGTTTGCAACATGCATTTGACATCCAAGCAGAGATATCAAATAGGCAGTCGGCTATCAGGCTGAAATTTGGGAGAGAGGTCTGACCTGGAAATATAAATTCTGGAGTCATCAACTTGCAGATGGTATGTTAATTTTTATTGCTACATAACAAAATAACACAAACTGAGCTTCTTAAAATAATGCCCATTGTCTCACAGTTCTGTGGATCAGAAGCCTGGACACAGTGAAGCTGGGTTCTCTGCTCAGGCTCCCACAAGCGGAAATCAAGGTGCCAGCTGGGGCTACAGTGAGACATTGGTCCTCTCCCAAGTTCACTGACTGATGGCCAAGTTCAGTTCCTTGTGACTTTGAGGCTGAGATCCTCATTTTCTTGCTGGCTGTTGGTCAGGGGTCTCTCTCAGCTCCCAGGATCTACCCATAGTTCCCTGCCTTCTGGCCTTCTCTATAACATGACAATTTTCTTCTTTAAGGCCAGCAAGAGAATCTTTCTCACAAAGTCATTCACTCCAGCAAGAGTCCAGCTCCTCTTTTCAGAGTTCAGCTGATCGGACCAGGCAAACCCAGGGTAATAACTCTTTTGATGAACTCAGTCAACTGATTAGTAATCAAATCACAGAGGTGATGCCCCATCACATTCATATTCCCACCCACAGTCAGGGAGAAGGGGGTCCGCAGGGGGTAGGAATGTTGAGGCACATCTTAGAATTCTGACAACTGTAGAAAGTTATCAAAAACCTTGGGATCTGATGCAATCACCAAGTTGAATATAGAAGGAAAATAAAATTAGTTTCTTCTACCCAGAACCCCTGAGCTGCCCAAATCCTGGCCACTTACATCTAGAACAGGTTTCTGTTACTTACGACTAACAAACACCAATGAATTCATCCTTGGATAAGTCTTACTCACACTAAGGTTTAAGAACCACTGACTCAGACCATCAGGGCAAAATTGATGCAAATAAATGATAATGAGTATTTTGCACCCCAAATTTAGAAATGAGATTTATTTTAGTTACATTTCAGAGGAAATCCAATCTAAATGATCCTCTTGATATTTGCTCAATAGAAAGAGAAAAGCCTCTGAGCAGAGAATGTAGGAACATGGCAGAATTGTGTTCTCAAGTTTACTTTAGAAGACTAATTTCTTTTACTTTAAAATCAGTGACAACTAGTGTCTTGGTTCATCTTGCTGTTTTCTGCCTGGATGTGGTAGATAGAAAACCAGGGGGAAGTGCAACAGAGGGAGAGTGTGATAAATGTAGAAAGACCGTGTAACCAACCAGTGACCTCCATCTCATCCCCACCTTCTCAAAACTTTGCTTTTAAAAAGATTTTTAAACGATGGTAACAAAAGCACAGGCTTTAGTGAGAGACAAATCTGGGTTTAAAGTCTAATGCTTCCATTCACCAGCTGTGCAGCTTTGAGCTCATTACCTAACTTTTTCTGCATCTCTTTTTTCTCATCTGTCAAATGCAATAATATTACCTTCCTCCCTGGGTTGTTGAAAGGATTAAATGAGATAATGGATGTAAACGCATTTCTATCATGTGCTAAGTAACTATTTCGGTGACTATTGCTGTGGCTATTGTGCCTGTTTTTCTCTTTGAAACAGGAACTGGAACGATGACCTCTCTTTGTCTCTTAGCATTGCCAAACACCGCAGATCAGAAACCTTAAGAGAGAAAAGCTGCAAATAGCATGAGGCAGCAGCACGACTTGTTCATATCCTTTGTCCTAAGTGTGACTTGCTAATATTATCCGGCCCTCATCTAAGCTTCACTTTGGATTGGCCAGAATATAAACAAGCAGGTGGGGTGGGGGAGAAAGGGGAACCTGCACCATTGGGCTATGCCACGTGAATGCACACCAAGACAACGAGGTAGGAATGATAAAGTCCAAAAAAAGTAAAAGCAAACTAGAACATTAAAAATCTTTCCTTACACAAATGCAAATTCTGAATGATTGCACAATTTATGGCTTTGTTCCAGTTAACAAGTTCCTTTGGATCAATCTGGAAAAACAACATTTTAGATGTGCATCCATGGTGTCTTTATCTGAACAGTTTTTACTACATAAATACACAGTATGACAACTGAGTGCCATATGGTTAGATTTTTAAGATGTTTTTCCACACTTACCTACACCATAACTCTCTCTTCTGGTATATTTGAAATCCTTATATTGCCTTCAGCCTATGAACAATTGCAATTTGCACCAAACCCAGCTATTAATTTTTCTCAATAAATCTCACAGTTCTGCTAGTGAAACTAATGAGATGTGCCCACCATTACATGGTTTATTTTAACGTTCCTTGAGTGCAAGGATTCTCTTCATCCTAAGAGATAAGCATCAGTCAAACATTCCCTCTCAAAGTCCCACTTATTCATCAATGCTTTAAACAAATCAGCTGCCACCTGATTCTAAAAGATAGGGTTTACATGTGTATGATACTCACCCTATCATTTTTCTAGGGCATAGACCCTTGAACACCCAAATTTCTCTCGTGTCAGGGGATTTGAAGACATGACAAGCAACAGAGAAGAGATAGTGCAAATATGATTGAAAGTTCTCTTGATCTAATGGTTGACATGTTCTAATCCTCCTCCAAGTGTCACCTTAGCTAAACTATCATATTTATAGGACAGAATATAAAACAATTGCATCTTCGCTAAAGCAGGGAGAGGGGGATTTTGACAATCAAAAGTGCAATTGAGCTGGGTGTGGTAGCTCTCGTCAATAATCCCAGCACTTTAGGAGGCCAAGGTGGGAGGACTGCTTGAGTTCAGGAGTTTGAGGCCAACCTGGGCAACATAGTGAGACCCTGGCTCTATTTAGAAAACGTTTAAAAAGTAGCTAGACATGGTGGTACCTTCCTGTGGTCTCAGCTACTCAGGAGGCTGAGGTGGGAGGATCCCTTGAGCTCAGAAGGTCACGGCTGCAATAAGATGTGGCTGTGCCACTGCACTCCAGCCTTGGTGATAGAGGGAGACCTGTCTCAAAAAAGACGCAACTGTACACAGGGCCAGAGGATTAAAATGATATTTAACCTATGAATTCAAAACTTCTACTTCTCATTTTAATTTGTAAGTGCTTAGGGGAAGGAGAAAAAGTAAACAATTTATAGAAAATGATCAAGACTATTTTATAATTCATCGATATCCTTACATGAGATTCAATAAACAAACAAAGGTGTTTTGGGGCCAAATCAACTGGGTTTGTGAGTCAATAGGTTATTGATTTCATCTGCCATCTTGTCACATGTTAACCACGTCATCATTACACAAATGACTGATGTCATCATCACACAAATGACTGATGTAATACATTCAGATATACTCAAGGGCCTTGGTGAAATAACTGTGCTCACTAAACAATGCCTAAATTAACCCAAAGATGGGAGAAAAGCTTTAGAGGTCAGAAAACTATTGCATATGTATACTTTTTCACTCCCAATATTTACATATAAATTTATTTCTTCCATCTCTGCCTCTTTGCCTACTTTTTCTTGCCTTTTCATTTTTTCTCCCTTTTTTCTTTTTTCCATATTTATGGTGAGACATCAGTAGTCTCACAGGTGTTATTAAAAGCCAAAGAGTTTATTCACTCTTAGCTCATATTATTTAGGATTGCTGATACCTTTTCTATACTTTCATCGCATTTCCTGGGAATTACTTAAGATCCACTAGGTTCACCATTGTGTAGAATTCATTCACTTGAGTTTCCTTTGAGTCAAATGCAGAAATTCACTCCAGTTGTCCATCCAGGGTGTCCATAACCTCAAAACCAACAGGAAGCCTAGTAGAAGAGAGAATGGATAAGGAAGGGGATTAGATGCCAAGAAATAAAGCCCTTTTCGTGGTAAGAGAAATCTAGCAACCACAAACTGATAAGGAAGGCCCTGAGGCAGACTTCCCAAGAAGATGCCAATTAGGAAAGCTGATTGAATTCAGAGGAAGCAGCTGCCAGCCAGGGAAGGGTGGAGGCCAAGTGGAATGGCGAAGAGATGGCGGCAGCAGCAAAGCCCTGAGTCAGAATCTAGCATCAAGTCTTGCATGTGGTATTACAGGCTCCATGGCTCCATGCCAACCATTTCATCTCCCTGAGTCTTAGTTACCTCCTCTGTACAATATAGATCATAGAAGTTTACTCTAGAGAATTGTCCTAAGACTCAAATGAAATCAGGTAGTAGCAGTCCCTTGTAAAATAGAAAGTGATTTATAAATGTCAGTGTTAGCCCTTATTATTATTTGCTGGACTCATGGTCCAACCTCATGATCTTTGTCTGGAAAAAATTCAGGACAAGTTTCTGCATCAGTCTGGTGCAATTTGGAGGGTTTCAAGGAAAATTTCAAAAAAAAAAGAGTCTTTATCCTTGATTAACGGTAAAAAAATAATTCTATCTCAACTACTTGGATTGAGTACTGACTCTCAGGCATGTTTCAAAGTACGAAAAGTTCATTTTCTGATATTCCTAGCTCCCTTTCCTTATGTCCCGTTCTACCCAATCCTCCTCTGAGAAATACTTTCCTTTTCCCTCCTTTCCTCTATTTATTCTCCAGTCCTAAAACCTGATCCCAGACAAAAACACTAATAAACTTGGTGTATTGGTTACATTCAATATTTTAATCTAATGGTTTTAAACAATGCAGAGAAGCATGACTCGCTTATCTGGAAGTCTTGACAAGGACTGGACAATCCAGAGACTGGACAATGTCGTTAAATACTCGGAGCCATTCTACCTCTCCACTAAACTCAATGTCAGCTTCATTCCAAGGTTGTTTTCCATGTGGTTATAGGGTTGTTATGTGTATCAATTAGGGGCCTATGCTTCATTGTTCATGTCCAAGGAGCAACAGGGGGCTGGGGAGAGAAGCGAGAGGAACAGGAATGTGTTTTTCCCCAGACATTGAATCAAAGCTGTCTCTTCAGTCTGATTGGATCAGCATATGTCACTTACCTCTGGGCTGTCAGACATAGAACATCACACTCTGTCTGAGTTCTTGAACCAATTACTGATAAAGGAAAGAAGATTACCATGATTGGCCAAGACTAATCAGAGTCCCTTTCTCCCTGGAGCTGGGTCAATCTCTGATCCCCACAGCTGCTACACACAGTGGGGACAGTAGAGTGAAGACTGTGGAGTCAACCCCAATACCCAGCACATGCCAAAGGAAAACATTATTGATGAGATTTCTTTTGTCACTTCTCCCAGAGTTATCTGCATTCTATCAATGGTAGAAAGAAGATGAAGGAATGAATCACTGAAATGTTATATTTCAGTGATCTGATTAAATAAGGCTCCCTTAATGACTCCAATATCATATCCTAGAGATGATAGTTGGAATTGGGGAGGCACAGAAAGTTCTCAAAGTCTGTGTAAGGGAAAGCATTCTCACTTATAAGTGGGAGCTAAATGATGAGAACACATGAACACATAGAAGGGAAAAACATACATTGGGACTTAACGGAGGTGGGGGGAGGGAGAGGATCAGAAAAAATAACTACTGGGCACTAGGCTTCATACCTAGGTGATGAAATAATCTATACAAGAAACTCCCATGACATAAGTTTACCTGCATGAAAAACCCGCACATGTGCCTGTGAACTTAAAATAAAATTACTCAATAAATCAAATAATCTAATTTAAAAAATAATAATCATAGAACATAGGCTGGTCCAGTTTTACCTTAAGAACTGTTTTTAGGTATGTACAACCCAAAAAAGAGAGGACAGTTTAGGTTGGGGTAAGAGGACATAGAAATGAGATCAAAGCTAAGAAATTGCAAAATGAAGATGAAGGTATAAGTGTTGACCAAACATAGAGGTGGTGGCTCAGCCGTTGAGGTCAGAAAGTTTGGAATTAAGTCAGAAAGAGCTGGGTGTAGGGTCTTTGTGGGAAAGCCTGGTAGTTGTAACATGTTTTTAGAGGAATCCCTGAGACTTGGCCAATTCCAAGGTAATATTTATGACCACCAAGTGAAAAAGGAAGATGTTCCCCTTTTCTCTGACTCCAGTGTGCTTTTACTGCTTTCCAGATTACCTTGTAAGTATGCATAACTCAACAAGCTGAATGAATTATCTCTACCAAGAGGATACCCTATATAAATATACAGTGTTTCATTGAAGCAGAAATCATAAAGAAATGAGGTACAAAATTGTTTTTGGAGATAATTAATTACATTTATCAATGTATTTTGTTGAATTACAGGACTATCTTTCAAACTGTATCTTCCACCTTAGTAGAATAGACCCTGTTTTGGGGGGATTTGTAAGTCGTGATTACACTTAGTCCTTCTAGTCAAGAGAAGTCTGCTTTGGAGGTTGCCGAACATACAAGTTACTCTCTGTATTCATCATGACATTTTGGATTTCAGACGATGGAAACTCAACTCAAACTAGTTCTTGCAAAAAACGCAACTGCTTATTTCTGGAAGGTCTAGAATGAATACTATCTTCAAGCACAACTGGTACCGGGGCATACATAATATCCTCAGCACTGGGCTTCTCCGGTCCTCATCTCTCTTGACCTAGCATGGCTGCATTCTTCAAGTCTCTCCAAGGTGACCTCCAGTGGCTGCCAATCACATACTCTCGGTGTAGCAATTCCAGCAGAAAAACAGCTAACTGAGAGTTAACAGTTTTAGGAAATACAGTGATTGACTCAAATTAGCCAACGTGTCCATCTATAAACCAATGACTATAGCCATGCATCGGGGCTATTCTGAGTCATCTGCCCCACTGCTGGTCAGGGGAGGATTGGCACTGTGACCTCCAGCCCCACCAAGTTCACATTGAACACACGGGTTAAGCACCAAAGGCAGAACACAGGGCTGCTATCAGAAGGACCCTGAAAAATCACGTAGGGTAGAGAGGCCACAGTTACCACTGTCCCTCCTGTTCTCTGGGTCTTAATCTTTACTCCATTACTTCCTGAAAGGTCATTTAAATATGTTCAGTGCCCCACCTTGAATATAAAATCATGGTAATTCCCACTCACCCACATCAGAGCAATACTGTAAAATCACCTAACAGAGTAAGAGTTCAGCAAATTTAAAACAAGAAAATGTTTAATAATAAACATGACAGAAGAGACCAGGAATACTACCGTGATGAAAGTGTTTACTCATCTCCAGTGGAGTTTGGCCTAATTAGATGGTAATCACACTTATCTGGTACACAGTGTTCATACATAAGAAACAGGCACAATGAATATTTGATCTGAGTACCAATAATCCTGGCCAGGTTCTGCTTTTACACGTATAAGTCTTCAAAGGAGGAAACTTTTTACCTAAATATTTTCGTATGTGCTTTGCTCCTTTATAATTAGCTTTGAAGGATTAAAAAAAGAATTATACCAAATCATATGAGCATAGATGCGTTGCAGCGTGCCTAAATAATTCTCCATTAAGATTCTGCCTTCAGCGTTCTAACAAAGTGAGGAGAGCTGAGTAGGCATAGCAGTATTTGTTTGACTGATAGATTCTATTGCTCTCTGTTACCCTGCTGTGGGTTTCCTTTGTAGTATATCACAGGGCAACTAAAGACATTGTTCATTAGATACATAGCTAGATTTTTTGTTTAAAAGTCATTTTGCTAATTGGAAATTACAACATCAATATGTATTACTCTTTGTAACTATCCTCCCCATCCAAACACTGACTTCATATTGAAAAATTTCTGAAATTTTCTTCATTCTGAAAAACTTTCCCCATCAAAAGTATCTTGGAACATGAAGGTCTACAAAGTACTTCATATAAAATGTATTCACCGAGTAATAAATAGCAGTTACATTACTCTCACTAGTAAAAGAACTACTTACTTACATGCAACAGAAGACCACACATAGAAAAATCAGCTTCATGGCCAGGCACAGTGGCTCAAGCCTGTAATCCTAGCACTCTGGGAGGCCGAGGTGGGCAGATCACTTGAGGTCAGGGGTTCGAGACCCGCTTGGCCAACATGGTGAAACCCCATCTTTGCTGAAAATACAAAAATTAGCTGGATGTGGTTGTGCATGCCAGTAGTCCCAGCTACATGGGAGGCTAAGGCAGGAAAACCGCTTGAACCCAGGAGGCAGAGGTTGCAGTGAGCTTCAATCATGCCACTGCTCTACAGTCTGAGTGGCAGAGCAAGTCTCTGTCTCAAAAAAATTTAAATTAAAAAAATAAAAGTCAGCTTCACAAAAAAGATTGCAAAAATCAGCAAAACAACAACAAAATTCTCACTTCCCTTCAAAGGCTGCAAAATTCAAAATGGTTCATATCAATAAAAAGCTCAGGTCTTTTGTTTTTTTGGGAAATAATATTACATACAATATAATTCCCCTGAATAACACTGGCCGCATGCCCAAAAGAAAGTAAGATGCAAATTGCAACCTATTTGTGGAGCTGCAATGAGCTGCCTTTTTTGTAATTGTCTGTGCCCCCCAGGGACGCCTGACCTTGCTTATCTGAGCATGAGCTCACTGCTGAGTTCAGTCTGGACCTCTTCATATCTACACACGCTGGCTGGTAAACTAAGCTGGCCTCCCCACGCAGGTGGCCCAGCTTGCATATGTGCTGCCCTCGTGTCCCAGTGACACTTGCTTGGTGTTACGTGGGTGTCACACACCAAAGTCCACAGAGACATTGGAGAAGTCAATGCGTCTGAAGTCGTAAAGGAAAATAGGCACACGCCACCTGAGCTCTTTTATTTCAGTGTGTTTCTATGACACTTCTGTTTTATATTAATACATATCAACATAGGGGTAGAATAATCATCACAATTGTTTATTTGGAGGAGGGAATTTTACAGTGGAACAAATACATTTGGTTATTATTCCATATATATTTGTATCTGTATACATTATCTTTCAAAAGAAAAGACTACCAAACAATCTAATTTAAAGATCTTGCTTCAGCCAGGCGCGGTGGCTCACGCCTGTAATCCTGGTACTTTGAAAGGCCAAAGCAGGCAGATTGCCTGAGCTCGGGAGTTCGAGGCCAGCCTGGGCAACCTGGTGAAACCCCGTCTCTACTAAAATACAAAAGAAATTAGCCAGGCATGCCGGTGTGTGCCTGTAGTCCTGGCTATTTGGAAGAGTGAGGCAGGAGAGTTGCTCAAACCTGGGAGACAGAGGTTGCAGTGAGCCGAGATAGTGCCACTGCACTCCAGCCTGGGCGACAGAGTGAGACTCCATCTCTAAAAAAAAAAAAAAAAAAAAAAAATGCTTTATAAAAAGAAAGATCTCTAGATTTAAGTAGCTTAGGGACTGTCTCTCTTTGAGGATAGGGAATGTGTTCTACCTACTATTCTGTCTCCACTGCCTCTCCACTGTCTAGGACATGCCTACCGCATACACATTTGCCCTGTGAATGATCAAACAATAGTTCTCAGGAGTATTTGATTCATCGCAGGGTCTCAATTTGTGTTTCTCTCTCTCACTCAAACCTCCTCCTTCTACTGTACCAATCTTTAGAAGAAGGAAGTTCCAATCTGTGTGTTCCATAATGAAAGGAGTCTGCGTGATCCAGCCACCATTCTTAAAGCCTCACAAGACAGGCTGCATACTGTCTTGTGAGGCTTTAAGAAGGATGTGGCATTTTAGCTGGGTTGTACATTTCCACTGTGAATGACGGAAAGGAAAGGCTCTTCAGGAGGAAGAAAAGGTACTAGGAACACAAAGGTGAAAAACTGCATGCGACAACCTATTGGAGAAGAGACTAAGAGATAAAGACCAATCCTAGAGGTTCTTAATTGCCAAAATAATTCTTCCTCTGTGTTCTGCTCTCCCGAGTTAGCTCAGCTGTCAGATGGGTTGTGTGCACAAGATGACCTACCACAGTGCTGGGCAGTAACACGATCACGTGATCCCCCATTCAGTCTGTTTCCCTTTGCTGGGCTCAGGAACTTCACAATTCAGGGAAGCTATGCTCAGCTGGTGGGCTCTTGGAGCCATGTGCCTGCTGATAATCCTTTTAGAGCCTCTGCTAAAGTAGTCCTCGCTCTGTGCTTCTCCTAAGAGAACTAGACATTGAATCTTACACGTTTGAGAGCTGAGATAATTAGACTTATAGGGACACAACACAAGAGTTTAAGAAATGTCAGGAATGCTTCTATTTTTTTTGGTAATTTAGATTCTGGGGTACATGTGCAGATCATGCAAGATTGTTGCATAGGTACATTCATGGTAAGGTGGTTTGCTGCCACCATCCCCCCATCACCTATACCTGACATTTCTCTCCATGTTTTCCCTCCTCACGCTCCCTCCCACTATCCCTAGCACCCCCCAACAGGTCCCAGTGTGTGATGTTCCCCACCCTGTGTCCATGTGTTCTCATTGTTCAACACCCTCCTATGAGTGAGAACATGCAGTGTTTGATTTTCTGTTCTTGTGTCAGTTTGCTGAGAATGATGGTTTCCAGGTTCATCCATGTCCCTACAAAGGACACAGACTCATCGTTTTCTGTGGCTGCGTAGTATTCCATGGTGTATATGTGCCACATTTTCTTTGTCCAGTCTATCATTGATGGGCATTTGGGTTGGTTCCAGGTCTTTGCTATTGTAAACAGTGCCGCTATGAACATGCGTGTTTATGTGTCTTTATAATAGAACGATTTACAGTCCTTTGGGTATATAACCAATAATGGCACTGCCGGGTCAAATGGAATTTCTATTTCTAGATCCTTGAGGAATTGCCACACCGTCTCCCACAATGGTTGAACTAATTTACACTCCCACCAACAGTGTAAAAGTGTTTCTATTTCTCCACATCCTCTTCAGCATCTGTTGTCTCCAGGTTGAATCCTTTTTTTTTTTAATGATTGCTTAGGAACACTGAAGTCCAAACTGTAAGTTGAAAGTCTTACACAGTCTCAAAACCTAGCCCAAGTCATCAAATAATAAAGAATAAACTCCCTTAGGAGCCTTCTCTTTGATAACAATAAGGACACCAAATTATGTCAGTACTACAGCAAGATCCTGGGGACACTTTTAGTTGGAGAAATCCAGAAAACCCTGGGGAGGAGGTGGAGTCTCTTGAGGACTGAGAGGCAGTGGTTGGCTATTTAGCAATCAATATGGAAGTAGTAGGTTAAAGGGCATGAGATTAAATATCAGTAGATATTTAACCATTTGGGGTTTAAAATACTGTCAATTTCATGGGTTTCTGCCTAATACCTCACTATGTTAATAACAACACAGCTGTATCAGTACATACATACCAAAAAGAAAGCAGAGATTATGTCTCCCTAATAATGGGCAAAGTTCAACTCTTGGGTTGGATTTAAGTAGCACAAATAAATATAATCTGGCAGGTATTTAGTTCACCTTCTCCATGCAGGCACTCAGAATTTCAGACCGTAAGTAGAAGGTGCTGAGATTGGGTGCTGAGATTGGAGGCATACCTTTTCTCCACACCCCATGCAGAAGCAGTTAATCTTTTGGGGGCATGTTTCAGGTTCTCAATATTGTTCTAAGACCTTTCTGTGAGTTTACTTACTAACTTCTTACACAACCCTACATGGTGAGTTCTATCATCACCCCCATTTTACAAATGAAGAAACTAAGAGAAATAGTTTCCAAAGTCCAATGATGTGAGTGATAGCAGAGATTGGTTTAGCACCCAATCTGTCTCCAAACTGTGCGTTTGTATTAGTCAGGGTTCTGTAGAGAAACAGAACCAAAAGTTTCTAATCAGGGATTGGCTTACATGCTTATGGAGGCTGAGAAGTCCCACAATTTGTTTTCTACAAGCTGGAAGCCCAGAAAAGCCAATGGTGTCATTCCAGTCCAAGGTCCAAGAACCTGGAGTGCCAGTGCCTGGGTCAATGTCTGAAGGCAGGAGAGGATGGATGTCCTAGCTCAAGCAGAGAGCAATCTGCCTTTCCTCCATCTTTTTCTTCTACTCAGGCCATTAACGGACTGAGCATGCCCACCCACACTGGGGATGACAGTCTTGACTCAACCTACTGATGCCAATGCCAATCTCTTCTGCAAACATCCTCCCAGATACTCCAGAAATGTTTTACCAGCTATCTGGGCATCCCTTAGCTCAGTTAAGGTGACACATAAAATTAACTATCACAGTAGTTCCACAGCACTCTAGAGCTGGCTGGAGAGCCAATGTGACGTCAAGTTGTAGAGGAGGCAGGGTGTAGCAGACATTTGAAGATCAAAATGGCAAGGGTATTACCAACAAAAGCTGGGTTGGAACACAAGGCTTAGTGCCACTGTGGAAAATGGTTGAATTGACATCCACCCCTGAAAGAGACAGATTTGCCACTTGGTCAACAGCAGGGCCCCTTATGAGAGTATGCTGCTCTGGCACAACAGAGAGTGGATGGGAAGGTCAGCATTGTGCAGACAGGCTAGAGGGGAAAAGGGAGCCCTGCAAAAGGCTGAGCTGAGTGGAGTTCCTTTCCCTAATATCACAAGTCAGATACTGTGTGAAGGAATAAGGAAAGGGTGACCAACCGAGGTCCCTTTGGAGAGAACTCAGGGTGGCCTATGAAATTGGAGAGGGGAAAAATTGCCTCTTTATTGTCTATCTGTTAAATCGCTTCTTTAACCTCTATCTGACCTACTAACCTGTAGCTGAAATTTAGCATTTCCTTCAGTTACAAAAGGAGCTATAAGCCAGGCTTACAAGAGCAGAGCTTGTGACTGTCAGCAACAGCTGTCTGACATTTTCATGCTACGTTATGACTGTGCAGAGATCTGGAATCTCCCATGTGCACATCACAACTTCAAAATATTGGAAGTTCCAACCTGCTGCTAAATCTTGTTATTAGTACATTAAGAAATACGTATATAGGCCAGGGGCAGTGGCTCACACCTGTAATTTCAACACTTTGGGAGGCCGAGGTGGGCAGATTGCCTGAGCTCAGGAGTTTCAGACCAGCCTGGGTAACATGGCAAAACCCAATCTCTACAAAAAGTACAAAAATTAGCCAGGCATGATGGTGCGCGCCTGTAGTCTCAGCTACTTGGGAGCTGTGGTGAGAAGATCACTTGGGCTCAGGCGGTAGAGCTGCAGTCAGTCGAGATCATGCCACTGCACTCCAGCTTGGGTGACAGAGTAAGATCTGGTCTAAAAAAAAAATACATATATTACTATATGACAAATTTAGATTTTTAAAAATTATTTTGATCATTGTATTCTTGGATAATTAATCTCTATAATTCTATGGGTTGTCTCGCATAATTTTGAAACATTATTGTGAGAAGGAATTCATAGGCTCTGCCAGACTTTCAAGGAGACTTCAAAAAATGTAAGAACCGGCCGGGCGCAGTGGCTCACGCCTGTAATCCCAGCACTTTGGGAGGCCGAGGTGGGTGGATCACGAGGTCAAGAGATCGAGACCATCCTGGTCAACATGGTGAAACCCTGTCTCTACTAAAAATACAAAAAATTAGCTGGGCATGGTGGTGCGTGCCCGTAATCCCAGCTACTCAGGAGGCTGAGGCAGGAGAATTGCCTGAACCCAGGAGGTGGAGGTTGCGGTGAGCCGAGATCGCGCCATTGCACTCCAGCCTGGGTAACATGAGTGAAACTCTGTCTCAAAAAAAAAAAAAAATGTAAGAACCTTAGTTCCAGAAACAAGAGTCCTTCCTCCACTGCCCTGCCCTAAAAGTTGTTTCTTTTACAGTAAATAATCTTGTTTCTCTTACACTAAATAATCTTGTTTCTCTAGGTTTGATGTCTCTTCCTTCCACTTCATGAATCTGGTCACGTCTCTCCATTGGTCTTTAAAACACAGGGCTCCAAACGGAAGTGTCTCGTGCTAGACTAGTAGATTGGAGGTTTTTTTTTTTCTTTCTATCCTGTCTGCTCTTAATCACAAATTGCTTAAACTGTGCAAAAATGTTGTGTATATTTTTATTTTTGTTTTATGTATTCATGTCCTGTCTCGTTCCAAAAATCTTTCCAGAGATTATTAAAATGATGCCTTTTAGGATCGTCCTGCTGCAGTATGACTAATTCTAGTGATTGACTCTTCCCGCTTATAGCTGCCCAAACACCTTGCCCTGAGTTTCCTTTTAAGCTCCACTTCTAGTCCAGGCACAGGGCAAGGCAGGGGCTCCTCCCAGAAAAATGCCTAAGAAACTGCTGCCACCAACAACGAGGGATGAGTCACTTCTAGTTTATGAAAAATAGAATTAAAACTCTTGTTCCAGATACCGCTTTAATAGTTGAATTGCATGTGCACATTAGGAAAGTTTTCACCAAAATGGGTTTGTGTCTCACCCTGAGGATAGCCCACCTCATTGTAGGAGCTTGGTGGGGATCAGACTCAGCTTTGCCCGGAGTAGAAAAGACCAAGCAGAGTTCATGCTTTCTTTTTGTTAGCATAATTTCTCATTGTCCAATTGGAAGTTGAAATTAAGAGAGAAAAAGAAAGAGAGACACAGCCTGTTGATTTAATGCTGACCTAATCTTAAATCTTCAGTTAGATTTTATTGGTCTTCTACTAATGTCCTTTTGGAATTTCTTTTTTTTTTAAAGTAATAGCCCACATATTTGCTCTGAAAACTCAAGTATTTCTCCATATTCAATCATATCATGACATTCAATTCACCTTGTTTATTTCTATTGCAATTTTGAAAGCCTTTAGAATTTGATTCTCTCTCTCCTGAAACTTCTTTGAGGAAAAAAAAATGTATGTAAATGGATTTCCTTCCCCATCTCTGCCAAATATAAACAATCAGTACAGGACCACTAGCAAGAGTGCTGCTGTGCTCAGGTAATACGGACTCTGCCCAGGCTGGAACAAGCTTACCTGGACACAGTCTCGGAGGAGAGCTATGTATATGGTCAGCCTCCTCAGAGGATCTGAAACTCATATGAATTTAAAAGTGCATCCCACCTGGTACAGATATGTGTATAAAAATATCTAAATGGGTTCTTGAACTCAAGACTTCATAAAGAATTTATTGAAAGTATGAAATAAAAATCCAGAGGGAGATTTCTAATTAATATAAGCATGTACACACACACACACACGCACACACACAAACACAGACGCACCAGCCACAGCAGTGCCACGGCTACCACCACCACACCCAGGAAACAAATTGCAAATACCATACTGTAGTTCTGGTATTCACTTCCCAACTTTTCTTACAAAGCAGTTAATAAAAATTCTTAGCCAGGTGGAGAAAAGGATATTGCCCTGGTCTAGCCTGTCTATATCCTCTCCTGCTATCATGGTCTCAGTTCTGCTGCCTAAAGATCCTTTTCTAGTGGTTCTAAACTTATTTGCACCAGTGGGTTCTTTCTTTGTAGCAAGCCATTTAATGCTGGCTGCAAATGGTTGTCAGTCTGCAATTGCTTTGAGTGGCAATTTTAAGTACACAGTCTTTAGCAACCTCATTCCTACCGTGATTGCTTTCATTCAATGCCATCTGAAATGCTAGCCACCTGTCAACATGGGCATAATGGTTGTGCTTGCAAGCACTCGAAATTCTGCCTTTATTCTGCACTGAGAGTCACTTAATCACTGGAGTCCTGTCCAGCCTCTGAGAGGCTACAGAATCTCAGAGGGCTTTAAAAGCAACTGATGTTAATTTCCAGATTGTATCCAAACTGAAAGAGGTCTCCCATACATGTGGAACTCATGGACCTCTTGATAATCCCTTAGTCTCTGGATATCCCCTTTCAACATGCGCCTCAGGGCCCATGCAAAGGGTGCAAAAAGAATTGCACCCTTCATTCCCATGGTCTGGCAGGCAATACCAGGGTTTCTCAACCCGGATACTACATATATGAGTCAGGCACAAGATATTTTGGAAACAAATCATTACTGAAATTAGAAAATGATTGGCTTCTTTCATAAGTCAGAGCCAATTCCTTACCCTTCTTTTTGTGCAAGAAAAAGCTACAGACATCTGCACCAGGAATAAAATGTAGTAATCTAAAACCTATGTTATCTATGCCACGGGCCCTTAATTCTTGTGATGATAAGAACTATTATTGCTGTTAGTTCCTCTGTTCCCCCCCTCCCATTTCGGGGCTTCAATGAAATCTGAGTATATTCAGAAAGTGTGTGGTATCAAAGATGAGCAAAGCTGGACACCAGTCAGAGTGGTAAGGATAGATTTTAATCAGTACTATGCTACTGCACTGAACTCCACCTCTATTTGTACAGCGGTACCTCAGTGTTTTAAAGCGAGAAAGAAGGAAAAAACAGAAGGGTGAGCAGGGGCCCAGAAGAGTAAGGGAAGTGAAAATTACAAAGAACAGGGAGGCAGGGATCTTTCCATGTGAAACCATCTGGGTTTGCTAGCTGACACTTACCAAAGTTAGACTCCTACCCTCCCACAGAGACTGGGAGACAGGGGCCATATCTTCAGGTATTGGCTGGAAAAAAATAGCAAATTCTTGGTCAGGTACGGTGGCTCATGCCTGTAATACCAGCATTTGGGAGGCCAAGGCAGGCGGATCACCTGAGGTCAGGAGTTTGAGACCAGCCTGGCTAATATGGTGAACCCCATCTCTACTAAAAATACAAAAATTAGCTGGGCATGGTGGTGGGCATCTATAATCCCAGCTAATTGGGAGGCTGAGGCAGGAGAATCACTTGAACCTGGGAGGCGGAGTTTGTAGTGAGTGGAGATCATGCCATTGCATTGCAGCCTGGGCAACAAGAGCGAAACTCCATTTACAAAAAAAAAAAAAAAAAAAAAGGTAAATTCTTTTATTAGCCTTCAGTTTCTCAGGCGACACTTCAAGGGTAGCTGGGGTCATCCTAGCGTTCAGCTTGCATGTTAAAAACTACGTTATTACTTGTGCAAATCTTCATAGGCCAAGATTGAAGCCTAGGTGCTAACTAGGCTCAGAGGAGGCTGGCTAAAGTTTGGCCAGGGAAGGAATCTTTGTCAGTAGTTGTGTCAATGTCAATAGCTATGGTAGTAAACTGTGCGTGTGAAGGTGGTGGCAGGTGTGGCACAGAGAAAATTTCAAATGCCTGATATAGTTTGAATATTTTTCCTCGCCCAGATCTCATATTGAGTTACAATCTCTAATGCTGGAGGTGGGGCATGGTGAGAGGTGTTTGAGTTATGAGGGCAGATCCCTCATGGCTGGGTGCTATCCTTGCCATAGTGAGTGGATTCTCATGAGACCTGCTTGTTGTGACGTGTGGCACCTCCCATCCCCTCCTCACTGTCTCTTGCTCTTGCTCTCATGATGTGATGTGCCTGTTCCCACTCTGTATTCCACCTTGGGTAAAAGCTTCCTGAGGCTTCCCTAGTAGCAGAACAAAGGCCAGCACCTGCTTCCTGTACAGCCTGGAGAATTGTGAGCCAATTAAATCTCTTTCCTTTACAAATTACCCAGTCTCAGGTATTTCTTTCTAGCAATGCAAGAACAGCCTAATACAATACCTGAGCCACTACTGCTCACTTTTTCAATAGCTCTGGGCAATACAAACCTAGAAATAACCATTCTAAGTAAGACCATCAGAAATCGCCAATATTTGACCATTTCTGACTCATAAAAGAAGAGATTTCATATGGTTTAATTTAATATTATTCACATTGCATTTAAACATTTAAATCTGGAAAACAGATTGACAAAAATTACCCATATCTACCCAAAGGTGGAGGAAGCAGACAGCTTAAAATAGTTTTATTTTGTTTTGTTTCATTCCATTTTAACCAAAAATATTGCAACAATATGCATTGTTGTAAATTCTTCCTTGTTTTTATTCATGTTTGGATATCTACATCTGAGAATAATGATGGAGTTTCTTCCTCAGAAGAAATTGCAAGGAGTGTCCTTCAAAACTATGAAAAAGACCATCAGTAGAATTTAAGAATAATTGGCTTAAATTCTCCAGAAATGAATAGCTATTGTTTAAAAAGTTCTGAGGAAACATTTAACACAGAGAAATAAAGTATCTCAACTTGAACTTCTCTGATTGAGTGTCTCCATGAGTAATAGGGAGTTATTATACCTACCACTGTAAGTTGACCCTAAAATACAAATTAAAATGACATAATGTGTGAAGTAGAGAAATGATTATATTATTTTAAAGCTTTCATTACATTTTAATTTCCCAAGATAATTTGGTGGTTGTTGGTGTTTTTGCAAGAAAGGCATTAGGCAAAAACATTATAGATAAACTTTACCATGCTCTAATTCCTCCTTAATGCATTTATCTGTGTGTATGGAACTAGGTCATGCTTCATTGCCAAGATCGTAACAATTGTTATTTCAAAACAAAGGTGTGGCCGTAAGTAGTTTAAACATTGGCAGCCTAGATCTTCCTTTTTTAGTACTTAATTGCCATAAAATCAGAAATGCTCAGCACTTCAGGTATTGCCTTTTAATCAAAAATTTTAAATCTATGCATTGTAAAAATGCCTTAAACATTTTATCAAGTGCAAGCCAATCAGGATCAGAGAATGTATTCAGAGATGTCTTTACCAGTTGACATTTCCAAAGGATTTCAACCTCTGATAAAGGAGGAAGAAAGAGGAGGTGGATCCAAGATGGCCATTGAAGAACAGCTCAGGATTGCAGCTCCCAGTGAAAGTGCAGAGGGTGAGTGGACACTGCATTTTTATTGCCCACAGACTAGGAAATTCCCAGGCGGAGGAGCTCCATGGGTCACCAGCGCGGCTGTTTTGGCCAGCGCCCTGGCGCAGCAGTTCTCCTTACAAAATACACTGGTCCGGGTGCCCTTTTGGCTGGCGATTGGAGCCACGGGAAGTCACCCATTCATCTGTTTAAAAAGGGGACTGAACAGGGAACCAGGACAGTAGCTTCCAGGGCAAAAAAAGCACCATGAATCTCATCGCCACTGTTAAAGCCAGTGCAGTGAGTCGCCACACGGGAAAACACACAGATCCCAGTGCCTCTCCAACAGGCAACTGGATCACCAACTTAAAAAAAAAAAAGGCTCTGAGGCAGGGAGCCAGGTGATCAGGCTCGGCTAGTCCCACCCCCACAAAAGAACAGCAATCAGGAACTCTATGGATTGAGAGTTTCACAGCAAACGCAGCTGAACCCGGGATGGTCCAGCTCTGTGGGGGAGGGGTGTCCGCCATTACCGAGACACTTCACCACTGTGGAGGCAGTCAGCCAATGCTGAGGCAGCCTGCCGTTGCCAAGGCAACCCGCCATTGCTGAGGCAGCCCGCCGTTGCCAAGGCAACCCACCACTACAGAAAGGCTTCGCCTTAACAGAGGCGGGCCACCATTGCCTAGGCAGTTGTAACTACACCCATATAAACAGGACTGCAGGGAAGTTCACTCGGCAGCTGGGCGGAGCCCACAGCAGCTCAGCAAAGCCTCTATAGGCAGACAGTGACTAGGCTGCCTCCTTGCTGGGCAGGGCAGGTCTGAAGGAAAAAAAAAGAAGGCAGCAGCATAACGGAAACTCATAAATAAAGCCCTAAATCCCTGGGACAGAGAACCGGGGAACAAAAAGCGGTTTATGAGTCCCACTGCAGCAGACCTAAACATACCTGCCAAGCAGCTCTGAATGAACAACGGAGCTCGCAGCTCAGCATTTGAGCTCCTATAAAGAAAAGACTGTCTCCTCAAGCAGCTCCCTGACCCCTGTATATCCAAAGAGCCACCTCATAAAGGAGAGATCAGACTGACACTTGACGGGTATCTTTCTGGGACAAAGATAGCAGAAGAAGAAAACTGGTAACAACCCTTACTGTTCTGCAGCTGCTGCAGGTGATCCCCAGGCAAGAAGGGCCTGGAGTGGACCTCAGCAGACCTACAGCAGAGGGGCCAGACTGTCAGTAGGAAAACTAAGAAACAGAAATAACCTCATCATCAACAAACAGAACATCCACTCAGAGACCCAATCTGAAAGCCAGCAACTACAAAGACGACAGGTGGATAAATCCATAAAGATGGGAAGAAACCAGCGCAAAAAGGATGAAAACACCCGAAACCAGAACACCTCTCCTCCTAAAAGGGATCACAACTCCTCACCAGCAAGGGAACAAGGTTGGATGGAGAACGAGTGTGATGAAATGACAGAATCAGACTTCAGAAGGTGGGTAGTAAGAAACTTCTGTGAACTAAAAGAACATGTTCTAACCCAATGCAAAGAAACTAAGAACCTTGAAAAAAGATTTGACGAAATGCTAACGAGAATGGACAAAATAGAAAGGAATATAAGTGAATTGATGGAGCTGAAAAACACAACACGAGAACTTCACGAAGCATGCACAAGTATCAACAGCCGAAATGACCAAGCAGAAGAAAGGATATCAGAGGTCAAAGATCAACTCAATGAAATAAAACGGGAAGGCAAGAATAGAGAAAAAAGGGTAAAAGGGAATGAACAAAGTCTCCAAGAAATGTGGGACTATGTGAAAAGACCTAATCTACGTTTGATAGGTATACCTGAATGCAATGAAGAGAATGAATCCAAGCTGGAAAATACTCTTCAGGATATTATCCAGGAAAACTTCCCCAACCTAGCAAGGCAGGCAAATATTCAAGTCCAGGAAATAAAGAGAACACCACAAAGATATTCGTCAAGAAGAGCAACCCCAAGGCACATAATCATCAGATTCACCAGGGTTGAAATGAAGGAGAAAATACTAGGGGCAGCCAGAGAGAAAGGTCGGGTTACCCACAAAGGGAAGCCTATCAGACTCACAGCAGATCTCTCAGCAGAAGTCCTACAAGCCAGAAGAGAGTGGGGGCCAATATTCAACATCCTTAAAGAAAAGAACTTTCAACCCAGAATCTCCTATCCAGTCAAACTAAGCTTCATAAGTGAAGGAAAAATAAAATCCTTTGTGAACATGTAAGTACTCAGAGATTTCGTCACCACCAGGCCAGCTTTACAAGAGCGCCTGAAAGAGGCTGTACACATATAAAGTAACAACCAGTACCAGCCACTCCAAAAACATGCCAAATGGTAAAGAGAATCAACACAATGAAGAATCTGCATCAACTAATGGGCAAAAGAGCCAGCTAGCACCAAAATAGCAGTATCAAATTCACACATAACAATATTAACCCTAAATGTAAATGGACTAAATGCCCCAATCAAAAGACACAGACTGGCAAATTGGATAAAAAGCCAAAACCCATCAGTGTGCTGTATCCAGGAAACCCATCTCACATGCAAGGATACACAAAGCCTCAAACTAAAGGGATGGAGGAAGATTTACCAAGCAAATGGAGAGCAAAAAAAGCAGGAGTTGCAATTCTCATCTCTGATAAATTAGACTTTAAAGCAACAAAGATCAAAAGAGACAAAGAAGGACATTACATAATGGTAAAAGGATCAATGCAACAAGAAGAGCTAATGATACTAAATATATACGCACCCAATACAGGAGCACCCAGGTACATAAGGCAAGTTCTTAATAACTTACAAAGAGACTTAGACTCCCACACAATTATAGTGGGAGACTTTAACACCGCATTGTCAATATTAGACAGATCAACCAGACAGAAAATTAACAAGGATATCCAGGACTTGAACTCAGACCTGGACCAAGCAAACTTAACAGACATTTACAGAACTCTCCACCCCAAATCCACAGAATATACATTCTTCTTAGCACCACATCACACCTACTCTAAAATTGACCACATAAGTGGGAGTAAATCAATCCTCAGCAAATGCAAAAGAACAGAAATCATAACAAACAGTCTCTCAGATCACAGTGCAATCAAGTTAGAACTCAGAATTCAAAAACTAACCCAGAACCGCACAGCTTCATGGAAACTGAACAACTTGCTCTTGAATGTTGACTGGATAAACAATGAAATGAAGACAGAAATAAAGATGTTCTTTGAAACCAACGAGAATGAAGACACAACATACCAGAATCTCTGGGACACATTTAAAGCAGTATCTAGAGGAAAATATATAGCAATAAGTCCCCACACGAGAAGCAAGGAGAGATCAAAAATTGACAACCTATCGTCAAAACTGAAAGAGCTAGAGGAGCAAGATCAAAAAAACTCAAAGTCTAGCAGAAGACAAGAAATAGCTAAGATCAGAGCAGAACTGAAGGAGATAGAGACACAAAAAGCCCTTCAAAAAATTAATAAATCCAGGAGCTGGTTTTTGAGAAGATCAACAAAATAGACAGACCACTAGCCAGATTAATAAAAAAGAAAAGAGAGAATAACCAAATTGATGCAATAAAAAATGATAAAGGGGATATCACCACAGATTCCACAGAAATTCAAACCATCATCAGAGATTATTACAAACAACTTTATGCACATAAATTAGTAACCCTGGAAAATGGATAAATTCCTGGACACTTGCCTCCTCCCAAGCCTAAACCAGGAAGAAGCCAAAACCCTGAACAGACCCATAACAAGGTCTGAAGTTGAGGCAGCAATTAAGAGCTTACCACCCAAAAAAATCCCAGGTCCAGACAGGTTCACAGCCGAATTCTACCAGACATACAAAGAGGAGCTGGTACCATTCCTTCTGAAACTATTCAAAGCAATACAAAAAGAGGGAATCCTTCCCAAATCATTTTATGAGACCAACATCATCCTGATTCCAAAACCTGGCAGACTCAACAAGAAAAGAAAACTTCAGGCCAATATCCATGAGGAACATAGATGCAAAAATCTTCAGTAAAATACTGACAAGCCGATTGCAACAGCACATCAAAAAGCTTATCCATGATGATCAAGTAGGCTTCATCCCAGGGATGCAAGGCTGGTTCAACATACGCAAGTCTATAAACGTAATTCACCACATAAACAGAACCAAAGACAAAAACCACATGATTATCTCAATTGATGCAGAGAAGGCCTTTGACAAAATTCAACAGCCCTTTATGCTAAAAACCTTCAATAAGCTAAGTATTGATGGAACGTATCTCAAAATAATAAAAGCTATTTACGACAAACCAACAGCCAATATCATACTTAATGGGGAAAAACTGGAAGCATTCCCCTTGAAATCTGGCACTAGACAAGGATGCCTTCTCTCACCACTCCGATTCAATATAGTACTAGAAGTTCTAGCCAGAGCAATCAGGCAAGAAAAAGAAATAAAGGGTATTCAAATAGGAAAGGAGGAAGTCAAATTGTCTCTATTTGCAGACGACATGATTGTATATCTAGAAGACCCCATCGTCTCAGCCCAAAAGCTCCTGAAACTGATAAGCAACTTCAGCAAAGTCTCAGGATACAAAATCAATGTGCAAAAATCACATGCATTCCTATACACCAATAACAGACTTAAAGAGAGCCAAATCAAGAACAAACTGACATTCACAATTGCCACAAAGAGGATAAAATACCTAGGAATACAACTAATGAGGAATGTAAAGGACCTCTTCAAGCAGAACTACAAGCCACTGCTCAACAAAATAAGAGAGGACACAAACAGATGGAGAAACATCCCATGTTCATGGTTAGGAAGAATCAATATCATGAAAATGGCCATACTGCCCAAAGTAATTTACAGATTCAATGCTATCCCCATCAAGCTACCAATGACCTTCTTCACAGAACTGGAAAAAACCACCTTAAACTTCATATGGAACCAAAAGAGAGCCCGCATAGTCAAGTCAATTCTAAGCAAAAAGAACAAAGCGGGAGGCATCACACTACTGGACTTCAAACTATACTACAAGGCTACAGCAATCGAAACAGCATGGTACTGGTACCAAAACAGAGATATAGACCAATGGAACAGGACAGAGGTCTTGGAGGCAACACAACATATCTACAACCATCTGATCTTTGACAAACCAGACAAAAACAAGCAATGGGGAAAGGATTCCCTGTTTAATAAATGGTGTTGGGAAAACTGGCTAGCCATGTGCAGAAAGCAGAAACTAGACCACTTCCTGACACCTTACACTAAAATTAACTCCAGATGGATTAAAGACTTAAACATAAGACCTAACATCATAAAAACCCTAGAAGAAAATCTAGGCAAAACGATTCAGGACATAGGTGTAGGCAAGGACTTCATGGCCAAAACACCAAAAGCGTTGACAACAAAAGCCAAAATAGGCAAATGGGACCTAATCAAACTCCACAGCTTCTGCATAGCAAAAGAAACAGTCATTAGAGTCAATCAGCAACCAACAGAATGGGAAAAAATTTTTGCAGTTTACCCATCTGACAAAGGGCTGATATCCAGAATTTATGAAGAACTAAAACAGATTTACAAGAAAAAAACAAACAAGCCCATTCAAAAGTGGCCAAAGGATATGAACAGATACTTTACAAAAGAAGACATACATAAAGCCAACAAACATGAAAAAAATGCTCATCATCACTGGTCATCAGAGAAATGCAAATCAAAACAACATTGAGATACCATCTCACGCCAGTTAGAATGGCCATCATTAAAAAATCTGGAGACAACAGATGCTGGAGAGGATGTGGAGAAATAGGAACACTTTTACACTGTTGGTGGGAGTGTAAATTAGTTCAACCATTGTGGAAGACAGTGTGGCGATTCCTCAAGGACCTAGAAATAGAAATTCCATTTGACCCAGCAATCCCATTACTGGGTATATATCCAAAGGATTATAAATCATTCTACTATAAGGACACGTGCGCACAAATGTTCATTGCAGCACTGTTTACAATAGCAAAGACCTGGAACCAACCCAAATGCCCATTGATGATAGACTGGACAGGGCAAATGTGGCACATATACACCATGGAATATTATGCAGCTATCAAAAAAGATGAGTTTGTGTCCTTTGCAGGTACATGGATGAACCTGGAAACCATCATTCTCAGCAAGCTAACACAAGAGCAGAAGATCAAACACTGCATGTTCTCACTCATAGGCAGGTATTGAACAATGAGAACACATGGACACAGGGAGGGGAGCACTACACACTGGGGTCAGTTGGGGGGAAATAGGGGAGGGATGGTGGGGGGTGGGGAGTTGGGGGAGATAGCAAGGGGAGAGATGCCAGATGTAGGTGATGGGGAGGAAGGCAGCAAATCACACAACCACATGTGTACCTATGCAACAATCATGCATGTTCTTCACATGTAACCCAAAAACTAAAATGCTATAAAATAAATGGGGAAAAAATAAAATAAAATAAATAAATAAAAAAGGAGGAAAAAAGAACATGGAGAGGAAAAAAATGTTCAGTTGGCTATTTCTTGATTACTGAGCCATAACCATATAATTTTTTCAACACAACAGTGGCAATGCAGGTTTTATTAGTCTCCTCAGGTTGATAAAACAAAATACCACACTCCAAGTAGCTTAAGCAACAGACATTTATTTCACACAATTCTAGAGGCTGGAAATCTAATATCAAGATGCTGGTGGATTTGGTTCTTGGTGGCATCATCTTTCTGGCTTGTAGACATCTGCCCTCTCGCTGTGTCCTCACAAGAAGGGGAGAGAAAGTGAGAGGACCCTGGTTTTTCTCTGTCTTATAAGAGTACCAGTTTCTTAGATTTAAGAGTTGATTTTTGTGTAAGGTGAGAGATGAGGATCCAGTTTCATTCTCCTACATGTGGCTGGCCAAGTATCCCAGGACTTTTTGTTGAATTGGGTGTCCTTTCCCCACTTTATGTTTTTGTTTGCTTTGTCAAAGATCAGTTGGCTGTAAGTATTTGGGTTTATTTCTGGGTTCTCTATTCTGTTCCATTGGTCTCTGTGCCTATTTTTATACCAGTGACTATAGCCTTATAGTATAGTTTGAAGTCAGGTATGTGATGGCTCCAGATTTGTTCTTCTTACTTAGTCTTGCTTTTGGGATGCTGGCTCTTTTTTGGTTCCATATGAATTTTAGGATTGTCTTTTCTAGTTCTGTGAAAAATGATGGGAAAATTCTGGAATGTAACATCAGAAAAACCCTTCTAAACATTAGCTTTAGCAAAGACTTCATGACCAAGAACCCAAAAGCAAATGCAACAAAAACAAAGATAAATAGGTAGGATTTAATTAAACTACAGAGTTTCTGCACAACAAAAGGAACAGTCAGCAAAGTAGACAACCCACAGAGTGGGAGAAAATCTTCATAATCTATACATCCAACAAAGGACTAATATCCAGAATCTATAATGAACTCAAACAAATTAGCAAGAAAGAAAACAAACAACCCCATCAAAAAGTGGCTAAGGGTAGGAATAGACAGTGCTCAAAAGGAGATTTACAAATGGCCAACAAACATATGAAAAAAATACTCAACATCACTGATGAGCAGGAAAATTCAAATCAAAACCACAATCTGATACCACTTTAGTCCTGCAAGAATGGCCAAAATTTAAAAATAATGGATACTGGCGTGGATGCAGTGTAAAGGGAACACTTCTACCCTGCTGGTGGGAATGTAGATTAGTACAACCACTATGGAAAACAGTGTAGAGATTTCTTAAAGAACGAAAGTAGAACTACTATTTGATCCAGCAATCCCACTAGTTAGTATCTACCCAGAGGATAAGAAGTCATTATCCGAAAATGATACTTGCACATGCCTGTTTATAGAAGCACAATTTGCAATTGTAAAAATATGGAACCAGCCCAAATGGCTATCAATCAACAAGTGGATAAAGGAATTGTGGTGTGACACACACACACACACACACACACAGATACGTATGTATGTATATAGATGATGGAATACTACTCAGAATAAAATGGAACAAATTAATGGTATTTGGCAACCTGGAGGGAACTGGAGACAATTATTCTAAGTGAAATAACTCAGGAATGGAAAACCAAACATCATATGTTCTCACTTATAAGTGGAAGCTAAGCTATGAAGATGCCAAGGCATAAGAATAATACAATAAATATTAGGGGCTCAGTGGGAATGGGTGGGAGGAGGATGAGGCATAAAGACTACAAAGTGGGTTCAGTGTGTACTGCTCTGGTATGCCGAATCTCAGAAATCACCTCTAAAGAACTTACTCATGTAACCAAATACCACCTGTTCCCTCAAAACCTATGGAAATAAAAAATTTTAAAAAACAAATAAAAGTGACAATGAAAAAAAATAAGGTCACTAGTGTCATCCTGAGGATCTAAAACTTATGACCTTATCTAAAGCTAGAGATCTCCCCAAGGTCCCATCTCTAAACATCATCCCATTGGGGATTAGAAGTTTGTTCAACGTGTGAATTTGGAGGGTAGACACAATTCAGACCAAAGCACTGATTAACAGGGAAAAAAATTAAAAGATCTAATTCATCTTAGAATGCAGCTTTCTATAGATATTAATTTAGGAATTAATAAAACACAGAGACGATCATTTTAAAACTAAGGTCCTGAATGCCCTTCTGTACATATATTGCATCTTTAGTAAACTATGGCTATACACCAAGAAGCTTACATTATCTTTTCCCTTGAGCAGTTATATTTCCTTTCTTTTTACTTACTCTCTGTAGCTGTTTGTGTATGTGTGTGTGTGTGTGTGTGTGTGACAGAGAGAGAGAGAGAGAGAGAGGTTGTTAGTTTAACAGTTTGGCTCAGTGTGCTAAAAATAGCCTATGTGCTCTGTTTTTCCTTTTAGCTTTATTGTTGCATACTGATTTTTAATTGTCTTTGAGACTAGGAAAATCTCCTGTGAATGTAGTAGGCACAATTGATGGAAGCTGATGAGCAGATTAATACAACCCTAGATGTGAGGCCACAGTTCTGATCCCTTCAGCACTACCACTTCTAAATCATATACCCTTTTGGAATGTATTTCTGCCCATGCAGAATCTGGATATTAAATGCTTGAGTTGCTATAGTTAGCTAGACTCTATTTTTAGTAACAAACTGTTTCCCTGAGATACATACAGCTGCTCATTAACACTGGAAGCCTTTTTTACAAAGCCGTGTTCTCGTCCTTCCTTTTTAATGCCCAATAGGCTTAGAAGGCAAACTACAAACACGGGTTATATTTAGTTTTCTACTCAGCTATGTCAAGCCCTAAATCTAGAGGAAGTTATAAATACACTACAAGGAAAATGCTCTCATTTCCTTTTAAGAAGCATTTTAATACCACAGAGTATTATGGTATAAAAAGTCTAGAGGAGTCTGTATTAAAGTAAGAGGGTAAGTAAATTAAAGTTTGACTTTTTGAAAACACTGTCCTGTATGTGGAGCTGACGTTCACACTGGGTAATATGAGAGCCCAAGACATGGTAGGTGCCCATTAAATCTTTGTGGAATATAGTAGGATTGATGCTGTGTAACAGGTACCCAAAAAGGGTCAATTGCTTGAATGAATATATCATTTTGTATCACTTACTCTTTGAGATCACAGAGAACACTCTCTGAAGCAAATTCCCTGAAAAGGTGAGCATTGCAAAACCACAAATTATTGATACATCCCCAGCAATGGACCTAACAGTCAGCATTTGCAAATTGTCTCAGCTGCTTCCTCTGTGGTAAGGAGCTTTCATTAACACCAACAGAAGAGGCATGCCCTGCATTTGGAACACCCGGCTCCCCACTCAGAAACCTCCTACCGGCCAATGGGCCTGCAATCAATCGCACCTCACTCCTCACCTGCTTTTAACTCATTTCCTAAGCTGTCTTGGGGACCTGGTGATGGGCACCAGAAATCAGCTTAACACTCCCTTTCAGCACCTCTTTTCATCCTTCTCAAAAGACTCCTACACTCCATGGTCACCCATCTTTTTATCTCTCACTCCACACAGGGTAGCACAAAGTCTATCATAACGGAAGGGGCAAGGGCTTTGGCAGTCAGGAGATTTGGTGTAAATGCAGACTGATTGTACCTGGAGGGGATGGGATATACATTGAGTGAGTTGTTTAATCTCTAAACTTTGGTTTATCCATCTGAGAAATAAAGGGAAAACATCTACCTACTTCAAATGGTTGTCATGAGAATTATGTGAAATAGTTAATGTAAATTATCTAGTCCAGCTCCTGGTGATGGGTGGAAGTGGGGATGGTTATTATTATTCACAAGACTGTGAATTTCACCTACAGCAGTCATCCTAAATTTTGACATTTTCCTTTTTTCTATCTTTCAACTTCTGTCCATTATATATGAGTTCCTTTCTTTCTCTCAATTTTTCTCTCTCCTCTTTGTTCCACTCACAAATGAAAATAAGTCTACTTAGTGAGTCCGAGAACAGCATTACTAATATGCCTACAAATAAGAAAAGCTAAGCCATTAACTTTGAAATGAAATATTTGGAGCAAAATATAGGATTAAGATAAATAAACACAAAAGCCCTTCAAAATAAGCCCGTATTATTCAACATGTCATCTTCAGAATGTCCCCAGAAATTTCTCTCTAATTCTAAGCTTAATCTGCTTTTCACTGAGCAGAAAACACTTAAAAACAAAACAAAACAAAAATAGCTTCTATTTAATGTTTATATCTTTTTGGAGAGTAGTATTGATTAATTAATATTGCTGGGTTTTGATGTGGACTTCCATTAACTAGTATTCCACAGAAGTATTTTCTAATATTTTTATTATAAATATACCACTCTTCAGCCCCATCATGAGAAAATAGACTACCATGGATTAGCCTCGGAAACTAGCAAATTGTGAAAGTGCTTCCATAAGATAACATGTTCCAAATTCCAAAAATGACTTACCGTCACATATGGACTGACCTGGTAGCCAGTTGGGACCTGCCTTGCTAAACGTTTTCTCACACTGAGCACACCTTCCTCTATCTGTTATTGTTTTCCTAATATGTGGCTTGGAAGAGAGTTAGACAGCTCTCCAACACTGACGAAAGTGCAAAAACCCAGCATCCAAAAATGACTGGCAGTGGTAAAATGGTCTACTGGCTGAAACATACCACTTTTTATCACAGCAAATGTTTGGCCAAGAAATAATCATCAATCTTTCTCCAGGAACACCTGTAACTTCAGGGTTGTTTTTCTCTTTTCTTTTCTTTTTTTAATGAGAGTCTTATTATATTGCATTATATTATATTATATTATATATCTTATTTTATGATCAGCATAGCAGCTTCACGAAAAAAATTAATCGAAACTCCCCATACATTAAAAACATACACTGGGCATTGCCTCCACAATTTCAAATTGTACGTGAAGCAGGTGCTCACATTCCTGCTGCTATTTTTTTAGGAGTGTGCTGTCCAGTATATACTCCACCAAACATACATGGCTATTTAAATTTAAATGAATTATAAATAAGTAAAACTAAACATTCAGTTCTTCAGGTTCAGTAGCCACATGTGGCTTGTGATTACCATGTTGGACAATTCCCTTCATTGAGGAAAGTTTTATGAAGATCTACACTGTCCCCATATGATACAGTCTTGCAAGAAAACTTTACTGTTCTTGACCAGTGTTCAAATAAAGCCTTTTTGATTGTAGTACATGACTACTTTGAATGTCTCAGTTTGTCACACAAGAAAGCCATACTCTGCTCTTCTAACTTACTAGCTGTTTGCTTCAGAAAAAGGTAAAGCCACAGATTCAGACTTCTCTCTTACACAATGCAGCAGGCAGTAAGCAGGCAGGGAGTCAACCTTTGTTCTAAACCACTTTGTTAGCAGGCAAATTGGGCAAGGACAGCAATCTAGTTATCATGTTCTCCCTAAATGCAGCAGGGATTACGTGTATAGCCAAGGTCATAACACAGCTCTGCGAATAAAGCTTCCCCAGTTCCCTGTATGGCATTTATGACACTTATAAAAATGACTCTTGACATTTTCAAAAACTTCAGCACATGGACCACCTGCTCAGGAAGGGAAGTCAGATAACAGAAAACTATTTCCACAAAAGACTGGGCCAGTCTTTTGCAGTAGTCAACTCAGTTCAAGCACAAGAAATATTCTGACCTACTTCCCTTTATTATTTGGATAAAAATTACCACCTTCTAAAAGGCATCTAGTAAATCTGGTATCCCAGTAAGTGTTTTTATTAAATGTGGTTTGAGCTGCCTTTCACTTAACTCTACCATGAGCTTATTAAATTAAATAAAAATTGTTAAGAAGATCAAAGTTCCTTCTTTTAATTCCTTTAGATCCTTTGGGGAGACCACTGTTTATCTCTGTAAAGTTCAAGTCTGCATAACTCTAAGTCAGCCAAATCTAACATCCAACCATGGAATCTTGTGGAGACCATTTCCTCCTCCTTTCTCAGTCTTCATATTCCCATTGCCTGCCCAGACTACAGTTTGGAAATTGCTGAATGAATTCACAAGTACTACCATTTTCACTTTCACACACTGTTTAAAGGCAGGAGTATCAGATTTCATGCACTGTGAAGAAGTTGGCAACTACTTCAAAGCAATTTCGAAGCATCTATTACATTATTAAGCAAGGGCAATAATGATCTACAAAATGCCAACCAGCTCATGTTTTCCTGTCCTTCTGCATTTCATTGCAAATACCGCAGTCTCTATTTTCCTGTTTAAACACCAGTTATTACATTGCCTCTAAAATTATAGATCTGACAGCAATCACAAATCAGAGGTAAAACCACATAGCTAAATGACTTGCACAGCTATGAGAGCTGTGGCGAGGTGGAAAAGTTTGCTGTAAAGCTACTTGTCTTTTGTTGTTTTGTGTAGCGGTATGTACTTTATTTCCCCACTCCTTCATTTCTGCCCTCCGTTTATTTCTACAGATACTGTTTAATAGCCCATTACAAATGGTCAATCCCTACAGTAACTCAGCAGATATGTAACTGAGTGTTTCCATTGGTGCAACATTTGCTAACCCAAGTAAAGATGGTATGAGTACAAATATGCTGTCCTATATTCAAGGAATGTGCAACCCAACCTTAGACACAAGTCTAACCCACATTAAGCAGCAATGAAAAATGCTAGAATACTTAAGTGTGAATTTGGGAAAATGAATTATCCTCCTTGGCCCCCTTTCTGTTTTAATGCCTTATAAATTCCAGGACTGTATAACTAGTGGGCTCCTTTATGCCTTACAGGCTTTAAGTTGCAGATGTTAAGACCCGAGGTGACAATTGAACTGCCATTCCTGAAACTTGACATTGTCACTTTTCACAAGGCCTGTTCTTACCAAGTGATCCCTTGCACTTAGAACCTATTTGTCAGCAGCTAGTGAAACTCTACCCTAGCTGATATCTACACTCACTTCTCCCCTCCCTGATAGTCCACACTGGGTTAGAGACATGGAAATGAATGACTTTCAAAGCCACAGTAACCAAGTTCGCCTTTTCAATGTTATCCATTAGTATTTGGTCCTGTCAAAATCTTCCTTAAGTTTCTATAAAGGAAAGAAATTCCCTGAATTCCAATTCCATATTTTTAAACTATTGTTGATGTTTCCTTTTTTTTTTTTTTTTTTTTTTTGATATAGAGTTTCACTTTTGCTGCCCAGGCTGGAGTACAGTGGCACGATAGGGGCTCACTGCAACCTCCACCCCACAGGTTCAAGAGATTCTCCTGCCTCAGTCTCCTGACAAGCTAGGTGGGATTACAGGAGCCTGCCACCATGCCTAGCTAATTTTTGTATTTTTAGTAGAGACAGAGTTTTACCATGTTGGGTCAGGCTGCTCTCGGACTCCTGACCTCAGGTGATCCACCCACCTCAGCCTCCCAAAGTGCTGGGATTACAGGCATTAGTCACCATGCCTGGCTCAGTCTTTCCATTTGTATGTAAAAAAGGCATAGTTTAGCAATTATAATCCCTCTACCACACACACACAAACACACACACACACACACACACATACACACACAAAATATATATATATAATGCTGGAGAATTTGGAAATAATAACTACCCAGGAAAGCAGAGACAGGCAAAGTATAGAGATTATCTATCAATATAGCCAGTCACATGAGTAATTGAGATCTCAGGCCTGAGGCCAATGACTATTTGATGAGTATACTTGGGTATGGCAGAGCACAAGGGGATGGGAGAAGTGAAACGGGTCACTGAGTGTCTTCAAATCTCCTATTCACAAGATGGAGCCACCTCCCAACTGCTCCCTTTGATTAAGGTCAGAGTCAAAGTTAAATACCTCCTTTGACCAAGCCAATAAAGCTTGGTATTTAAATAATGACTTGCAAAACTCCAATGGCATTCTGTGAAAAATTGGAGTTAAAGATGAATTTGTGTTCCTTGTCCTACATTGTTCTTGAGTCATAGGAATAATTTCTTGCCATCACAACTTATCTAAATTCAAAGGGGGTAAATTCCAATAAATATGGAAGCAGAGGAAACATTTCCATATGCAAAGGGCTAGCAAAAGGGGTTGGGAGGAATGATAGATGAGAACTGGAGTGTGAGGCCCTGAACAGTATTTCCTGGCTTGATCAGTCACTTTATTTACCCAGCTTGACACTTAACTACCGTTAGCTTTTCTCAAAATATCATATATGTTCTCAGACAGCAAGAAAGTTCAGAAGAACAAGCCACAGTGTCTGAATATCATTTTCAGAGACCCATTTCAAAATGGTTGCGGCAAATATAATATCATTGGGATGAGTTTTTAGTTTACAGTTTCCCAAGAAAACATCTCTAAATAACCCATGTGTAAACGCCTAATGACTGTTTCATGCCGTGACACTGGGAAGTGTGCCATGTTCCCCAGTGCCACAGCTTTGCACAGTCTTCCCCATAACTGATGTGCCCTCAGACATACCACCCTTCTACCACCATCATCCCTCCCCTTAGGTCTCATCTCTTTCTCCTTAAGTCTTGCACCCAAGGTTAAGTCCGGTGCTGTCCAGGAAACTTTTCCTGATGAAGAATCCTACCCTTTGTCAACTCATAGCCAAAGCTGATTAGATATCTGTTATGGACTGAGTGTTTGAGTTCCCCCAAAATTTATGTGTTTAAATCCTAACCACCAACGTGATGGTAGTAAGAGGTGGGGCCTTTAGGAGCTAATTCAGGTCATAAGAGTAGAGCCCTCAGGAATGGAATTAGTGCCTTCATAAGAGTCCCTAGACAGCTCTCTACCCCTCTTTCCACCACATAAGGATAAAATAACGAGGTGAGGATAAAATAAGGAGGATAAAATCCTGCCTCAGCCTCCTGATAAAAAAAAATCTTCCTTGTTTTCTCCTCATGTGGTGGAAAGAGGGTTAGAGAGCTGTATAAGAGGACCCTCACCGGAACCCAACCATGCTAGCAATGTGGCCTCAAATTTCCAGCCTCCAGACCTATGGCAATACATTCCTATTGTTTAGAAGCTACCCAGTCCATAACACTTTCATTATAGCAAACCAAACAGACTAGAACAATATTCCTTTAGCTGGTTCTCTGTTTCTACTGGCGATATTTCATATTCTTTGTCTATATTGGTCCTCAAACCCTCTTATTTATCTTTTCATACATTGTTTCATGTCTTCTTCCCCAATTAAATTGTAAGATATTTGAAGGCAAAGAGCTCTGTTGGGCTTCATCATATTCACCATGCAATCCAACACTCTACCTAGGATGCAGTAGGCACGTGACAGATATGTATTAATTTATCAGTTGCAAGATGACTCTTTTTTCACCTAACTTGTATCTAATATTTTCTTCTTGAAATTTTTTGGCTACGTAAAAAAATAAAAGGAAAACACACAAGCCATTGGATATATTCTTAACTTTGCACAAATGATACGATATTCATCCTTGCTTTCAGTCAACACATATTTATTGGCACCTTCTCTATGACAGCCATGATTCCAGGTGCTGAGAATACAACTGTGCCACGCTAAATATTATATTTTCAGTGAGGGGAAGAGGGAGATAGTTGATTAATAATAATAATAACAAATAAAAAATAAAATAGATATGATGTCAGATAGCGACAGGTGCTAGGGAGAAAGAAAAAGACGTTGAAGAGGGTTGGGGAAGATGGAGTGGAGTCCCAGGCAGAGGGTAAGGTTTTAAATAGGGTGCTCAGGGAAGACCTCAATAGTAGGGTGATATTTGAGGAAATACCTGAAGGGAATGGGATATCAACCCATGTAACATGTAGAGAGCATTGAATATGCTCAAAGAAACGAGGATCCATACGAGTGGTTGCGGAAGTCCTTGGCATTTCAGTGGGTTATCTTCTGAGGCTGACTTTCCTTTTCTGGAATCCCCAAGGTGACTCCATATCCCCTTGTGCTTACTTACACCCAAATATGAATCACTCTGCGATATTAATGTTTTATCACGTGTCTCCCTCAAGAGACTCGGAGTTATTTGAAAGCAGGAATTATCTCATTTATCAATTCAAACCTCATAGGATTTAACACAACTCTAAGCCAGCAGTGAGAAATCAATAAATGTTTGTTGATTATTGAATAAACCTTCATTCAGGTAAATAATTCATCTTTAAATTCCAAACATAGTTTGTACTAATTTGAGTAAAATGGTATTTGTTGTAGATATATTTATTTTTAATGTAAATGTTTGGTAAACTTTTCTTGAAAAAGAATTAAATTTATTAACAAAAGTTAAGTAAAACTGGCCCCATTACCTCTTTTGCCACTTCTGACTGGAACTTAGAGTCACCAAATGTGGTGTCTCCTTTAACGCCCTAATGTTAAATGTAGAAGTCACCATATTTGGTGACTAACACCCCAATGTTAAATGTGGGGTGAACATGTGGACACCTTGGCAAGTGTTTCTTATTATCTCTTACTAGTAAGCTCTCTTGGTTAAATGATTTCAGCAAAGTCACAGTTTGATTTGAAACTGGGTAGTATATTTGCTACTGTTCACTAAAGGAAGGACAGCTAGTATAAGAAGAGATGGGCCGGGCGCGGTGGCTCACGCCTACAATCCCAGTACTCTGGGAGGCCAAGGTGGGTGGATCACAATGTCAAGAGATTGAGACCATCCTGGTCAACATGGTGAAACCACATCTCTACTAAAAATGCAAATAATAGCTGGACATGGTGGCGCATGCCCGTAGTCCCAGCTACTCGGTAGGCTGAGGCAGGAGAATTGCTTGAACCCAGGAGGTGGAGGTTGTGGTGAGCCGAGATCACACCATTGCACTCCAGCCTGGGTAACAAGAGTGAAACTCCGTCTCAAAA